>NW_006921779.1:1540288-1542264 GCF_000298275.1 Orycteropus afer afer | reverse complement strand
GATAGATGGGTGGACAGGCTGAATCATTAGGTATGTCTATGCAGCAGGGAGTGTGCCCAAGACCATGTATAGGGTTGGCAGACAATGTCTCTACAAGTGTATTGCTATGTTCTATAAAAATTCCCAGGTATATAGTAGAGCTGACAAGGGACAAGGTTGTAGTCACTTTTTGGGCACAGCCAGCTACCCAGAAGGAGTGAGTGGTTGGACCTGTGGGCTCGGGGTCCATGGTCACAGGGGACATCAAGCTCAATTGGCATAACATACTACACAAAACATTGTTCCACCTCCTACTTTGGTGAGTAGTGACTGGGATCTTATATGCTTGCAAGCAGCCATCTAGATGCAACAATGAGTCTCTCCTCATCCAGAGCAAAGAAGAATGAAGAAAACCAAAGATTCATGGGAA
Source organism: Orycteropus afer afer (assembly GCF_000298275.1). Lineage (NCBI taxonomy): Eukaryota > Metazoa > Chordata > Mammalia > Tubulidentata > Orycteropodidae > Orycteropus > Orycteropus afer. Next base: position 1,541,855 of record NW_006921779.1, on the reverse strand, counting down.
CAATTAGTCCAAGCTAATTGGTACACTGGTACACCATGTGATCCTCATCCTATATGACTATGAGACCAGAAGAACTAGATGGTGCCTGGCTACCACTACCAACCATTTGGAGGGGCAATCTATGTAGGAGATCCTGGGTAGAGTGGGAGAACGATGTGGAACAAAACTCAAAATCATTTGATAAAAAAAGGGACCTGTTTTGCTGGTCTGATAGAGCCTGATGGAACCTCTGAGACTATGGCCCCTAGCTGCCCTTCACGGCTGGAACTGAACCCACACCTGTGGCTTCCAGCCAAACAAAACACAGGCATATGATGTGAACATTTACACTAGGGAGATACACTCCTTGGAGAGAACAATCAAGGGAGAATAGAAAGGCTATGTATGCACAGGGACATAGTTCAGGGGGCAGGAGTGCATGGAAGGATAGACACAGGGAAGAGGTAGTTATAGGGAAGAAGTGGGAGGACAGCTGTTACATTGTGGTAAATTATAGTCAATATCATGAGACAAAGTGTATGTGAACTACTGTATGGAAAGTGAATTTGCTTTGTAAACTTTCACCCAAATCACTACAACAACAACAACAACAACAACAAAATATTGCTATCCTAGGCATTAGTAAACTGGGATGGTTTGTGTTAGCCATTTTGAATCAGACAAATATTTGGTTTACTACACTAGAAATGACAAAGTAAAGATGAATGGTATTGTATTCACTCTCAAAAAGAACATTTCAAAATCTGTACTGAAGTACAATGCTTTCAGTGATAGGATGATATCCATATGCCTATAAGGAAGATCAAGGAATTCTGGTGGCATAGGGGGGTAAGCCAATTACTATAATGAAGTGTGCAAAGACCTGGAGTTAGAAAACCAAAAGGGAAGAACACATTCAGCATTTCTCAAGCTGAAAGAACTGAGGAAAATATCTAAGCTTTGAGTTGCAATATTGAAAGATTCTATGGGCAAAATATTGAATGATGCAGGAAGCATCAAAAGAAGATGGAAGGAATACGCAGAGTCATTGTACCAAAAAGACCTGGTCGACCTTCATCCATTTTAGGAGGTGGCATATGGTCCAGAACCAGTGATATTGAAGAAAGAAGTTGAAGCTGAACTGAAGGAGCAAGTTGCTTGGCAAAGAACAAGGCACAAGGAATTGATGGAATACCCACTGAGATGTTTTACCAAATGGATGCCCTACTGGAAGCACTCGCTTGGTTATGCCAAGAGATTTGGAAGACAGCTACCTGGCTAACTGCCTGGATGAAATCCATATTTGTATCAATTCCAAAGAAAGGTGGTCCCACAGAATGTGGAATTGTCGAACAGTATCATTAATATTGCATGCAAGTAAAATCCTACTGAAGATAATTTAAAAATGGTTGCAGCAATATATTGACAGAAAACTTCCAGAAATGCAAGCTGGATTCAGAAGAGGATGTGGAACAAGAGATATCATTGCTGCTGTCAGATGGATCTTGGCTCAAAGCAAAGAATACCAGAAAGATGTTTACTTGTGTTTTATTGACTATGCAAAGGCATTTGATTGTGTGGATCATAA
>NW_006921779.1:1507947-1532243 GCF_000298275.1 Orycteropus afer afer | reverse complement strand
TTTTCACGCAAATTCTTCTGCTAGTTGGGGTTTATTCCAAATCTGCATCCTTTCCTTCAAGGCTCAGGGGTCCAAGATTATCTTCTGTGTCTGTTTTAATTGGTTTCCCTTTTCTTTGTTGAAGAGGGTCTGTGCAATCCTTCTGCCTAGTCCGCCATCTTGCCCCGCCTCTGCAAAGGACCTCTTTCAAGTACTAAAGAGCAAAGATGTCTCCTTGAGGACTAAGGTGCGCCTGACACAAGCCATGGTATTTTTAGTTGTCTCATATGCATGTGAGAACTGGACAATGAATAAGGAAGACCAAAGAAGGAGTTGATACTTTTTGAGTTGTGGTGCTGGTAAAGAATGCTGAGAGTACCATGGACTGGTAAAAGATCTAACAAATCTGTCCCGGAGGAAGTACAGCAAGAAATCTCCTTGGAAGCGAGAATGGCCAGGCTTTGTCTCACCTACTTTGGTCATGTTATCAGAAGGGACCGTTCCCTGCAGAAGGATGTCATGCTTGGTAACATGGAGGAACCAAGGAGGGGTCACTATGAGTCAGGTCTGACTCGATGGCACATAACAACAACATGAGTCAGAACCAGCTCTGACTCATGTTGTGGGTTTGGTGTTTTCCTTTTTAAATAAGGAAGATCAGTTGATATGACTATTATTCAAATTTATACACCAACCCCTAAAGCCAAAGATGAAGAAATTGAAGATTTTTACCAACTTCTACAGTCTGCAATTGACTAAACATGCAATCAAGATGTATTGGTAATTATTGGTGATTGGAATGCAAAAGCAGGAAACAAAGAATTATCTGTGGTTGGAAAATTCACCCTTGGTGACAGACATGATGCTAGAGATTGCATGATAGAATTTTGAACAATGAACAACTTATTCATTACAAATACCACTTAAAAACAACATAAAGAGAAATTATATATGTGAACCTCATCAGATGTAATACCTGGGAATCAAATTGACTACATCTATGTAAAGAGACAATGTAGAAACTTACTATCATCCATTAGAACAAGGCCAGGGCTGACAATGGAACAGACCACCAATTGGTCATATGCAAATTCATGTTGAAGCTGAAGAAAATTAAAACAAGTCCATGAGAGCCAAAATATGACCTTGATTACATCCCAGCTGAATTTAGGGAAATTTGGATACAGCTATGTGGGCAACCGAGTGGCCATACTTTTGCCCATTCCAAAGAAAGATTATCCAACAGAATGTGGGAATTATCAAATAATATCATTAATATCACACATAAGTAAAATTTTGCTGAAGTTAATTCAAAAATGGTTGCAGCAGTACATTGCAGGGAACTGTCAGAAATTCAGGCCAGATGCAGAGCAGGAGATGGAACAAGGAATATCATTATTGATGTCAGATGGATCTTGGTTGAAAGCAAGACTACCAGAAAGATGTTTACCTATTTTTATTAACTATGCAAAGGCATTTGGCTCTGTGGATTATAACAAATTATAGGTAACATTGAGAAGAATAGGAATTTCAGAACATTTAATTGTTCTCATTAGGAACCTGTACATAGATAAGGAGGCAGTCATTTGAACAGAACAAGGGAATACTGTGTGGTTTAAAATCAGGAAGGGAGTGTGTCAGAGTTGTGTCCTTTTACCATACTTATTCAATCTGTGTACTGAGCAAATAATCTGAGAAGCTGGACTCTATGAAGAAGAATGTGGCATCAGGCTTGGAGGAAGACTCATTAATAACTCATAATACAGATGAAACAACCTTGCTTGCTGAAACTAAAGAAGATTTGAAGCACTTACTGATGAAGGTCAAAGACTACCTACAGCCTTTACTATGGATTACATCTTAACATAAAGAAAACAAAAATCTTTACAACTGGGCCAATAAGCAACATCATGATAAATGGAGAAAAGATGGAAGTGACCAGGGATTTCATTTTACTTGGATCCGAAATCAAAACCCATGGAAGCAGCAGTCAAGAAATCAAATGACATATTTCATTGAGCAAATCTTCTGCAAAAGACTGCTTTAAAGTGTTTAAGAGCAAGAATGTCACATTAAAGACTAAGGTGCTCCTGACCCAAGCCAAGGTATTTTCAATAGTCTCATATGTATGTGAGAGCTGGACAACAAATAAGGAAGACTGTAGAAGAATTGGTTCATTTAAATTGTGGTGTTAGCGAAGAATATTGTATGTGCCATGAACTGCTAGAAGAACAAACAAACCTGTCTTGGAGGAAGTACAACCAGAATGCTCCCTAGTAGTGAGAATGGCTAGACTTTGCCTCTCATATTTTGGTCATGTTTCAGAAAGGACCAGTCCTTAAAGAAGGATGTCATGCGTGGTAAAAGTCAGTGAAAAAGGGAAAGCTCTTCAATGAGAGGAATTGACACAGTGGCTGGGATTCTGAGGATGGTGTAGGCAGGGCAGTCTTTCGTTCTGTTGTACATAGGATTACTATGAGTTGAAATTGACTTGATGGCACGTAACAAGAATATGGCAATTTTTATTGTTTAGTTAGAGTGTTTAAACTATGTTCACCTTTTTGTAGTTGAATTTAGGGATTCCATTTTGCTATTTGTTTTCTATTTGTCTCATCCTGCCCCATTTTCTTCCTGCCTTCTTTTGGAGTACTTTTTTTTTTTTAGCTATCCTTTATGGTGGCTTAGTGCCTAAGGCTTATGACTGCTAACTAGAAGGCCGGCAGTTCAAACCCACCAGCCGCTCCTTAGAAGGAAGATTGGGTGATCTACTTCCATTGTGATACCACCTTGGAAACCCAAGGAAGGGTCACTATGAGTCGGATCCGACTCGACAGCAATGAGTTTGGTTTGAGTTTATTTGTTCAACTTGTTAATGTTTGCTCTACTGTTTACAATATGCAATAGTATATCTTCCAATAATACTGTATCATTTTATCAATAAGGAGCCCTTGTGGTACAAACAGTTAAGCTGCTAACCAAAATTTAGAGCTTTGAACCCACACAATGACTCTGTGGGAGAATGACCTGGCAATGTGCTTCTGTAGTAACTACAACCAAGAAAACCTTATGAGGCATTTCTATCTGTCACACGGGGTTGCTTTGAATCAGAATTGGCTTGATGGCACCTAACAACAGCTTTATTTATAATTTAAAAACCTTCCAACAACATATTTCCATTTTCCTCTTTCTATCCATTGTGCTGTTTTTGTCATACTTTATGCTCTATGTATGTTGTAACTGCCATGATACTCTGTTATTATTTTCCTTTTTAACAGGCAATTGTCTATCAAAGAAATTTAAAGATGATTTTAAGAAGTTTTTTATATTTACTTGTATAGTTCGTCTTTCATGCACTCTTCATTCTTTTGTGCACATATGTTGCCACCTGGTATCATTTTCCTTTAAGATTAAGGACCTTCTTCAATATTTATACCAGCAGAAAATCTCTGAGATATTTTTGAAAAAGTCTTTTTTTTTTTTTTTCACATTTATTTTTGAAAGCTATTTTCAGTGGATATAGAATTTGAGGCTTACAGGATGTTTTTGTTTGGTTGAATAATTCAGCACTTTAAATATATTACTCCATGTTTTCTGGTTTGTATATGTTTTGAAGAGAAGTTTGTGGAGATTCTTAACTGTATTCATAGGTATGTAATGTGTTTTTATACTCTGACTATTTTTAAGATTTTTTTCCTTTTTACTGGACTTTAACAATTTGATTATAATTTGCTTTCTGGGACTCTTGTTGTATTAATGTTAAACTTTGTATTGTTCTCCCATAGATGATCAAAACTCTGTTTAACTCTTTCAATCTCCCCCTACCCCAATGCTTCAATTTGTGTGTTTTTGTTGTTGTTATGTACCATCGAGTCGGCCCTGGCCCATAGCAACCCCTCCTTGGGTTTCCGAGGCAGTATCACTACGGAAATAGATTGCCCAACCTTCCTTCTGAGGAGTGGCTGGTAAGTTTGAACCACCAGCCTTCTGGTTAGCAGTCAAGTGTCGTAGGCACTATGCTACCAGAGTCTATATTATATCTTCAAGTTTATTGATGTTTTCTTCTATAGTATCTAATCTGCTGTTAATACAACCCAGTGAATATTTCATGTTAGAAATACTATTTTTCATCTGTAGAAGTTCTATTTGGTTATTTAAAATAATTCTTCTATTTCTCTTCTCATTATACTCAGTTTTTCTTTAAATTCTTTAGCATATTCATAATAGTTGTTTTAAAGTTCCTGCTCACTAATTCTATTATATCTGTCATTTCTGGTTCTGTTTTTAATTACTGCTTTTCTCTGGACTATAGATCACATTATCCTGCTTCTTAGCATGTGCAGTAATTTTTTTATTGCATGCTGGATATTTTGAGAGTTATGTCATTGAGGTCTGGATGTTGTCTTCCTTTAAAGAGTGTTGAACTTTGTTCTGGCAGGCAAATGAGTTTTTTGCAAATCAGCTTGATCCTTTCAAGGTTTAAGATTTGTTAGGATAAGCTGAAATCTTACTCTAGGGTTTGATTAACCCTATCACTAAGACAAGATTGTTTGAGGTTTCTACTAGGCCCCAGAGATTTAGAAGGCCTCTTTCCATCCTGTCAGGTCAGAACTTGAACTTCTCACAGCCTTTGTGAGCTGTGGGAATTGTTCATCATACAACCCTTTGTTCATTCTTTGCCCAGCCTTGGGAGTCTCACCCTACACAAGTGTAGCTTAGTATTCAACAATAGACTTCAGGGGACAGCTACGAGGTTTGTGGAGTTCTTTCCCTATATAGCTTGCTCCTCTCTTATACTGTAATTTACAAACTACAGCTACTTCAGCCTCCTCAACTCTGATCTCTGTCTTCTTATCTCAGCAAACGTGATTACTAAACAATGGCTCAGAAGGTACCTCCAGGGAGAAAGCTGGAGTAATTGTAAAGCTCACCTTGCTTGTTCTTCTTCTCTCAAGGATCACAGTCCTGCACTGCTTGTTGCCACACATTTGAAAACAGTTATTTCACATACTTTCCTTATTTTTCTAGTTGTTTACAATCAGAGGGTAAGTCTGATTCCAGTTATTCCAATGTGACCATAAATAAAAGCTCCATTGCCCCTATTACATGGATCCTTGGTATACAATCATGTTTTGTTAAGCATCTCTGTTTCTTGCTGTGCACCAATGACAATATGCTATAGTGCTTTTGGTACCAAATTGCACTTCTATCCTAGATTACTCTAACAGCTTTCTAAATGACTATTCACCTAACTTCAGCCTTGCTTACTCCATTTGGCTACCGGAGTAATATTTCTAAAACACCAATCAAATTGTACTATACTAATTTCATGGTTTTCAGTGGACAATTTTTTGAGAAGTAGATGGCCCTGTCCTTCTTCCTGATCTGTCTTAGTGTGGAAGCTCTGATGAAAGTCGACCATGGGTGACTGTTTTGGTTACTTCATGCCACTCTAACAGAAATACCACAGGTGGAATGGCTTTAACAAACAGGAGTTTATTTTCTTACAGTTTTGGAGGCTAGAAGTCCAAGTTCAAAGGCTCTGGGGCTGAGTGAAAGACTCTCGACCTTGACTTTTAGCTCTGCCTCTTGCTCCTGGCCCACTGAAGTTAGAGGTGTCTCTCCACTCAGGCAGCTGCTGGCTGCTGAGGTTAACAAGCCCAAGGTCAACAAATAAAATGGCACAGTCCTCATATCACCAAACCACATGGCAGGCTATTGACTCAAGTCCCATTAATTGTCTCAAGATCAGCAGACAACATGGCAGGCTGCTGAATAATGACTCAGCTACCTGCAGAATTCAAGCATGTCAAGAGTTGGAGACCATTCCTAAAGCTTCTTCTTATATACTGGGAGCAGATCACATCCCTAAGGTAGCTACTCAGCTGCTCACAGAAGATCCTCCATGGAGTTGATTACCATTCTCATGATGGGCAATATTACAGATGCCCAGTCCTTCAAAACCAGGTCCAGCCAAGTTGAGACATAATATTAACTACCACAGTGACCCTGCTGGTATTCAAAATACCAGTGGCATCACAGCAACACACAAGCCACCACATTATGACAAACTGAGAATCAGTGACTTGTCTGGAGAAAAGATTGAAGTTGTCAGGGATTTCATTTTATTTGGATCCACAATCAACATCCACGAAAGCAACAATCAAGAAATCATATGTATTGCATTGGGAAAATCTGCTGCAAAAGACGTTTTTAAAATGGTGAAGAGCAGAGATGTCACTTTGAAGACTAAGGTGCACCTAACCCAAGCCATGGTATTTTCAATTGCCTAATATGCATGTGAAAGCTGGACAATGAATAAGGAAAACCAAAGAAGAGTTTATGCCTTTGAATTGTGGTGTTGGTGAAGAATACTGAAAATACCAGACTGCCAGAAGAAGAAACAAATCTGTCTTGGATGAAGTGTAGCTAGAATGTTCCCTAGAAGCTTGAATGGCCATACTTTGCCTCCTACTTAGGTTGTGTTATCACCAAGGGCCATTCCTTGGAAAAGGATATCATATTTGGTAAAGCAGAGGGTCAGTGGAAAAGGGGAAGACCTCCAACGAGATAGATTGACACAGTGGCTGTGATGATGAGCTCAAGAATAGAAGGATTGTAAGGATGGCACAAGACCAGGTAGTGTTTCATTCTATTGAACATAGGTTTGGTGTGAGTCAGAGCTGACTCGATGGCGCCTAACAACAACAATGATGACAATTGCATGGTGCCAAATACAAAGTATAAGTGAATGAATAACTCTACTTTTTTGCATCACATTCTGTTCATATAGCTGGACTATATATAGAAGAACGTGGCATCAGGATTGGAGAAAGAATCATTAACAACCTGAGATACACAGATGATACAAATTTGCTTGCTGAAAGTGAGGATGACTTGAGACACTTACTGATGAAGGTTGAAGAATACAGTATGCAGCATGGATTATGTCTCAATATAAAGAAAACAAAAATCGTCATAACTGGAACAATGAGCAGCATCACAATAAATGGAGAGAAGATTGAGGTTGTCAAAGAATTCACATTACTTTGTTCTACAACTGATGCCAATGGAAGCAGCTGTCAGAACATTAGATGATGTGCAACATTGGGAAAGTCAACCGTGAAGGAACTGTTTCAAGTGCTGAGGAGCAAGGATGTCTCCTTGAGGACTAAGGTGTGCCTGACACAAGTCATGATATTTCCGATTGCCTCATATGCATGTGAAAGCTGGACAATGAATAAGGAAGACCGAAGAAGAGTTGATGCTTTTGAGTTGTGCTGGTGAAGAATACTGAAATTACCATGGACTGCTAAAAGAACTAACAGATCTGTCCTGGAGGAAGTGCACCCAAAATGCTCCTTGGAAGTGAGAATGGCCAGACTTCTTCTCACCTATTTTGGTCATGTTGTCAGAAGGGACCATTCCTTGGAGAAGGATGTGATGCTTTGTAGGGTGGAGGGTCGACGAAAGAGGGGGAGGCCTTCAACGAGATGGATTGACACAGTGGCTGCAATGATGGGTTCAAGTATAACAGGGATCGTGGAGCTGGCGCGGGATTGGGCAGTGTTTCGTTCTGCTGTGCATGGGGTCACTATGAGTCAGAAACGACTTGACAGCACCTAACAACAACAACTGTTATAGAGATTCCCAAGGACATACTGCTCATTCCACACTTCATACCACATTTAAAGAAAACAAAGTTCTTTAAGCTTTTAATTAGTTCCTCTCCTCTCCTGAAGACTTATATTGTTGTTGTTGTTGTTAGGTGCCATCGAGTCATCTCCGACTCATAGCAACCCTATGCACAGCAGAACGAAACACTGCCTGGTCTCACACCACCTCTGCGATCCCTGCTATACTTGAGCCCATTGTGGCAGCCACTGTGTCAATCCATCTCACTGAGGGCCTTCCCCTCCTTCATCGACCCTCTGCCTTACCAAGCATGACATCCTTCTTCAGGGAATGGTCCCTTCTGACAACATGACCGAAGTAGGTGAAATGAAGTCCAGCCATTCTTGCTTCCAAAGAGCATTCTGGCTGCACTTCCTCCAGGACAGATTTATTAGTTCTTTAGCAGTCTATGGTACTTTCAGCATTCTTCTCCAGCACCACATCTCAAAAGCATCAATTCTTCAGTCTTCTTTATTAATTATCCACCTCTCACATGCATATGAGGTGATTGAAAATATCATGGCTTATGTCAGGTTCACCTTAGTCCTCAAGGAGATATCTTTGCTCCTCAGCACTTGAAAAAGGTCCTTTGCAGCTGTCTTGCTCAGTGCTATACATCTGATGTCCTGACTGCTGCCTTCATTGATGTCGATTATAAAACCAAGCAATGTGAAATCTTTGACAGCTTCAATCTTTTCCCTATTCATCGTGATCTTGCTTACAGGTATAGTTGTGAGAATTTTTGTTTTCTTTATATTGAGATGTAATCCATACTGCAAACTGTATTCTTCAATCTTCATCAGTAAGTACTTCAAGTCATCCTCACTTTCAGCAAGTGAAGTTGTGTCATCTGCATATCACAGGTTGTTAATGATTCTTCCTCCAATCCTGATACCACATTCTTCTTCACATAGTCCAGCTTCTTGGATTATTTGCTCAGCATACAGGTTGAATAAGTATGGTGAAAAGATACAACCCTGATGCACTCCCTTCTTGATTTTAAACCATGCAGTTTCCCCTCATTCTGTCTGAATGACAGCCAACTGGTCTATGTATAGGTTCCTCATGAGTACTATTAAGTGTTCTGGAATTGCCATTCTTCTCAATGTTATCCATAATTTGTTGTGATCCACACAATCAAATGCTTTTGCATAGTCAATAAAACATAAGTAAACATCTTTCTGTTATATTTTGCTTTCAGCTAAGATCCATCTGACATCAGCAATGATATCCCTTCTGAATCCTCTTCTGAATGTCCTCTTCTGAATCCAGCCTGCACCTCTGCAAGTTCTCTGTCAATATACTGCTGCAACCATTTTTGAATTATCTTCAGTAAGATTTTATTTGCATGCAATATTAATGATATTGCTCTATAATTTCCACAATCTGTGGGATCACCTTTCTTTGGAATGAGTACAAATATGGATCTCTTCCATTCAGTTGGCCAGGTAGCTGTCTTCCAAATCTCTTGGCATAATTGAGTGCTTCCAGTGCACCTGGAATATATCCCTCCTGAATTTAGGGACCATCTAAAGAATAGATTTAATGCATTGAACACAAATGACTGAAAACCAGAAGAACTGTGGGATGACATCAAGAACATCACCCAAGAAAAAAGCAAAAGGTCATTAAATGGATGTCAGAAGAGACTCTGACAGTGGGGCATCCGTTTTTGAATGGGCACATCCGTTTGTTGAAACATCTCAAGGGTATTCCATCAATTCCTGGAGCCTTGTTCTTTGCCAATTCCTTCAGTGCAGCTTGGACTTCTTCCTTCAATACCGTTTGTTCTTGACCATATGCCACCTCCTGAAATGGATGAATATCGACCAGTTCTTTTTGGTACAATGACTCTGTGCATTTCTTCCAACTTCTTTTGATGTTTTCTGCACCATTCAGTATTTTGTCCATAGAATCTTTCAATATTGCAACTCGATGCTTAAATTTCTTCCTCAGTTCTTTCAGCTCAAGAAATGCCGAGCATGTTCTTCTCTTTTGGCTTTCTAACTCCAGATCTTTTCACATTTCATTATAGTAATTTGCTTTGTCTGCTCGAGCTGCTCTTCAAAATCTTCTGTTCAGCTCTTTTATCTTGTCATTTCTTCCATTTGCTTTAGCTATTCTTTACTCAAGGGCAAGTTTCAGAGTCTCTTCTGTCATCCATTTTGGTCTTCTTTTCTCATCTTTTAGTGATCTCTTGCTTTCTTCATGGGTAATGTTCTTGATATCCTCACACTGTTCTTCTGGTTTTTGGTCATTGGTATTCAATGCATCAAATCTATTCTTTACATGGTCTCTAAATTCAGGAAGGATATATTCCAGGTCATATTTTGGCTCTTGTGGACTTACTTTAATTGTCTTCAACTTCAAGTTGAACTTGCATATGAGCAATTGATGGTCTCTTCCACAGTCAGCTCCTGGCCTTGTTTCGGCTGAAGATACTGACTGAGCTTTTCCATCGCTTCTTTCCCACAGATGTAGTCAATCTGATTCCTGTGTACTCCATCTGGCCAAGTCCACGTGTATAGCTGCCATTTGTGTTGTTGAAGAAAGGTATTTGCACTGAATAAGTCATTGGTCTTGCAAAATTCTATCATGTGCAATCCAGCATTATTTCTCTTACCAACGCCAAATTTTCCAATTACCAGTGATTCTTCTTTGTTTCCAACTTTTGCATTCCATTCACCAGTGATAAGTAACACATTTTGATTACATGTTCGGTCAATTTCAGACTGCAGAAGTTGATAAAAATCCTCAATTTTCTCATCTTTGGCTTTGGTGGTTGGGGTATAAATTTGAATAATAGTCATATTAATGGATCTTCCTTGTAGGCTTATGGATATTATCCTATCACTAACAACATTGTACTTCAGGACAGATCTTGAAACATCCTTTGTGATGACAAATGCCACATCATTCTTCTTCAAATTGTAATTCCCTGCATAGTAGTTCATATGGTTATCTGACTCAAAATGGCCTGAACCAGTCCATTTCAGCTCACTAAGGTCGAGGATATCAATCTTTATGCATTCCATTTCATTTTTGACAACTTCCAATTTTTCTAGATTCATACTTCGTACATTCCATGTTCTGATTATTAATGGATGTTTGCAGCTGTTTCTCCTCAATTTGAGTCATGCCACATCAGCAAACGGAGGTCTTGAATGCTTTACTTTATCCATATCAGTAAGGTTGGTCCTACTTTGATGATGCAGCTCTTCCCTAGTCATATTTTGAATTTTTGAGATCACTTTATTCAAGATAAGTAGTTAAGCACACTTTTACTATTGTCTTCCACTTCATTCTTCATCATTTTTTTCATTAAAATAAAACTAGAGTTTTCTAAACAGATTGTTTTATTATTTTTATTGTACCACATAAAACATGTATCTCAAGATGTAAGTTAGAAATGTCAGGAATAACTAGACTTTTAACCATTATTTAAACTTATCTTTAGTATTCTAGTTTTAGGCTTCTCTTGAACACCTTTTATATCATGATTTCTCCATCCTCTAACCTTTGATTTTACTTCATCTCTTCCTCTTCTGTGGGTCATGTTTAGATGTGTTATGCTTGACAACTGAGGCAGAGATGGTTAGTTGCCTAGTGAAATTCCATTCTCCATTTCTTCTTTATGATTGGAACCCTAATTTTGAAGGACTATAGAATGAACACTGAGACAAAAACACATTTCCTGGTTTCCTTTGCATATAGGGGTAGTCAATGAAATAAAAGCTGAAGTTTTAGGTGAAGCTTCTAGGAAAACTATTCAGAGGGCTGACTTAGTTGAAAAGTACACCCTTTTGGTCTTTCTCCTCTTCCTGTTTCTTCTTTCCTGGGATGAACAAATAATGGCTGTATCTCTTATAGTCATTTTCTAACTATGAGGTTTATTTAAAGATAGAAGCCACACTAAGGATAGTGGAATAGAAAGACAGAAGGAGCCTGAGTTTGACACTGTGGAGCTGCTCTGCTGTCCCTGAACTACTTATCTCTAACCTTCCTAACACATGAGAGAATAGTAAACCTCTGTCTTGCTTAAAGTGATGTTATTTTGGGCCTCTATTGTTAGGAGCCAATAATAGTTTTACAGCTAAAAAATGAGGGAAGGACATTCCAGATCAAGAGAACAGTCAGAGAAAAAACATGGAGTTGTGAAAATATGGTTGTTGTTGTTGTTGTTTGCCGTTGAGTCGGTCCCAACTCATAGCGACCCTCCTTGAGTTTCTGAGGCAATATCAGTATGGAAGTAGATTGCCCAACCTTCCTTCTGAGGAGTGGCTGGTGGGTTTGAACCTCCAGCCTTCTGATTAGCAGTCAAGTACCTTAGGTACTATGCTACCAGAGCTCCTGAAAATATGGTAAGATCAGGGAATGACAAGAAGTCCAGTGTGACTGGAATCCAGACTATGTGGCAGGAGAGTTATAGGGTAAGATGGTTAGTTTTATGTCAGCTTAGCTAGACTATATGCCCAGTTGTTTGATCAAAAACTAGTCTAGATGTTATTATGAAAGAGTAAAAAGTGACTGAATCAACTGGCTTTAGTAAAACAGATTACTACCATAATGTGAATGTGCCTTACCCAATCAGTCGAAGGCCTTAAGAGCAAAAGGGTGATTTTCCTTAGGGTATATTCTGCTATATATATAGGGTATAGACTATAATTAGACATTTTTTTTTTTTTTTTTTTTTTTTTTTAGAATCCTCCACTCTTCACTCTTCCTGTCACCTAAACTGCAAATTTCAGGACCCAAAATTATAGGAACCTCCAGCCTGTCACCTGACCTACTGATTTTGAATCTGCCAACCCCCCACAATTGCATGAGCCAATTCCTTAAAATAAATTTCTCTCTCTCTTTCTCAAGATTTATTTTATGTGTGTGTGTATGTGTGTGTATATATGTGTATATGTGTATATATGCTTTTGTGTGTGTATATATATGTATCTCTGGTGGTGTAGTCCCTAAGGCATTTGACTGCTAACCAGAAGGCTGGCTGTTCAAACCCACCAGCCACTCCTCAGAAGGAAGATTGGGCAATCTACTTCCATAGTGATACTGCCTCAGAAACCCAAGGAGAGGTTGCTATGAGTCGGATCCAACTCGATTGCAATGTGTTGTGTTGCGTTTATATATATATATATATATATATATATATATATATACACACACACACACATATATATCTCTTTCTATATATAGAGAGATATATAGATAGATAGACAGACATGGAGAGAGAGATCTTACTGGTTTTGTTTCTCTGTTGATATTGTTGTTATGTGCCATCAAATTGGACCCAACTCATAGTGACCCCTCCTTGGGTTGCTGAGGCAGTATCACTACAGAAGTAGATTGCCCAACTTTCCTTTTGAGGAGTGGTTGGTGGGTTTGAACCGCCAGCCTTCTGGTTAGCAGTCAAGTGTCTTAGACACTATGCTACCAGAGCTCCTTTTGTTTCTCTAGAGACCCCTGATACACAGAGGATTCACAAAAGATAGTTGGAGGCCAGGCCTCAAATCTATTCCCTTCTAAAAAGTAGGATAAAATCCAAATCACTTAATCTGGCATTCAAGGTCCTTTACCACCTGATCTCCACTTCTCCAGATTTATCAGCCATTTCTTATGTACTTGGCACTCCAGTACATGGGATCACTTGCTGAAACTCATGAATTTTTCACCTTTATGGATTTGTACTTGCACTTACCTCTCTCCACTTCTCTCTGACAAACATGTGCTTAGCACTATTTGTTGTTGTTGTTGTTATATGCCGTCGAGTCGGTCCCGACTCATAGCGACCCCTCCTTGGGTTTCCGAGGCAGTATCACTACGGAAGTAGGATTGCCCAACCTTAGACAAGGCTAAAGATTACCCCTGGACCTGCCCCTCCTCTGCCCCACCAATCTGGTTTTACTGTTTCTCCTCTGGCTTCCCATTGCTTTCTATTACTATGTCTACCCTAGATCTTATACTTTATACTCAGAGACTTAGTTATCTGTCTCTACTATGAAAGGACAAGCTTCTAAGGAGGAAGAACACTCATTTAATTATTCTGCCTAGTAGTTAGCAGAATGTCTAATACATAGCAAAAACTCAATATGTAATTGTTCCTGAGGTGAATGAGTGAGTAAATAGATGGGATGAAAAGCTTCGAATGCTGGTTTAAGGAATTCAGGCTTGATCCTGCATGCAGTGGGAGGTAGAAGAATGAATTGGCCTTACACGTACTTTTGGAATTCTACTCCCAAGGCCAGTATGAAAGAGGGACTGGAAACCAGGGCAATGCCTTGGAGTAGGAAGACTTGTTGTGAGGTTTAGCTAAACAGCAAGGGTCCCTACCCTGTCCTGAAATGGTTAAGGTGGCCAAGGCACATGACTCTGCAGAGGAGAAATTTCCCTGTCCTTGCCTAAGTGAATGGCTGGGATTACAGTGACAGCCCACCTTAGTGATGGCGGCATAATTGGTTGTTCAGCTCTGTCCTTGTCAGAGCGCTGACAGTTCTGCAGATGTCCTGCTCAGCTCTCCAAAGGTTAGCCTCAGCTGGTGCGGCTGTTCATTAATCATTCCTCCCTGACAGGCCTCGGTGCAGCCCACAGCTGCCACACCAGCCCCCGCAGTCCCTGCCCCACCCAGCCAGGCTGGAGGGACCAGTACCCACATGGGGAGATAAGTGGGCTGTGTCCCCCTCCACCCCGCCTGCTACCACTGCTGAACAAGAAACACTGATAAAGGAATTTCCCTAGGTTCTTCCTTCTTGGGACTCAGGGTCTGAATCACCTTACAAGCTACCCTGACATCCTTGACTTTATCTGCTCCTCTTCTCCATCTTGGGAAGGTGCTTCTTACTGAGATCAGAGCAGTAGTACTGAGTTGAGTAGTATTTCCCAAAATTTATGTCTACTCAGAACCTCAACCTTATTTGAAAATGTGATCTTTGCAGATATAATTAGTTAAGTTAAGGTCATGCTGAACTAGGGTGGACCCTAAATCCTATGACTGGTGTCCTTATAAGAGGACACCCAGAGCTGATGGAGCCTGGTGGAACCCCTGAGTCTATGGCCCCTAGCTGCCCTTCAGGTCTGGAATTGAACCCACACCTGTGGCTTCCAGCCAAGCAAAAGACAGGAATAGGAGTTGAACATTTACCTGAGGTAGATACACTCCTTGGAGAGAACAGTCATGGGAGAAAGAAGGGCTGCTTATGCAAGGGAGACAGCTCAGGGGGCAGGGTGCATGGAGGGATAGACACAGGGAAGAGGTGACTGTCGGGAGGAAGTGGGAGGGGAGCTGTTGCATTGTGGTGAATTGTGGTCAATGTCATGAGACAAAGTGTATGTGAACTGCTGTATGGAAAGTGAATTGGCTCTGTAAATTTTCACCCAAATCACAGTAGTAATAATAATAAAAGAAGACACTCAGAGACAAACAGAGAGGAGAATACCATGTAATGTTGGAAAGAGAGAAATCAAAATAATTTGTCTACAAGACAAGGAATACCAAGGATTGCCAACAACCACCAGAAGCTCAGAGAGAAGCATGGAACAGATTCTCCTTCAGAGACCTTAGAAGGAACAAACCCTGCTGAGATCTTGATTTCAGGTTTCTGGTCTCCAAAACTGTGAGAGAATATATTTTATTGCTTTACACTACTCAGTTTGTAGGAACTCTGATGGCCTGGTGTGTAAGGCATTTAACCACTAACCAGGAGGCTGGTGGTTCAAATCCACCAACCACTCCTCAGAAGGAAGATTGGGTAATCTACTTCCTTAGTGATACCACCTTGGAAACCCAAGGAGGGGTTGCTATGAGTCAGATCTGACTCAATGGCACAGAGTTTTACTCAATTTCTAGTATTTTGTTATAGTAAACCTAGGAATCTAATCCGGCAAACTTAACTCAAGGGCTGTAGTAAGACTGAAAGACTAATGGTTCTTGGTCACTCATAGTGGAAAGAATGCATAACTTGTTTAGGGCCTAAATTCTGCATAGAATGTACATCACATCCAAGCTTCAAATTTCACAACATATAAAAGATGCTCATGAATGCTATTTATGCCTCAAAACTCAACATGCATATTTGTGTGAAGGCTGGATCAAATAAGCTGGAAGTAGGCTGAAGAGTTTGATTCCCTAGGTTCAGAATAGAACAACTTCTCTCTTCTGCCCCCTACTTTTCTTTTTTTCCTTTCCCTACCAAAGTCATTATGGTGGACTGAGCCGAGGGTGGTAGATGAGATTCTAATCAGAACAGTGAGGTTGCAGGAAAGGTTGAGGAGTCTAGGCAAGTGGTGGAGGAAACGACAGAGGACGGGGCATGGGTTGGGACAGAGCAATGATTGCAGTCTGAATCAGGAAATGTGGTCAGAGTGGAGGTTGGGGTTAGAGTTGGGGTGATGTGGTAGGGCAGATTAGAAAGATCATTTACTCATTCTGAGGTCAAGGGTTAAAAAGCCTCTCTGAGAAACTGCTTTACAGATCCACAGTTCCTCAGGATCTCCTTACATTCTTCTTTTTCTTTTCTCTTTTATCTTTTCCTTGTTCTCCAGTCCCTACCAATGATCATGAAGATGGGACAGGACATGACAACTTTTTTTTTCCTGTTGTACATGAGATGGCCATGAGTTGGAGCCCTCTTAATGGCACTAACAACAATTTTGGCATGGAAGCTCATTTCTCCTTCTTTTTGCCCCAAATTGATCAGCCCTTCCTCTCCAGCTACTCAGACCTAGGATTAGGAATTCCATCATGGTCTCCTTCCCAGCCTTCCTTCAAGACTAAAAATGCATGTTTCCAAGGTCCAGGTCTCAGCTACAGGGCTACCAGTTAGTATGTGCACAAAGCAGGAGTCATCATTTCCCCCCATTGATTAGCTGTCCACTGCAAAGTTTCCAGAGGAGCAAACAAGGGCAGTGGGAGATTAGCATTCAGCTCTAGTCATTTGGACTCTGAACCACAACCACCTGCATTTTCACATCCAAAGACCTCACACACAGTCAGTCTAGAAACTAAGTCTATATAGTCATACTTCCTTCAGACTAACACTTAGATAAATAAGTGACCTTCCTCAAATGCTTCCTAATGATAATTACCAGCTCCCACATTTCCTTGTCACACTTTCACGTACATCATTTTGTTTAATCTTCACAACAAATTTTCAAGGAAGGTAAGATTATCTTCCATTTTACATTTGAGAAAAATGAGGCTTATAGAGCCTAAATGACTTGTCCAAGATCAGACAGCTGGTATACAGTTAGCTTAATACTCAAAACCAAGCCCCTTGAGTTTGCAAATCCTACATGCTTCCTTTCATCTTGCTGTTTCTAATGGGCTTGCTGTGACTTTAAGGCATGATTTCTCAGTCTCGGCATTATTGACATTTGGAGCCAGATGATTCTTTGTGTTGAAGGCAGTCCTGTGCATTGCACAATGTTTCACAGCATCCCTGGCTTCTGCCTACTAGATGCCAGGATATCCCCTCCCTAAATTCTAACAACCAAAAATATCTCCAGACATAGATAAATGTCCCCTGGGGCAAAATTGGCCTCCATTGAGAACCACTGTCCCACTAGCCATTTTGGCACTCTTTAGAGGTTATCTACTTGAGGTGCTGATGAAGAATACTGAAACTACCATGGACTGCCAAAAGAACTAACAAACCTGTCCTAAGGAGGCACAGCCAGAATGCTTGGAAGCAAGAATGGCCAGACTTCATTTGACCTACTTTCATCATGTTGTCAGAAAGGACCATTCCCTGGAGAAGGATGTCATGCTTGGTAAAGTGGAGGGTCGGCATAAAAAAAAAGGGGGAAGGCCCTCAACGAGCTGGATTGACACATTGGCTGCAATGATGGGCTCAGGTATAGTAGGGATTATGAGCCTGGCACAGGACTGGGCAGTGTTTTGTTCTGTTGTACATAGGGTCGCTATGAGTCGGAGCCAACTCAACAGCACCGAGCAACAGCAAGAACAGCACTTGAGGTGAGGGGTTGCTTTCCACGCCTGGGTCAGAGATAGTTACTATATGAAGAGAAGCCAAGGAATAAAACAAAGTCGGATGCCTTTGAAAGACAGTGCATGGTGAAGATAAGAAGAATGAGGAGGGCATATTTGAGTAGAAATCCAGAAGACTATTTTGGGGAGGATTATACTGGGGAGTTGATCCTAACCTCCATCTATTCATTCATCCATCTATCCATCCCTCCATCTTTCAATCTATTAATCCATCCATTGCATGCCTCTCTACCCATTCTACAACTATTCACTGATATAAGCCCTGTGCAAGGGACCATATGGAGAAGAAAAATCACCCCTGAGAGAAAAAGCACCTATGGTGTTATGGAAGGGAGTTTGAGCCTCTGCCCTGCTGCTATTAGCCTGGGTATCTTGAGCAAGTCTCTGAGCTTCAGTTTCCTAAACTAAGGATAATAATACATTCCACCACAGAATCATAGTGAGGACAAAATGAGCAAATGGATGTGAAAAGTGCTTTATATGCTATATACACATTAGCTATTATTATAGGGAGTGTTGGACAAGTACAAAATTAACTATAGTATCAGTCATTGAGTGTTAAAGGATACAACAGAAAAATGAGCAAAGAACGCGAATGAGGAATTCAGTGAAAAAAATTCAAATGGCCGATAAATATAACAAGATCCTCAAACTCACTAGTATTGAAGGAAATGCAAGTTAAAACAATAAAACATCATTTGTCACCCAGCAGAGAGGCAAAAATATAAAATATTTACACTTAACATCTAAAAGCTGGTCAGGGTATAACAGAACAGGCAGTCTCATACTTTACTGCTAAATTACATCACTGCATCCTATCTAAAAAGTAACCTGGTAGTAACTGCTAAAACTAAACACATCATTCATTCCCTTTGACCCAGCAATCACAGCTGTGACTCTATCCTACATAAACAAGAGCACCAGGATGTAAGATATGTGTACAAAGATGATTATTGAACTACAAACAAAGTAAGGGTTCAATAAATATATGGTACCTTATGAAGCTGTTAAGGAGCCTTGGTGGTGCAGTGAGTGGTTAAGTGCTTGACTGCTAGCCCAAAGTTCTGCAGTTAGAATCCATCAGCAGCTTGGTGGGACAAAGATGAGGCAGTCGGCTTCTGTAAAGATTACAGCCTTGGAAACCCTATAGGGCAGTTGTAATCTGTCTTATAGTTTCACTATGAATTGGAATCAACCCAATGGCACACAACACCACCACCACCATGAAGCTGTTTGAATGAATTAGATGTATGTGAATTGGTATGAAGGGATGGTCATAATATATTAAGTTTTTTTAAAAGCCAAGTGTGTATTATCCCAGGAAGAAAGGTCTGGTAATCTACTTTTAAAAATCAGCCAATGAAAATGCTATGGATCTCAACAAGTGATTGTGGGGATGGTCCAGGGCCACGCAGCATTACAGTCTGTTGTAAGTAGGGCTGCCATGTTTTGGGGGCCAACTTTAAAAATGAAAATAAAACCTTTATGTGAATATATGAATGGAAATGTTAGGATGAGCATAAAGAAAGGCATTGAAAGATGCAGAGAAGACAAAACACTGGTGTGGAAATGTTTGTGTGTCAACTTGGCTGGGCCTGGTTGAGTGCCTGGGCAGCTGGTGGTAGTTATTCCCCATGATGAGACTGGCAATCAGCTCCATGGTGGGATCTACCACAAGCAGCTGCGTAGCTGTCTTTGGGAATGTGGTCTACTTCCTATATATAAGGAGAAGCCTTGGGAATGGTCTCTAGCCTATGGCATGCTTGGACCCTGCATGTAGCTGTGTCGTTTCTCAGCAGCCTGCCATGTTCTGCAGACATTGGGACTTTCAATGAACTTAAGTTAATGGCCTGCCATGTGGATTGGTAACATCGGGACTGTGCCTTTTTACTTGTCAATCTTGGGGCTTCTCAGCCTCAGCAGCCAGCAGCTGTCTGAGTGAAGAAACACCTCTAGCTCCAGTGGGCCAGGAGCAGGAGGCAGAGCTGGACCCCAAGGTTGAGGGGCTTTCACCCAGCCCCTCGAGCCTGGTACTTTGAACTTGGACTTAAAGCCCCCAAATTATAAGACGAAACTCCTGTTTGTGACGGCCATCCCATTTGTGGTATATTCTTGTCAGAGTGGCACTAGGGAACCAGAACAATGGTTATAGAAGAGAATGCAGGGGTAGGAGAGAAATATGAGAGGGGGAGTGGGAAAAATATTAATTTTTCCTTTGCATACTTTCTATGTTTTCTGACTTGTTATAATGAGCATGTATTATTTTGTAATGTAAGAGAAAGGATTAAAGGTCATAACAAAGGAACAGGAGAAGGAATGTGGGACATTCAGAGCAGGAGATTTTTTCCAGCTGTGAGAGGCGGAGAAGCCCTTCTATGGAGAAGGTGGTTGAGCTGGGCTGGAAAGATTGCATAGACTTAGCACCTTCTGAAACGGAGGAGCTCCAACCTGTAGGGCACTTTGGATAAGCCTGCACAAGTGCAAGGGAGCAGGAGGGTACTGTACTGTCAGGCCTGGCTAGCTTAATCTCAGAAAGAAAATGAATGGCTGCCAAACAGCCAACCCTAATAGGAAACAAGGACAAGGCAAAGCCATGGTCATCCAGATAGAGGCCACAGGTGACTGTTTTTTAACCACAGAATTCCTGGCCAGCTGATCTCCCCACCCAACAGCCACAGAGGAAACCATTTCTGTAAGGCAATCGCCCTATCGATGCTGGAGAAGAGGAGGAAAGAAAATTGCAAAGCCAGTTGGAAAACCTTCCTACTTTGTCTTTAATATTAAAGAAATGCAAAGGTGATGAATTAAGCAAATTGGTTGATGTCAAGTTGGATCCATCAGAATGATTCAGAGCCTGGAATGAGTAATAGTAATGGGGAATAGCTGTTACTAAGAGTAACCAAATTAGCATTATCAAAAAAGACAAAAGAAAAGCAGCTGCCAGCAGGCACCCATCCCTGGGCCTGGCCCCTGGCCTTCAGTCTCCTCTGCATGGAGGCCACTTTGAGCTAGGGCTGCTTGTCACCTGCAGCATTCCACATGAGGTTGGAGCTTTAAAAAGATCAGAGAATGTTCACATCCTTTTCTTCTTTGATCACATTATAAGCAGGCCCCACCTCCCATCTGTCAGTTTGTTGTAGTGTAGTGACTTGTATGTTGCTATGATGAGGCGCTTAACTGCTAACCAGGAGGCTGGTGGTTCAAACCCACCAGCCACTCCTCAGAAGGAAGGTTGAGCAATCAACTTCTGTAGTGATACCACCTCGGAAACTTAAGGAGGGGTCACTATGAGTCCGGTCCGACTTGACAGCACATAACAACAACAACGACGACAATGATGATGGAAGTTATGCCACTAGTATTTCAAATACCAGCAGGATTTACGCTTGGTGGGCAGAATAGGAATACAGGCCTGGCAATCTGTTTCTGAAAACTGGCCAGTGAAAACCCCATGGATTACAACAGAATACTGTCCAATATAGTGCTGAGAGAAGAGCCCCTACATCAAAAGGCCCTCAAAATACATAGTGGCCACCACAATGGACTAGCGCACACCAGTGACGGCGAGCAGGGCACAGGACCAGCTAACCTTTCTGTTCTGTTTGACATGAGGTCACCATGAGGTGGAGTAGACTTGACAGCAACCGACAACAACATCAGCAGGCCAGCGGAATTAACTCCATTTCGTCACTAGGGCTACCGAGGCTGAAGGAAGTTAAAAGGCCTAGCCAGCATAGAAGTCACATAGCTGGTGAATAAGAAAATCTAGCACTAAACTCAGAACTCATGAATCTTAATCCAGGACTCAAGTCCCTATACTTTTCACAGAACTTCCATTAAAAAAGAAAAAAAAAAAAAAAGGCTGTTTTTCTCCCCAGTTATTAGCAGTAAAAAGTAGGAACTGGGTTGATATAGGAAAGGGAGGGGAGAGAAGGTAAAAGAAGTCCACAGGTAATCACAGCCCCATAGAAACCTCCCTTTTAGCCCTGATCAGGGTCAGAAGGGCTGGAGCAATATACCTGATATGCTGGATGTATTTTCTGGGCTTGACCTCTTCTGGCCCTTTGAGCTTAAGGAGCCTGCTCTGTTCCTGGTGACTTTTCCACATTTGGTTACAGATGATTGGCCTGAGGTGGGGGAAAGGTGTCGCAGCCAGGCCAAAGGTCATCCACAAGAGATGACCTGAGCCATATTCCCTCTGTCTCAGGAACCTGAACAGGAAGCCCAGAAAGAATCTGCTAGTTGTTAGCAGGGCAAGAAGAAGCAAACCCACAGTGTGTAGCCGGGCCACAGGAGTAGGCTAGAGAAGACCTCCAGTGCCACCTGCAACCTACTCCATGAAGCTCCAGCATCTGCAAGTCCCTGTGAGAGTCCACTCAGTATTACTCACTGCAAGTCTCCTTCCAACACGCTACACCCCAAGTACCTTAGTTAAGATAATTCCTTGCAACCAAAATGATGCATATATAGACTGAATTTAATGTTTATTTTTCTCCACTAAAGTTGCTTAATTTGGTACTTAAAAGTCTAAAAGAATTACAATGTGTAGTGGGTTCATTGGTGGCCCCTCAAAATATCTGACAGCAGTTAACAACACATCCTAACCCTTGAAAGCTGTTGTTGTTGTTATGTGCCGTCGAGTCAAACCCGACTCATAGTGACCCCTCCTTGGGTTTCCAAGGCAGTATCACTACGGAAGTAGGATTGCCCAACCTTCCTTCCGAGGAGTGGCTGGTGGGTTTGAACCGCCAGCCGTCTGGTTAGCAGGCAAGTGTCTTAGCCACTATGCTATGCCAGAGCTGTAGATGTGGCCTTATTTGGAAAAAGTCTTTGCAGACGTAATTAAGTTAAAGGTCTCAAGATGAAGTTATCCTGGGTTATCCACGCTGGCTCTAAATCTAATGACAAGTATTCTTACACACACAGGGAGAAGGAGAGAAGGTCCTGTGAAGATGGAGGGAAAGATTGGAGTTAGCAGCCCCAAGCCAGAGAACACCTGGAGCCACCAGAAGCTAGATGGGGCAAGGAATGATCCTTCATTAGAGCCTTCAGATGGAGCAGCTCCCTGCCAGCACCTTGATTTCAACTTCCGGCCTCCAGAACAGTGAGAGAATAAATCTTCATTGTTTTCAGCCATTGTGGTCATTTGCTATAGCAGTCCTAGGAAATTAATGCATAATGTTTTAGAGGGTTTTTGTTGTTGTTGTTGGAAGGTAGTATGTTTCTCCTGTGCTGGCCCAGCCCAGTCATTATGAGTTTTTTTTTTTTTTTTTCTGAAATAGCCACCTCCTATAATGAGGATAAAACAGGTATTTCCAAGTACCCTGAGGTTACCTAAAGTAGGATCTCTAGTGCTTTCCTCACTGGACTTAAGTTAGACCCCAAAGGAACCAGACTGGGAACACAGCATCTTTTTAATGAGTCACTAAGAAGCTGCCTTTGTAGGGCTTGCCTGCCTGAATCATTGCTGTGTGGGAAGGCTGAAGCCAGCTGTCCCACCTGCTGGGGTTTGTATTTCTCTCCAAAGTCACACTTCATGCAAGTGAAACAGTCCCAAGGAGATGACTGGGGTCAGAATGGCAGCCCTGTTCTTCCTATCTCCCTTGTCACCTTCTATCCTCCCAGACCGAGAGCTCTCATGGACCATCTGCAAACCTCTCCATGCCAAAAGCTTTCCAGTGGGCAGAGGCCCACAGAGATGGTGCAAGGAGGTAGAGGGATAGCAGCTCCGTGCACTTCGATCAGCTTCCACAATTGGAAGGATATAAATTTCACAGCTCTGTGTGTGTCCATTGAGAAGACTTAGGGTGAGAGTGTGGGGTCAGCATTCCATGGCTATTGTTAGCTGCTGTCAAATCACCCTCTGACTCATGGTGACCCCTTGTACAATGGAAAAATACACTGCCCAGTCCTGCGTTATCCCCATGATGCTTAGGGCATTCATTGGCTGATTTTTGGGAGTAGACTGCCAGGCCTTTGTTCCTAGTCCATCTTAGTCTGGAAGTTCCACTGATACCTGTTCAGTATCACTAATAGCATGCAAGCTTCCACCAATATACAAGTGGTAGCTGTACATGAGGCTTACCAGAAACAAAACAAAACAAAACAAAAAAACACCTCACTGTTGTCGAGTGGGTTTCAACTCATAGCAACCCCTCCTTGGGTTTTTGAGGCAGTATCTCTACGGAAGTTGATTGCCCAGTCTTCCTTCTGAGGCTTAGAGGCCCAAAAACCCTGTATCTTGTCCTTTCCCAACTTCATGAGACACTCTAAGCTCAGCTGAGCACCCAATATCCTGGAAAAATTCCAGACTCAACGCTTGCAACAAGCACTGCCCACTCCCCTTGTAACATATGAGCTCTGGGCTTTTGTGGATCAGTATGTACAGAAGCAAAACAAAATGGAAAGCTGAGGAGTTCTGCTCCTCCCATATACTTTTAAGTACCTGCTCATGTTAACCTGTACCCTTATCATTCCTGACTCCCTTTAGGATGCCTAATTCCAATCTCAGACAGAAGCGATTTAAGAGTTATAGCTAATACTTGGAGTCCTGGGTGGTGCAAACGGTTAGCGCATTCGACTGCTAACAAATAGGTTGGAGGTCAGTGCCCACCCAGAGATATCTTGGAAGAAAAGC
>NW_006921779.1:1506791-1507428 GCF_000298275.1 Orycteropus afer afer | reverse complement strand
TTTGAACCGCCAGCCTTCTGGTTAGCAGTCAAGTGCCTTAGGTACTATGTTACCAGAGCTCCCCACTGCCATCTAGTCAATTCCAATCCATAATGGTGCTCTTTGGGTTTCCCTATGCCTGTGCTACTTTGCATAGATCTGTCTGGTACCATGAAACCTCTTGGATTCAAATCAAGTCTTGATTTTACCACTACTCTTTCTCTCCTAGGTTCTTAGTGAAACACAGATCAGAAGATGGAGCTGGGGCACTTGCCAACAAACCTGCCTTCCACTTGCACAGTGGGGCAGACTTGGGGAGTGGCTAACCAAGTCCTCCCACTTAGCCCTTTCCAATCATCCAGTCCTACTGCGGTGAACCAGTGTGTGTGTCCTGCTGTACCTCAGGATAGATTTCAAAATATGTGGCCATCACAGAGATGAATTGTCCCTGTTACCCATTTCACGCCAGAAGGCCTTTTCTTCAAAGGAATCAGCAATGAATAACCCATAGCTGATTGTCAGAAAGTTTCCCAGGGTGGGAAAAAACAGAGTACCCCGTGCTGTTAATCCAAGCTGTCTGGATCTAGAAGAGCCCTTCAAATCATCCAGCCTAGCCCTTTACTTTAAAGATAGGAAAACTGAGACCCTTAACTAAACT
>NW_006921779.1:1500448-1505261 GCF_000298275.1 Orycteropus afer afer | reverse complement strand
TGTTCCCCTCCACCCCCAGTTTTTTTCCTCCAAATGATTTTGAGTTTTGTTCCACATTGTTCTCCCTCTCTATCCAGGATCTTCTACATAGATCCCCTCCGAGTGGTTGACAGTGGTAGCCGGGCACCGTCTGGTTCTTCTGGTCTTATAGTCATATATAGGCTGCAGATCGCATGGTGTACCAGTCGCCAGGACTAATTGTTTCCATGAATCTTTGTTTTTTTTCATTCTTCTTTGCTCTGGACAAGGAGAGACCCATCATTGCATCTAGATGGCTGCTTGTAAGCTTTTAAGATCCCAGTCACTACTTACGAGAGTAGGAGGTGGAA
This sequence comes from Orycteropus afer afer, assembly GCF_000298275.1. NCBI lineage: Eukaryota > Metazoa > Chordata > Mammalia > Tubulidentata > Orycteropodidae > Orycteropus > Orycteropus afer. The sequence continues at coordinate 1,504,932 of NW_006921779.1, read as the reverse complement.
CAACGTTTTGTGTAATATGTTATGCCAATTGAGCCTGATGTTCCCTATGACTATGGTCCCGAGCCCACAGGTTCAACTGCTTGGTCCCTCTGGGTAGCTGGCTGTGACCAAGAAGTGACTACAACCTTGTCCCTTGTCAGCTGTACTATACACCTGGTAATTCTTATGTTGTTGTTGTTATGTGCCATCGAGTCGGCCCCGACTCATAGCGACCCCTCCTTGGGTTTCCGAGGCAATATCACTACGGAAGTAGGATTGCCCAACCTTCCTTCCAAGGAGTGGCTGGTGGGTTTGAACCGCCAGCCTTCTGGTTAGCAGTCAAGCACCTTAGGCACTATGCTACCAGAGCTCTTATAGAACATACAAATACACTTGTAGAACCATTGTCTGCCAACTCTATACATGGTCTTGGGTACACTCCTCACTTCATAGACATACCTAATAGTTCAGCCTGTCCACCCATCTATCCACCCGTATACCCATGTTTGCCTTCACTGACAACGCAGTACTGTATGTGCAAAAGGGCTCACTTTTGTTGTCTGTACCTCCCATGTACCTCTCTCTGTCTCCCACTTCCTCAATGCCACCATTTTGATCACTCACATTTGATACATTGCCCTTCTCTCCACCCAAATCAATACTTACCTCTACCTATCTAACAGTCTTACCTCCCCTCCCCTCCAACCTCTGGTAATCAACAAAGAAAATTTCCTTCCACATAGAAACTTTCCTTGACTTTTACAATAATGGACTAATAGAATATTGTCCTCCTGTGATTGACTTATTTCACTCAGCATACTGTCCTCCAAGTTCATCCACATTATGCGGTGGTTTGCAGATTCTACATTATTCTTTAGGGTTGCATAGTATTCCATTGTGTATATACACCATATTTGGTTATCCATTCTTCAGCTGATGGACACCTAAGTTGTTTCCATCTTTTGACTATTGTAAATAGTGCTACAATGAACATGGGTGTGCGTATGTCTGTTCTTGTCCTGGCTTTCACTTCTTTAGGATATATACCTAGTAATGGAATAGCTGGGTCAAATAATATTTCTAATTCCAACTTTTTAAGGAATTGCCATACTGCTTTCCATGTGGTTGTACCATCTTACAGTCCCACCAGCAGTGTATGAGAGTCCCAATCTCTCCATGTCCTTGCCAGCATTTGTTATTTTCTGTCTTGTTGAACTTTGCTACTAGTGCTTGGGCAAGGTGGTATCTCACTGTTGTTTTGGTTTGCATCTCTCTAATAGCTAATGATCGTGAACATTTCTTCATATGTTTGTTGGCCGCCTGCATATCCTCCTTGGCGAAGTATCTATTCATATCTCAAAATTGAGACTTTAGTCTTGCTGATGACTTAAAGCCACTCCTTTTTGCCTAGCACAGGACTCACCCCTAAGTCTGAACTTGCCATGAGAAGAAGATATGCTCTACATTTTCACTCCTTTTCTTCCCCTTCTCATCCTCATCTCTCTGCAGTTCCTGGGTACTCTAGAATAGAAGCAGAAGAGTAGGAATTAGAAAGGAAGAGTGAAAAATCTCATTTTTAACATAACTGGTCCTACGGTTCTCTCTTGGCATTGATGTTCTCAATGTGCAGATCTTCAAATGTTGGCTCTCTCACTGAGAGGTTCCTTCTGGACAGTCTACTGACATGAATAATATGTCCCCTGGCTGATCTCTTAAAATCCTTCCCCTACCCCAGGGCCTGCCTGTAAGGCAAAGTGTCTACCATTTAAGACCATCTAAGCCTGGCTATCCTCCATAGAATTCACTCCTTCATGGAACACTCATGCATCTTTGCAATGATGTGCAGGCTGATGCTCTGTGTCTTACCCTTGGCCTCACAGTTGTGAAAATGACAAATGAGTCCAACCACCACTTGCCTTCAGAATTCTCCAGGCAAGAAGCAAGCACTAGTGTCTATCCTCATGTGCATTCCAGAGGATACGTGCCAAGCTCTCCAAGAGCTCTCCCACTGTGCTCCATTTGGGCATCATGGGGTAGGCTTGGAGCTTTCTGCAGCTCAGCAATTATCTGTATAAAGAGTGAGATGCTTGTTTGCACTTTTGCTGCCACACAGGCTCTGAGTAATTCTCTCAGAATTCCTGCCATTTGGCTTTGGGTAGAGGTAACATCTTTATCTTCACCATGGGGCAGAGAGGGGAATGCCACAGCTCTCACTAAGCCAACATTCATTATTCCTCAAATTCCCTCCTTCACTGAATTCTCTAGTTCTTCTGTCTATGTGTTATGGGGAAAAGACTTGGGGCCAGTTCAGCCATCTTTTTGTATGTTCCAAAGAGGGTGTCTGGCAGCTACTGCTTCCATCTTTGGTGCTTTAGCTATCATTTCAAGACAGCAGAAAAGGTGATTCATCATCCTGTCTCATGACATTATTGCTTTCATATATGAGGGTAATCAGTTTAATTCTTAGACTTTAGAAATCATCTAACCCATCATATCCCTTACATTACAGATGAGATCTTGAGGTCCAGGGAGGGGAAGACCTTGGCCAACTGTGGGTCATGGGCAGGTCTGGGATTAGCCCAAACCTGACCTGAGACCCGTGTTCCACCCCCTGCTTTTCCCTGGCTCATTTCCACTAGACCAGTGAATCATCTAGCTATGAAAAGAGTGCCCAGCACAACACTCTAAAAACAGCCCAGCTCTGCTTACTGAAAGCCAAGGCTTCTGGAAAAGCCCAAGACCTGAAGCAGTGGTGCTGGCCTGAGACTGGGGGCAGGCAGGGGTCTCTGGCTCCAGGAAAGGGAGCAAAAACCGAATGGCAGGCAGGTCAAAAGCCCTGAAGGAGAAATGTGACAGTAATTATGGAGGAAGCTAGCCTTCTTGTCCTGGGTCACAACTACTCCCTCTAGTCTCTGCTGAGGTCACTTGAAGTGGAAGATTGTATCCGGCCAGACACTGAAGGCACAAGACCAGTAAAGTGTTCAGGACAGCTTTATTTAATTCCCTGTCCATATGGAAAAACCTTCCATGGAATGGTTTGGAAGCCACAATTGCATTAGCCGTCTGGAGTGCCCCTAAGCTCAATCAAGGCATAATCAAGGATCTTCTGTGATTGTCCATTATCTGCCTCTCAGTCAGAGAGTCACGTTCTGGGGGGAAAGTGATCAGAGAGCTGCATTCTTGACACTAATTACATGTTAGTCTGCGTCTGTGTCCCTCCCACGGCTGTCAGGAGTCATTGTGAACAGCCCAGGATATCTCACCCGCTTCTACACAGGTGACCCTGAGCAGGCTTGGAGCCCAGAATAGGTCCAGGCAGATGGGTCTGAATGTGGTTTCCCAAGTAGACAAGGTCCCGCCAGTTTAAAAGTGACTGTATGTTTTACATTGAAAGCACCCTGGGGTTCTGAGGAAGGGGCTAGTGCTGGGTCAGCAGATAATTCACAGTGGGAGCCCAGAGAACATCTGGAGATGCTGCAAAAACAGCCAGATGGGCACCTCATGAGGACAGCAGTGATGGAGATGAGGCAGGCACAGAGGCACCATTGTCTGGGATGGGAGGTGGAAGGGGCAAATGAAGAACAAGCTCTCCACAATCTGGCTTCGGTGGATTTCAGTCAACATTCTCTCACTCCTCACATCACGTGTGTGCTGCTCCAACTAAATTGGGCTCCTCGGGTTCTGCCCCTGTACCCCAGTTCTTTTCCTCCAGTCCCTGCTGCTTGGTTGCTTGCTGGCCCTCAGCACTGCACATCCAAACTTTATTTGGGCCTCATTTCCAGGCCCAGCTTCCAGTGCCACATCAGCTACACAGCCCTCCCTGTTCACTCAAAGAGATGTTACCTCTCCCTGTACTTAACTCTCACAACACTATTTCAACATCTCTTCTGGCTCTTAGCTGACTGTGCTACAGCCATTGGTGTCCAGGGGACTGAGAACTCCTTGAGAACAGGAGCTGTCTCCAGCTTTATTTTCCCTGTAAGAAATGTGAAAAAATCGTACAGGAAGACAGAAAATCACATAACCATCACCTGTGGACCTTCCACGAGAACAAGTGATTAAATTTTTATCACATTTGCTTCACTCTTTTTTCTAAAAGAAGATAACATTACAGATAAAGTTAGGCACGTTTGCATAGCTATTAAAAGAACATAATAAGTGGCTCTGGTGCCAGACTCTCTGAGTTCAAATCTTACCGCTGCCAACCATTAGCCAACTAACAAATTACTTAACCCTCTGTGCCTCAGTTTGCACATCTGTAAAATGGATGTAGAATGTTGTCATGAAATTTTAATTAAGTAATACAAAGAAAAAGCTTGAAACAGTGCCTGCCTGGCACATAAATATAAACACTTAATAAATAACTCACTAACTCAATGCTGTGAAATTGGATCTGACTCATAGTGACCTCTCCTTGGGTTTCCGAGGCGGTATCACTATGGAAGTAGATTGCCCAACTTTCCTTCCGAGGAGTGGCTGGTGGGTTTGAACCACCAGCCTTCTGG
>NW_006921779.1:1497691-1499998 GCF_000298275.1 Orycteropus afer afer | reverse complement strand
CCACTCCTCGGAAGGAAGGTTGGGCAATCCTACTTCCGTAGTGATACTGCCTCAGAAACCCAAGGAGGGGTCTCGGGTTTGACTCGACGGCACCTAACAACAACAACAACAACATATGTTTTTGTATATATATATATATATACACAGAGAGAGAGAGAGAAAGAGAGTTATCTCAAGAAACTGGCTCATGTGGTTGTTGTTAGGTGATGTTGAGTTGGCTCCTACACATAGCAACCCTATGTACAACAGAACACAACACTGCCCAGTTCTTTGTCATCTTCACAATCCTTGCTATGCTTGAACCCAAGTGGTTGTAGAAGCTGGAAAATCCCAAGTTCATAGGTCAGACACAGGCTGGAGGCTTCTCCTGACTCATGTAGCTGCAGGGGTTGATGAACCCCAGCTCAGCAGGCAATACATCAGGCTGATGGCTGCAGAGGCAGACAAATACAAGATTGTCAAGTAACATACCAGGTTTCTGGGTCATAGGCTGCAAAGACAACAATCTCAAGACAGACAGGCAGTATGGCAGGCAACTTGTTCAAGTCCAAAGAACTGGAGGCCCAATGAGACAAGAAGCCAGATGCAGGATCCAGATCAAACAAAAAGCCAGAGAGCTTTTCCAGAATGTCCATATATGTTGGAAACAGGCCATACTCCCAAGAAAACTCCCTTTCATCTGATTGGCTGCTCAGAACAGATCTCATCATGGAGGTGATTAGATTACATCAGATCTCATCATGAGGGATGACTACATCATAACTGCCAAACCACTGATGATTATGGCCTAGCCAAGTGGACAAAAATCTGCACCATCACAGCCATGATTATCAGGGGTTTGACCAGATAATGAACTGGTTGCTCTTCTGTAGTGTAGTGTGGTATGTTGTTGTTATTGTTATGTGCCGTCGAGTCAGACCTGACTCATAGCTACCCCTCCTTGGGTGTCCGAGGCAGTATCACTATGGAAGTAGATTGCCCCATCTTCCTTCTGAGGTGTGGCTGGTGGGTTTGAACCACCAGATTTCTTGTTAGCAGTCAAGTGTCTTAGGCACTATGCTACCAGAGCTCATAGTGTGGTATAGTATAGTGTAATGTAATGTAATCTGTTCATGATGTGATCTCATGTGATCAACAATCAGTTGACAGGGAGTTTCCTTGGGAGGGGATGTGTAGTTTACCTCCAAAATATAAACGGATATTCTGGCGGCACTCACTCTTTCTCTACTTTGTATTCTTTTCATTGCCTGACCTCAGGTTCTTGGGACAGAAGCCTGCAGAATTCTCCAACCTGATACCTAGTGTTCAAATCTTGAATTCACCAGTTCCTACAACCCCATGAGCTAGCAGAGGTCTCAAGCCTACCACGTGATTTGAGACTTGCCAGGCCCCCCATTCTGAGACTCATTTCTACACACACACACACATACACACACATATATATATATACACACACACATACACACAGAGAGAGAGAGAGAGAGAGAGAGAAATGAGGTCCTGATACATGTTATAACATGGATGAACTTTGAAAACATCATGCTGGTTGAAATAAGTCTGTCCTTTATATGTAATAGACTAATATGTAGAGACAAAGATTATTGCTACCAGAGATGAGAGGGAGAGTTAAAGAAGCATCTTTAGCTTACGGAGCCTTAAGTTTCTGTTAATGGTGGTGGAATAATTTGGAAATAGATAGTGGTGATGATCACAAAGTATGAAGATATGTCTTAGGTCTCTAGTGCTGCTATAACAGAAACACCACAAGTGGATGGCTTTAACAAACAAGAATTTATTCTTTTACAGTTTTGGAGGCTAGAAGTCCAAATTCTGAGTGCTGGCTTTGGGGGCTGGGTGAAGGCCCCTCGATCTCGGGCTTCAGCTTTGCCTCTTGTTCCAGGCCTACTGGAGCTGGTGGTATCTCCTAACACAGCTGCTGGCTGCTGAGGCTGATAAACCCAAGGTCAGCAGATAAAATGGCACAATCCCAAGATCAACAGGCAACACAGCAGACCACTAGTTCAAGTCCAGGAACTGGAGATGAAGACTTGGCCAAAGGCATGTGCCAAAAATCTAGAGACCTTTCCCAAATCTACTCCACAAATACTAGAAGCAGGTCCCAGCTTGAAGGTAACTCCCCTTCGACTACTTAGCAGCTCACAGCAGATTCTACCATGAAGGTGATTATAATCTCATCATGGGGAATAACTACACCAGCTGCCAAGCCACTCAAAACCATGGCCCAGCCAAGTTAACATGTAACCTTAACTACCACATGATAAATGTAACCATTGTCAACCACAACAT
>NW_006921779.1:1485971-1497376 GCF_000298275.1 Orycteropus afer afer | reverse complement strand
TATGAGTTGGTACTGACTCAAGGGCACATAACAACAATAGATGGTGATAAATGTTGTGAAGAAAAATAAAGAAGGGAATGGAGGGGTATAGGTATAGAATGTGTGAATGGGTGAACACAGATGGGGGTGGTAATTTCAAATATAGTGGTCAGTACAGTCCTCCTGAGAAAAGGACATTTGGGAAAGATCTGAGGAAGGACCAGAGTGCTGTAAGAAGGAAAAAGCAGGTTTGAATGAGTGAAGTGGAAGTCGAGTTACATTTGAGGAGTACAGGGAAAATTCTGGTGGGATCCAAAGAAAAATTTAAAAATATTTATGGAGCTCAGGAGACAAGTCTGGGTGAATTAGAGATAGAAATGTGTAGTTGTCTGCAGAAAGGAAAGCGTTAAACCATAGGAGTAGGAGTTAGGACTGGGTTGAAAACGGGCAACCCATTGACTAGATCAGTACATAGCTTTGTTTTAATAATTGGCTAGATTATAGGGGTTAAGAGTTTAGTTTCTGGAGTCAGACTACTTTGATTCCAGATCCTGCCCAACATTTACTACATATAGTACTTTGGCAAATGACTTAACTCCTTTGTAGAGCAGTCTCTTTGTCTGTAATAATCATCATATCACATATCACACAGGGTTGTTGTAAGGATTGGATTAGTTAGTGTCTTGGTTTCTTAGTACTGCTATAACAGAAATATCACAAATAGCTGACTTTAATGAAGAAAAATTTATTTTCTCACTGCTTAGGAAGCTGAAAGTCCCAATTCAGGTCCCCCGCTCTAGGGAAGGCTTCCTCTCTCAGGGTCTCTAAGGGAAGTTCCTTGTCTCTTCTCAGCTTCTGTTCTTAAGTTCCTTAGTAATCGTCATGTGACAGCATCTATCTCTCCCATCTTTGCTTGCTTGCTTGCTTCTGTGCCTAATCTGTTCCTTTCATATCTCTAAAGTAATTGGCTTAATGTATCCATGGTCACTGCAGTATTTTTCACCATGGGTGAAAGGTGGAAACAACCAAAATGTCAATCAACAGGTGAATGGATAAACAAGATGTAGTAAATACATACAATGGGATGTTATGCAGCTGTAATGAGAAATGAAGTTATGATGCATGCCACAACATGCATGAACCTTGGAAACATGCTGAGCAAAATAAGTCAGTTGCAAGAACAAATACTGGTAAGATCTCACATATATGAAATAAGCAAATGTATAGAAACCAAAGATTAATATTTACCTGGGGTGGGAGGGAGGGGGAAAGGGAAAGTTTTTGTTTGGGTTGTTAATGATGGTGGAATGTTTTCGATGCAGATGGTAATAATAGTGGCACAACATAAAAAATATAATCAATGTCATTGAGTTGTAAATGTGGAAATTGTTGTGTTGGCCGATGTTTTGGTGTGTACGTTTTCACCACAATAAGAAAAGGAGAAGAAAAAGATGATTAGCTTAAGACATACCCTACACTGATATGGCCTTGTTAACATAACAAAGAAAACTATTTCCATATGGGGATTACACCCACACATATAGGAGTTATGATTTACAAGATAACTTTGGGGGGGACATAATTCCATCCATAGTTAATTTGCAAAATGATTAGAAAAGCACCTGGCTCTACAAATGTTGCTGCTACTATTATGATTATTGTGATTGTTAGATACTTGCCTTGGAGGAAATGCTTTCCAGGTTACCTGTCCTGGCAGGACCCTTCACTTAGATTACTGGCCTCGTTCTTGTCAGTATCTGTATTTGTGATCACTAGTATGGAAAGAGGACAAGAACAGCAATTGAGAGTTGACTAAAATGAATGGGGCCAAAGACTGAAGCCTATATTTGGCATTTAAACCCTTAATCCATTTGGAAATTTATTTGGTATACAGTGTGAGGCAGGGATCCAACTTAATTTTTTTCTCAAATAGCCAAAACCAAACCAACCTCATTGTCATCAAGTCAGTTCCGACTCATAGCAACCCCCTTTGGGTTTCCGAGGTGGTAAATCTCTACAGAAGTAGATTGTCCAGTCTTTCTTCCAAGGAGTGGCTGGTGGGTTTGAAGTGCCAACCTTATAGTTAGCTGTCAAATGCCTTAGGCACTATGCTACCAGAGTTCCCAAATAGCCAGTTATCCTAATTATCACTTATTGAGTTATCTAAGTTTCTTCATCATTTTTTAAATGCTAGCTTTATAATATTCTCATATTTTTCATATAGTTAAGCCTGCAGCTGGATTTTCTACACAGTTCCATTGATCTAGTTATGGGTTCCTGAAATAATAGTAAACTCTATGAAGAAAGGGATGTCATTTTGCACCACCACTGTATTCCTGATGGTTAGAATAATGCCTGGCACACAGTAGCTACTCGATATTCATTGACATGATGAATGAATATATCATAAAGTTCTGGTAGTTTTGTAATAGTTTTAAATAACTGGTAGGGAAAGTCCTGGATTTTTAACTCTCTTTTACAAAGCTCTCAGGATTAGCCTTTACTCTTACAAAGTGACCCTAGGTGTCAGGGCCAAGGGAGGTGAGGTGGTAGAATACATGGGAGATAAAGCTGAAGATTTACCAGAGGACAAGTCATGCAGGCTCTTATACCTAAGCCAAGGAGTGATGGGGGACATTGAAGAGCTTTAAGTGTGAGAGAAATGATCAAAAAGATTATTTCAGTAGACCCCACCATAGGCTGTGAGGCAGGTGAATTTGAGGAAACAAGACTGGAGGTGTTGACATTCTAGGCTTGGAAGCAGTTACAAATAATGGACTTGAGAGCTAGCAGGTAGACTTGTCAAGGACTCCGTCTGATTTGGGTGGTAGAGGTAGGAGAGGAGATGAGGATTAGCTCAGTTTACCTGGCTTGAGTGATTAGATGAACAGGTGCTATTTTACTCATTAGGCAATGAGAAGATTGGATTTTGGGGAAATGCATAGTTCTGCTTTGTATTTGGTAAGTTTGAAGTCCCTGTGGATCCTGTTTAGAAAGCAGTTGGATCTAGAGTACAGAAGAGAGATCTAGAGAGAAAAGTTTTCAGGCCATCAGAGATGTAAGTCATGGGCATGGATGTGTTGTCCAAAGATAAACTGTATGGAGACCATTTTTAAAATGTTTATTAAGTACTTATTATGAACAGGGCTTAAGCTAAATGCTCATTATTTCTTTCTTTTTTTTTTTTTTTTTAAATTAGGATTTGGGTGAAGATTTACAGAGTAAATTCACTTTTCATACAGCAGTTCACATATACTTTGTCTCATGTCATTGACCAAAATTTACAATGCAGCAGCTCCCCTCCCACTTCCTCCCCATAGTTACCTCCTCCCAGTGTCCATCCCTTCATACTCTTCTGCACCCTGAGCTATCTCCCTGTGCATAAGCAGCCCTTCCTTCTCCCATGATTGTTCTCTCCAGGGCGTGTGTCTACTTGAGGTAAATGTTTAACTCACATGCCTGTACTTTATTTGGCTGGAAACCACAGTTGTGGGTTCAATTCCAGACCTGAAGGGCAGCTAGGGGCCATAGTCTCAGTGGTTACACCAGGCTCTATTGGACCAGCAAACCTGGTCCCCACCTTCTTCTTCTATTTTTTTCCCTCCAAATGATTTTGAGTTTTGTACCACATTGTTCTCCCTCTTTATGCAGGATCTCCTACATCCCTTCCAAGTGGATGGCAGTGGTAGCTGGGCACCATCTAGTTCTTCTGGTCTCATAGTTGTATAGGTTGCAGATTGGATGGTGTACCAGTCTCTAGGACTAATTGCTTCCATGAATTTTGGTTTTCTTCTTTCTTCTTGACGAGGAGAGACCCGTTGTTGCATCTAGTTGGCAGCTTCCTAGCTTTTAAGGTCCCAGTCGCTACTCGCCAAAGTAGTAGGTGGAACAATGTTTTGTATAGTATGTTATGCCAATTGAGCTTGATGTCCCCTGCGACTATGGTCCCAAGCCCGCAGGATCAACTACTCGGTCCCTCTGGGTAGCTGGCTGTGACCAAGTAATGACCATAACCTTGCCCCTTGTCAGCTCTACTATACACCTGGGAATTCTGATCATTCACATGAACTTATAGGCCCATTGTCTGCCAACCCTATATATGATCTTGGATACACTCTCCATTTAGACATACCTAATTGTTTAGCTTGTTCACCCATCTATCCGTCCCTATACCCATGTTTGCTTTCACTGACAACTCAGTACTATATATGCAAAGGGGTTCATATTTGTTGTCTGTACTGCCCATGTAACTCTCTATGTCTTTCTCATCCTCAATGCTGCCATATTGGTCACTCACATTTGGTACATTGCCCTTCTCTTCACCCAAATCAATATTTATCTCTATCTATCTAACAGCTCATTATTTCTTGTAATTCTCATAGCAACTGATTTTACGCCTATTTTTATTGATGAAGAATGAGAGTTTAAATAATTTTCTCAATGTTGTTACTAGCTGTGCTAGCAAGAAAGAGGCAAGTCTGTTTCAGTACAAAGGGACATCATGTTTGGTAAAGTAGAGAGCCAGTGAAAACAAGGAAAACACTCAATGAGATGAATTGACACAATAGACTCAACATACCAACCACCATGAAGATTACACAGGACTGGGCAATGGTTTGTTCTGTTATATGGTTTCCATGAGTTGTGCTCTTAACCATTAAGGCTAGTCCTTCTGCTGAAGGTGGTACCCCAAAGATCTATTGTCAACACTCCTGGGCTCCAGCTGCTGTCTGACTCCGTTTCTAGCGGTGGAATTATTTCATTGGTTCAGAAATGAACTCTTAACCTGGGGAAGCTACTCTGTCCTTCCCTTTTTAAACATTTAGGGGCTTGCAGTCCCAAAGTGTTCTTGAAATCCCCCTTATAATCCAGACCAATTCCCAGGGCTCTGGGCAGGAAAGAATTTCCTTACCAGCTCTCTGTCTCGTCACCCTAAGGGGTTGGGCCTCTGCCAGCTATGTAGGCATAAAAGCTACACATGGTGGGGAGGTGACAGACACTCCTGGGGGTTCACCAATCTCTTCTGGTGACCCACAGACACCTGCCTCCCAAGTGTTACAAAATCATCAGAGAGCATCCATATTCTCTTTAGCATTATATTTAATAGATGCAAATGCATGATTAATATTTTCCTCCACTGATTCTGATTTCATTCTGTTAGTGATTATACTGATGGCAACAGTTGAGGGGATTAAAAATCCCATTTAATTCACATTAGGTTTTTTTTTTTTTTTTTTTTTTAAACTTTGCTGATAAATTTTAAATGTCAAGTGGTTTGGCGTCTTCCACAAGATGCAGAGGCCAAATGAGGAGGCCAACAGTAGTAGCAGGGAGCTTGGTAACAGCTCGGAGAAAAGTGGCAACTTAACCGGCTGACCCATATTCCACACAGCTAATGAAAACAGAACACAGAGCTATGCCCTAAGAGGAGGGCCGAGCTTCCATGGGCTTCCTAAGTCCTGATATTAACTGTATCCTTTCTACTTAATGATTCAAAATAAAGAAGGCACTAGGGAGACCTTGCAATTTGATGAAGTCCTTTGGGGATCCTTTTTGTAAGTCAAATACTTTTCACTCCTTTGTCGATCCTTTTGTAAGTTTAGTGTTTGGGGTTCTTTGTTTTATTTTTAATGAGTCAAGCAGTGCAGATACCTAAAATCCGGAGTTTTCTCATTTCTACACCTCTTTGTTCCTACCTCAAATTCTATTAGTCTTTTCCTCAACACACTATAAAAGTTCTGTGAGAAGAACTTCAGTTCTGCTATGTTGTTGTTAGGAGCCATTCAGTTGATTTTAACTCATAGAGACACAATGTGACAGACTAAAATCACCCCATAGGATTCTCTAAGCTTTAATTTCTAGGCTTTAATCTTTATGAGAGCAGCTTGCCAGGTCATTCTCTTGAGGAGCAGCTGGGTGGGTTCAAACAGCTAGCCTCTCACTTAGCAGTGGAGCAGCCAGCCTCACACTTAACCTTTTGCCCACCAGGACTGTTAGGTCTTCTGTTAAAAACAAAAACAGAACACCAGTGCTGTTGAGTCAATTCCAATTCATAGTGACCCCATAGCAACTCATAGAACTACACACTCCCCAATTCCTCTATTCTGGAAGTTATGTTCTTGAGGTCAAATAGCAAAAGGGTACCTGAGGAAGAAGCTGGTTTAATTCAGCAAGGAGATTTTATTTTTTTGGTTGATTGGTTGTTTTTTTGGGTGTGGGTGTGGGTGTGTGTATGTATGTGTTTTGGCACACCCACAATTCCAGATGTTGTTGTTGTATTTGCCATCAAGTCAGGTATACCAATGACCAATGGGCTCAGAGAAAGGATGACTTATCAAGAACAAGAATGGGAGGGTAGATCTGAATAATCCCACTTCAAACCTTCCCAGTCTCGTCCTGGTGTGCTTGTCCTACTGTTTACTGTATCCATAACTTGGGTGAATAAGGCAGCCAGTCTCTTGGGATACAACCAGTTGTGGTTCCATCAACTGTCATTAGCAAAGCTCTAGCATTAAATTCAGAGCTTTGATCCCTCCCCAGTATTCCTTCCTACCCCTTCCCTCCTCTGAATACCAGGAACCCTTTGTCTGTAGCTCACCTTACACCAGCAGCACCATAAGAATCACAATTAGATCCCTGTGTGGTGCAAACAGTTAACGAGCATTTGGCTGTGAACAAAAGGATTTCAGGTTCAAGTCCACCCAAAGGCTCCTCTGAAGAAAGGCTAAGAGATTTACTTCTGAAAAATCAGCCATTGAAAACCTTGTGGAGCACAGTTCAACTTCGACACACGTGGGGTGGCCATGAGTTGGAACTGACTTCATGGCATTTGGTTTATTGTTGTTGTTACTGTTGTTGTTAGGTGCTATTAAGTCAGTTCACAGCAACCCTATGTACAACAAAACAAAATGCTGCTGGTCCTACAACATCCTCACAAAATGTTTGAGCTCATTGTTGCAGCCACTGTGTCAAACCATCTTGTTAAGGGTCTTCCTCTTTTTCTCTGACCCTCTTCTTTACCAAGCATTATGTCCTTCACTATGGACTAGTCCCTCCTGGTACATGTCCAAAGTACATGAGACAAAGTGTCACCATCCTTGCATTCTGGCTAAACTCCTTCCATGATAGATTTGTTCATTCTGCTGGCAGTCCATGGTATATTCAATATTCTTTGCCAACACTGTAATTCAAAGGCATCAATTCTTCTTCAATCTTCCTTACTCATTGTGCATCTTTTACATGCATATGAGGTGATTGAAAATGCCATGGCTTAGGTCAGGCATACCTTAGTCTTCAAGATGATGTCTTTGATTTTTAATACTTTCAAGTATTTTGTAGCAATTTGCCCAGTGCAATATGTCATTTGATTTCTTGACCGCTGCTTCCATGGGGGTTGATTGTGGATTCAAGTAAAATGAAATCCTCAACAACTTCAATATTTTCTCCATTTATCATGATGTTGCATATTGGTCCAGTTGTGAGGATTTTTGTTTTCTTTACATTGAGGTGCAATCCATACTGAAGGCTGTAGTCTTGGCTCTTCATCAGTAAGTGCTTCAAGTCCTCTTCACTTTCACCAAGCAAGGTTGTGTCATTTGCATATCATAGGTTGTTAATAAATCTTCCTCCATTCCTTATGGCCCATTCTTCTTCATCTAGTCCAGCTTCTTGGATTATTTGTTTAGCATAGAAATTGAATAAGTCTGGTGAAAGGATACAACCTTGACACACACACTTTTTCCTGACTTTAAACCACACAGTGTTCTCTTGTTTGGCTTGAATGACTACCTCTTGGTTTATGTAAAGATTCCACGTGAAGCACAATGAAATGTTCTGGAATTCTCACTCTTTGCAATGTTATCCATCATTTGTTATGCTTTACACAGTTGAATGTCTTTGCATGGTCGATAAAACACATGTAAACATCTTTCTGGTATTCTCTGCTCTCAGCCAAGATCTATCTGACATCAGCAATGATATACTCTTCTGAACCCTGCTTCAATTTCTGGCAGCTGACTGTTGATGTACTGCTGCAAGTGTTTTTTTAATTACCTTTAGCATAATTTTACTTGTGTGTGATGTTAATGATATTGCTCAATAATTTCTGCATTCCACTGGATCATCTTTCCATTGGGCACATATATGGATCTCTTCCAGTTGGTTGATCAGCTAGGTCTCTTCCAAATTTCTTGGCACAGACGAGTGAGTTATTTTAGTGTTGCATCCATTTGTTGAAACATATCAATTGGTATCCTGTCAAGTCCTGGAGACTTGTTTTTCACAAGTGTCTTCAGGGCAGCTTGGACCTCTTCCTTCAGTAATCAGTCCTTGATCATATGCTACCTCCTGAAATCATTGAACATCAACCAATTCTTTTGATGTTTCCTGTGCAGTTTCAGATTACTCAAAAAAGCAAGGTAAGTATGGGCTTATTTGCATTTATTTTTTAATCTGTAGTGAACAATTTCACATTTTTTCAACATATCAGAGATTCTGCATCTAGGTATAGTTAGGTCTCTCCCCTAACCCCACAGCACCTTCCTACAGAATCAAAGCCTCTTTTCAAATTTATAATTCTTGACAGGGATGGAGTACCAAGTAAGCAAGGTAAGCACGGGCTTACTTTTACTTATTCATTAATCTGTAATGAACAGCTTCACATGTAAAATACATGTGAAACTGTTTACTACAGCACAAGTAAGCCTGTGCTTACCTTGCTTATTGGGTAATCGACCCTGTCCCTTCATCATTCAATTTTTGCCCATAGAATCTTTCAATATTATAACTTGAGGCTTGATTTTTTTCTTCGGTTCTTTCAGCTTGAGAAATAACAAGAATGTTCTTCCCTTTTGGTTTTCTAATGCCAGGTCTTTGGACATTTCATTATAATACTTTGTCTTCTTGAGGCATCCTTTGAAATATGTTCCACTCTTTTACTTCGTCATTTCTATCTTTCACTTTAGCTACTCTACATTCAAGGGCAGGTTTCAAATTGTTCTTAGTACCACAATTTTCAGATTGGTTTAGGGTAATGATTAATTGTGTACAGCATTTGATCTGCACAATTGCATTGAGAATCCCATAGGGGAAAAGAGTGTTCTAAGCTTCTCCCTTCCCTATTTTCTGTACACCACTTTACCCTCTCACCACCTTTTGCTATTTGGGATTTCTTTCTGTGCACAACAGAATTACCTGTGTAGATTAAACAAGCAAACAAATCAACAAACATAAACAGATTCACTCCCGTCCAATGAGCTGGAATCTTCCCTGATGTGTCTGGGCACATGTACTTACAGAAAGCTCAGCAGGTGATTTTGATGTAAACTCTAGGCTTAGAATCTCTGTGCTGGAGGTTGTTGATGCTCAGAAAGAGAGAAAAAAGAGGGAGAGAGGGAGGGGAAAAAAAAGGAGATGCATAAAAGAACTAGACTGGAAATACTCTTAATCTCCACATGCTCCCAACTTAGTTGCATGCTAGGTCCTTAATCAAGTAGATCTGCTTCTTCCCTTGCCCTTAAACCACCTGTTCTCTATAAAGCTCTGAAGTATCTTTTAAAGAAGCAAATCAGAGCATATCATTGCCTTGTGTACTTGTGTAACCCACCCAATAGTTTTGATTGCTTTTAGAAAAAAAAAAAAAATCCTTACCATGATCTGCAGTGCCTCACTGAACTGATCCCTGTCCATCTCTTCAGCTTTATCAGGCACCACTCTCACATTTTCTCACTATGCTCCGGCCATACCAGCTTGGATGGTCCTTGAACTCGCTGTTCCTCATATCACAGACTAGCATAGGGCATTTGCTTTGGAATCTTTACCCCTAGTTATTCACACAATTGATCCCTTCTTTTTAAAAAAGAAAGAAAAAAAAAAGCCCAACTTTTTACTGTGATTTAGGTGAAAGTTTACAGAGCAAATTAATTTTCCATTGAACAATTCATGCACTTTTTGTTTCATGACACCAATTGCAATCTCACAATGTAACTGCACCCTTCCCATTTCCTCCCTTCTTCCCAATGTCCATTCATGCTTCTCTCTTGTCCCTTCCTGCCTTCTCAACTTTGTCCCTGGGCAAATGCTGCTCTTTTGGTCTCATATGGTTGATTGTTCTAAGGAGTGCATATCTACTTGGTGTTATTGTTCATCTTATAGGCCTATTGTTTGTATGAAAGATGGTCCAAGGGGCTGAGTTCTCTTCCAGGCTTGAAGAGTGTCTAAGGGTCATAGTCTAGGGGCTCCACCGGTCTCTATCAGAGAACTAAGGCTGGTCTTTTTTCTTTTTTTTATGATTTTGAGTTTTGTTCTACATTTTTCTCTCAATCCATCCAGGCCCTTCTACTGTGATCCCAATCAGAGCAGTTAGTACTCATAGCCATGCACCACTTAATTCTTCTGGTCTCAGGCTAGTGGAGGCTGAGGTTCCCTCGATACATTAGTCCTTTAGGCTAATTGTTTCCATGCTTCTTTCATTTTTATCACTCTTCTTTGCTCTGGACAGAGAGAGACCATTAGTTGCATCTTAGATGGCCACTCACAAACTTTTTAAGACCCCAGTTGCTACTCAAGCCAGGGCTGATGGCCAGAACAGGTAAGGGGGAGAGCCCCCAGGCAGGAAGCAGTAGAAGTGGGAGTCAATTTGGAACATGTAAGGGAGATTAACTTGTCTGTCAGTTTGTCATACTGTGGTGGCTTGCGTGTTCCTGTGAGGCTGGAGGCTGTGCCACTGGTGTTTCAAATGCCAGCAGGGTTGCCCATGATGGATGGGTTTCAGTGGAGCTTCCAGACTGAGACAGAAGAAAGAGGCCATCCACTTCTCAAAGAACTGGCCAATGAAAACCTTATGAATAGCAGTGAAACATTGTCTGATATATTACTGGACAACTTTATGAATAGCCCTGAAACATTGTCTGACACAGTGCCAGAAGATGAGCTCCTCAGGTCAGAAGGCCCTCAAAATACGAGTGGGAAAGAGCTGCCTCATTAGAGTAGGACCAACTTTAATGATATGGATAAAGTAGAGTTTGGGGACCTCCATTGCTGATGTAGCATTACTCAAAATGAGAAGAACAAGCTGCAAACATCCATTAGTAATCGGAACATGGAATGTATGAAATATGAATCTAGGAAAATTGGAAGTTGTCAAAAATGAAATGGAACATGTAAAGATTGATATCCTATGCATCAGTGAGCTGCCTAAAATGGAGTGGCTTTGGCCATTTTGAAACAGACAGCCATATGATCTACTATGCCAGGAATGACAAATCAAAGAGAAATGGTGTGGCATTCATTGTCACAAAGAATGTTTCAAGATTTATCCTGAACCATGGTCACAGGGGACATCAAGCTCAATTGGCATAACATACTATACAAAACATTGTTCTACCTCCTACTTTGGTGAGTAGTGACTGGGATCTTAAAAGCTAGCA
>NW_006921779.1:1464006-1485246 GCF_000298275.1 Orycteropus afer afer | reverse complement strand
AAAAAAAAAAAAAAAAAGATCCTGAAGTACAACACTGTCAGTGATATGATAATATCCATACACCTACAAGGAAGACCAGTTAATACTACTATTATTGAAATTTACACACCAATTGCCAAAGCCAAAGATGAGGAAATTGAAGGTTTTTACCAATTTCTGCAGTCTGAAATTGACCAAACATACAATCAAGATGTTTTAATTATCACTGGTGATTAGAATGTGAAAGTTGGAAACAAAGAAGAATCACCAGTAGTTGGAAAATAAGGCCGTGGCGATAGAAATAACACTGAAGATTACATCACAGAATTTTGCAAGACCAATGACTTATTCATTACAAATATCTTTTTTCAACAACATAAATGGTGGCTATACACATGGACTTCAACAGATGGAATACACAGGAATCAGATTGACTACATCTGTGGCAAGAAGTGATGGAAAAGCTCAATATCATCAGCCAAAACAAGGTCAGGAGATGATTGGGGAACAGACCATCAATTGCTCATATGCAAGTTCAAGTTGAAGTTGAAGACAATTAAAACAAGTCCACAAGAGCCAAAAATATGACCTTGATTATGTCCCTCCTGAATTTAGAGACTCTCTAAAGAATAGATTTGATGCAATTAACACCAGTGACCGAATACCAGAGGAATTGTGGGATGACATCAAGAACATCACCCACGAAGAAAGCAAAAGGTCATTAAAAAGGCAAGAAAGGAAGAAAAGACCAAAATGGATGTCAGAAGAGACTCTGAAACTTGCCCTTAAATGAAGAGTAGCTAAAGCAAATGGAAGAAATGACAAGATAAAAGCATGGAACAGAATATTTCAAAGAGCAGCTCAAGAAGACAAAGTCAATTATTAAAATGAAATATGCAGAGACGTGGAGTTGGAAAGCGAAAAGGGAAGAACATGCTTGGCATTTCTCGAGCTGAGAGAAGTGAGAAAAAAATTTAAGCCTCGAGTTTTGATATGTTGTTAGATTCTATTGGCTATGACTTTTTTATTTTTAAATCAGTATTCACGAGGGATTTTGGTCTATAATTTTCTTCTTTCAGTGGTGTCTTTGCCTGGATTTGGTATCAGGGTTATGAATATTTCATAGAATGAATTTGGGAGAATTCATCCTTTTCTATGTTCTGGAATAGTTTGAGTAGAATTGGTGCCAGCTCTTTGTTGAATGTTTGGTAGAATTCACCAATGAAGTCATCTAGCCAGAGCTTTCTTTGGGGGGAGGTTTTTTTTTTTTTTTTAATTTTTTTTATGGTCTGTTTAATTTCTTCTTTTGTTATGTTGTTGTTATGTGCCGTCGAGTTGGCCCCGACCCATAGCGACCCCTCCTTGGGTTTCTGAGGCAGTATCACTATGGAAGTAGGATTGCCCAACCTTCCTTCCGAGGAGTGGCTGGTTATGGGTGTGTTCAAATTTTCTACCTCAGACTGTGCTAGTTTGGATAGGTAGTGTGTTTCTAAAAATTTGTCTCTTTCTTCTAGGTTTTCAACATTGTTGGAGTTCTTCATAGTATTCTGTTATTATTCTTTTTATTTCAGTGGGTTCTGTTGTGATGTCACCTATTTCATTTCTTATTCATGTTATTTGAATCTTCTCCTTCTTTTCCTTTGTTAAATTTGTGAGTAGTTTTTCAGATTTATTAATCCTTTCAAAGGACCAACTTCTAATCTTGTGAATTCTTTCTATTGTTTTTCTGTTTTATTTATTTCTGCTAAAAATCTTTATTACTACCTTTCTTCTGGTGATTTTAGGCATTTTTTCCTGTACTTTTTCTAATCATTAGAGATGTTGGCTAAGGTGCAGATTTTGGTTCTTTCTTCTTTTTTAATGTGTTTGTTTATTGCTATAAATTGTCCTCTGACCACTGCTTTTGCTGTGTTCTAAAGTTTTGGTACATGGTGCTTTCATTTTCATTTGATGCCAGAAATTTTTTAATTTTGTTTTTTATTTCTTCTTTTATCTAGTAGTTTTTAAGCAGCGTGTTATTCAGGTTCCATATATTTAATTTCTTTTTTTCCTTGATCTTACCGTTGTTGATTTCTAATTTTATAGCATTATGATGTGAGAAGATGCTTTGTAGTATTTCAATGTTTTTAAATTTATTGAGGTTGCTTTGTGGCCTAACATATGGTCTATTCTGGAGAGTGTTCCATGTGCACTGAAAAACTATGTGGATTGTGCTGTTGTTGGGTGAAGTGTTCTGTATACATTTATGAGGTCAAGTTTGTAGATTATGTTGTTTAGATCTTCTGTATCTTTGTTGAGTTTCTTTCTAGTTGTTTGGTCCTTCATTGAGAGTGGTGTATTAAATTCTCCTACTGTTTCTCTTTTCAATTCTGTTAAAGTTAGATTTATGTATTTTGGGGCTCTTTCATTGGGTGCATAGGTATTTATTGTGGTTATGTCCTCTTGTTGGATTGATCCATTAGTCATTACATAATGCCCTTCCTTGTCTCCTGTGCTGGTTTTTGCCTTAAAGCATATTTTATCAGTAATTAATATTATCATTCCTGTTCTTTTTTGGTTGCCATTTGTTTGATATATGCTTTCCTATCCTTTGATTTTAGCTTATTTTTGTCTTTGTGTCTAAGGTGTGTGTCTCTTGTAGACAGCATATGGGTGGGTCATGTTTTCTTACCCGTTCTACTACTCTCTGACTTTTGTTTGGTGCATTTAATCCATTTATAATCAGTGTAATTATCAATAGGGATGAATATGATGCTGCCATTTTACTGTATTAGTATTGTGGTGTGTGTATGTATGTGTGTGTGGTATTGATGGTTTCTTAGTTCCATATCTTTTTTTGTATTGAGTTCATTTTGTTTACAAATTCTATCATTTTCTTCATTGCTATTGTTTTAGTGTTTATTGATTCTTTATGGTTTTCTTCTTTTTATTTTAGTGTGAAGGTTTATTAATTTTCATTAAGGTTAGCCTGTAATTTATTATTATCTTCCCAAGTTTAAAACAGTGCATTCCATCTAGATATCATCTTCATTTCCTCTCCATTTGGAGGTTCTGTAACTATACCGTTCAGTCCTGTTTTTTGCTTTGTATTTATCATAGTTCACAAATTGATATCTCTGGTTCCCTATTTTCAGTATTGTATGTTTATATTATTTTTGAGATTTCTATATCTGGGTTAGTTTATGGATGATGTCATCATGTGTCTTAACCTCAGGTTGTCGTCTGCTGTTGTTAGTTTTCTGTGTGAAGGTCTCCTTTTAGTACTTCTTGTAAGTTTTATCTGATTGTACAAATTCCCTTAATTTCTATTTATCTAGAAATGCCCTAACTTTGCCATTATATTCGAGGAATAATTTTATTGGATATATAATTCTTGTTTGGCATTTTTTTTTTCTTTCAGGGTTTTATATATGTTATCCCATTCCCTTCTTGCATTCATGGTTTCAGTCCAGAAATCAGAGCTAAGTCTTATTGGTTCTCTTTCATAGATAACTTTTTGTTTTTCCTGAGCTGCTTTTAGGATTCTTCCTTTGTCTTTGGTTTTGGAAAGTTTAATTATAGTATGTCTTGGTGACTTTCTTTTGAAGAGTCTGTCCTATTTGGGGTTCATTGAGCTTCTTGAATGCATGCCATCTCATCTTTCATAATATTAGGGAAGTTCTCTTCCCACAAATCTTTGACAATTTCCTCAGTGCTTTTTTTTTTTTTAATTCCCCTGTCTCTTCCTATTCTGGAATTCTGATTACACATACATTGTTCTCTTGATAGTGTCTCACATAATTCTTAGACTTTCTTCATTTTGTTTAATTCTTTTTTCTGATTGTTCCTCTAACAGATTAGTGTTAAGTGATTTCTCTTCAATTTCACTAATTCTATCTTTCATTGATTCAGTTCTACTCTTTTGTCTTTCTGAAATTTTAGTATTAATCTTCTGGGTTTCTATTTGCTGGTTTCTAATTTTTTATTTATTTCATCAATTTGTTTTCCTGAATTCTTCTAGAATTTTGTCTATGATTTCCTTCACATTGTCTTTCTTTTCCTTTATCTCTTTCTTAATCTGTTCAAAGGTCCTAAATATAATTCTTTTGAATTCCTTATCAGGTAGTTCTAATACCATTTCTTCCTCAGGAAAGTTTTCTGGCTCTGTATTTTGGTCACTTGTTTAAGCCACGTTGCTTTGTTTCTTTGTGTGAAATGAGGTTGTCTACTTTCTACAAGATACTGTGGTATTATTATATTTATTTGATGACCATATGTTGGTGTATTCCATCTAAGTTTTTTTCTTTTGGTATATCCAGCTGGGCAAGGCAGGTGTGCTACTTTGGTTGCTAGTTTCACAGCACTTAAACACTCACCCACCACCTGTGTCCAGGTAGGTGTGGTAGCAGATGGAAGGGTGTGCACAGGTCTCTGTTCACCATTTGTGTAGAGCAATTGAGGGTGGGCTGGGCTGGTGTTGTCTGCCATCTGTCATCAATGACGTGGTACACAAACAGGTGGTGGCACTTGTCCAGTGGGTGAGGTGGCAAGTGGGGCAGAAGTGGTTGGGTAGTATGGACATGGTTGCTGCCTCCTGCTGGCTAGGGCAAAAAAAAAAAAAAAAGGAAGAGAATAAAAGAAAATAAAGTAAGGGAGAGGAGGAAAAAAAAGGAGAAAGTGGACAGTGTGGAGACAGTGGGGGCATGGCACCCAATCCATGGGCATGTGTGCCATGGACCGTGAAGGTGGTGGGTTCATGACATATGACCCATGGACATGTGTGCTGATGAACATGGATGTGGTAGGCATGAGGCACACAGCATGAAACCTGTGAGAGTATACTTTGCTGACCTCAGAGATGGTGAATGTGCTTTTCTTATTCCATGAGAACACACCTCAGGCTGCTGGAAGAGCAGAGCGGAAGTGGGCTGTGGAGGGGTAGGAGATGAGGGCAGGATGAGTGAACCACCAGACAGGGCAGGGGCAACAGGATGTGTGTGTGTGTGTAGCACTGCCTGCTGGGTGGGTGAGGGTGGAGTGTGGCCACACTTCTGATCACAGGAGGGTATGGGGGTAAGAAAAGAGATCACACCTCTCTGTTCTCTGGTCACTGGTCACTAGTGTGGGTGCCAGTGCAATCCTGGGTTAGGGGAGCCAGTTATCTGGTTCCTGCCCCAATCAGAACACTGCTTGCAATAATGCATAATGGCTATGCTGGGCTGGCTGGCAATATACTGCTCTGTATGTCTCTGGTGGCATAGTGCCTAAGGCAGTTGACTGCTAAGCAGAAGGCTGGCAGTTCAAATCCACCAGCCACTCCCTGGAAGCAAGGTTGGGCAATCTACTTCTGTAGTGATATTGCCTCAGAAACCCAAGGAGATGTCGCTATGAGTCAGATTCAACTTGATGGCAGTATTCATGTTTGTATGTCTCTTTGTTCATCATTTTCAATCTACTTCTTTATCCTTTCCTTTGAAGCTCAAGGTTCCAGGATTATCATCTGTATCTGCCTCACTTGGTTTCTCAGGTCTTTTTTGTAGAGGGTCTGCATGTCTGCTTAGTCCTATATTTTAACTCTTCACCAATTGGTTCTTTCTTGTTAATCTGGTACCAGTTCAAACGCTGCCTTCTCAAATAGACCCTCTTTGACCTACTAAAGCAGCAAGACCCCTGTATAGCAAGATACTGTTTTACTGCCTCCATAACACTTCTCAGGAGCTCTGGTAGCATAGTGCCTGAGGCACTTGACTGCTAACCAGACGGGTGGCAGTTCAAACCCACTAGCCACTCCTTGGAAGGAAGGTTGGGCAATCTACTTTCATAGTGATACTGCCTCAGAAATCCAAAGAGAGGTCGCTATGAGTCAGGTCCAATTCAATGGCACATAACAACAACAATATAACATGTCTCACTCACTGAAATTATGTTATTTCATTTAACTGTTACTTATCCATTACTATCTGTCTCCCACCAATTAAAAGGTAAGCTCCAGGAGACCAAAGCTCTCATCTGTCACACCCAATGTTATATTCTGGTGTCTTAACTGGCACATAATAGGGGCTCAATGAAAAATTGTTGAATGAATTATTTAGTAAGTATTCTTGTTGGTAAATATGATCTACTTTACAATAATTCACTCAATAATACTTGTAGGAACTTGCAGCAAAATGTGGAAAATTGTCATAATTGAAGTGAAAAGGAAAAGAAATGTAATTTTGCTATTTTCAAGCACATACTTTGTTAGCCCATATTTCTAAGTAGAAGTCCTAATGATGTTAATTATAGACAAAATTTATCTATGATTATTACATCAATTATATGCAAAAGAAAGTGCCAATATCTTTGAATACATTTTTTCCCCCTTAAGTAGGTAGACATCCTCCCATCATGAAGTTTTGTTTATAGAACTATTTATTTAGAAGTCTCTTAATTTATAAAAAATATTAAAATAAATATTAGTCTTATACCAGCTGGATGATCACACATCCCAAATCAGTGGAAATCGATTTATTAAGTGGTGCAAAAATCTCTGTATATATGACAAATGTAGAATAAATTAGCCACAAGCCTGAATTGTACTTGGGAAACACAAAACTGTTTTGAGGCCATTATTTTATTCTTGAAAACTTTAAGCACTTTATTTGAATACTGATGATATTATTGAGAATGACTTCTTCAGCCACTGTCATTATAGAAAGGCAATTACCAGGAAAGAGATAATCTGACAGTGAAACTAAAGATCAGTCCTCACCAACTGGAACAAGGAAGGCCAAGTGTGGTAGTTAAGTTTGTATGTCAACTTAGCTAAGCCTGGTTGAGTGGCTGGGCAGCTGGATGTAGTATTCCCCATGATGAGAATGACAGTCAGCTCCATGGTGGGATCTACCACAAGCAGCTGAGTAGCTGCTTTGGGTATGTGGTCTGCTTCTTGTATATAAGAAGCAGCTTTGGGAATGGTCTCTAGCCTATGGCACGCTTGGACCCTGCATGTAGCTGTGTCATTGTTCAGCAGTCTGCCATGCTCTGCCAACCTTGGGACTTACAGTGGACTTGAATTAATGACCTGCTGTGTGGTTTAGTAACATTGGGACTATGCCATTTTATTTGTCGACCTTGGGCTTGTTAGCCTCAGCAGCCACTAGCTACCTGAGTGAAGAGATGCCTCTAGCTTCAGTGGGCTGGGAACAAGAGGCAGAGCTGAAGCCCAAGGTTGAGGGGTTTTCATACAGCCCCTAGAGCTTGGCACTTTGAACTTGGACTTAAGCCTCCAAATTGTAAGAGGATAAACAATTGTTTGTTAAGGCCATCCCATTTGTGGTATATATTCTTGTCAGAGCAGCACTAGGTAACCAGAACACCAAGGATTAACTAAAAATAATCTTTCGAGTTTGCAGACTTCCAGGCATAAGGAAATGAGTGGTAGGTAAATGGTTTTCCCTAAGAGGGTCCAATTCAGGGGACAATCAAAATACAACTTTACATATCAGAAATAACTTTATAAAGAAAACCAACTAAAGCTAAGATTTCATAACATCAGTACTGTTTAGACTTTCCAATTCCCAGAAGATATATTTGCATATTTGATTCCTGCCAATATTCCAATTATGACAACTTTTCTTAACCTAATGGGTTACTCACATAATTGACAGAGATTGTTGCCATTAGGGATGTTAGCACATCAGAATGCTGTTGGTTGAATCTAGCAACATTGTGTTTGTATTTATTCTTTTGTCTCCAAGAAAATTCTTTATTTTCAAAAGCCCAAATCCTTTTAAAAATAAAAGTAAAATATAATAACATTTAAACTCTATGAAAAGAAAACTTAATCCATAACTCTTCCCATATGTAGCAACAATTTCACATTTTTATGTTTACCCTGCCAGTTCTCACCCAAATGCAAGCGTATATTTAGCCCATTGCATCACAATACATATTCCATTTTGAATGTGTTTCTTTTTTCCTTGTTAGGCTGTAGACATTTTCCCAAATGTTTACATTTTCATAAAAGTTATCATTTTTAGTGGCTGCATAATATTCATTGTGTTGATATGCATAATGTGTTTATTCATTGCTCTGCTTTTTAACAGTTGTTTCTGTTCTGCTAACCAGTTGCTATCAAGTTAATCCTGACTCATGGTGACCCCATGAGTGTCAGAGAAGAACTGTGCTCCACAGTTTTCAATGCTGATGTTTAGAAAATAGATTGCCAGACCTTTTTTCCAAGATGCTTCTAAGTGGACTCCAATCACCAACCTTTTGATTAGCAAGTGAGTGCTTAACCCTTTGCACCTGTGTTCTGTTAATGTAGATAAAACATCTTTAAACATTTAAAACACTCAATGTACTGAGTGTTTTTTAATGATTGCACAGACTAATATACACTCTAGAAGACAGACTGTCACAGAACTGGAAGGGCTATGGCTCAACTAACCCTGCTCCTCAGTTGAGGAAGATTCTGAACCTAAACACTGAACACCATTCACCAACCCAGTCACATTTTCCCAGGAGGAAGTTCATGACTTCAATGCCAAGTAGGTTGTGGAGTCACGGAGTATTTTGTCTAAACCTTTCTGTGGTATTCACCCAAATGGAGATAGCAACATGTTTCTGCTTAAGCCACACATGTAACAATATTTAAGTGTTCCATTTTGTGAATTCCTCAGCTTTCCCAGGTTTGAGGTAACCTTTGGAACCCCAGGATCCATGTGATAGACTGTGCTTACATGGTGTGCTGGTTGTGTGTCAATTTGTCTAGCTAGGCCTGGTTTTAGGAGCTCTGGTAGCATAGTGCCTAAGGCACTTGACTGCTAACCAGGAGGCTGGCGGTTCAAACCCACCAGCCACTCCTCGGAAGGAAGGTTGGGCAATCCTACTTCCGTAGTGATAACTGCCTCGGAAACCCAAGGAGGGGTCGCTATGAGTCGGGGCCGACTCGATGGCAAATAACAACAACAACAACAACAGGCCTGGTTTTAAGTGGCCAGACAGCTGGATGTATTTATTCCCTATGATGAGACTGGTAATCGAATCTTAGAGTCTCTGGGTGTTGTCAATTGCCAATGTCCTGCTAACTGAAAGGCTAGAGATTTGAGTCCACTCAGAGGTGCCTCAGAAGAAAAATTTGGTGATCTACTTCCAAAAAAAATCAACCATTGAAAACTCTATGAAGCACAATTCTATTATGACACACGTGGGGTCGCCATGAAGTGCAGTCAAATGGACGGACAGCAACTAGTGGTAGTGATGGCATTTTTTCTTACAAAATTGTTCTTAGAAGACAAAGTTTACCTCTTCTCTATATCCTATTTGCATTACCAACAAACAATGCTTTGGAGATAGCATGCACTTAATAAATCTTAGTTCCTCTCCCACTATTTATATCAAGTGTGAATCCCTTTGGCCTAGAATGGAAGCATCTGGCATGCATCAACAAATGTGTGAATGAGTGAATGAAGACTAGAATCACAGAGTTGGAAGCCATCTTAGAAGCCATTTGGTGGAACCCTCTCTATTCTGTGGATGAGCACCTTCTACAATTTTCAAAGTCCATTCTGTCTTTGCTGAGACACCTTCAGGTTTTGTTGGTTTGGGACACTTGCTTCCTCTCAAAGCAACCTTATTCCATTTTTCTAGCTTCTCTTTCTTCATTAGAAAATTCTTCTCTGTGCTGAGCTGATGTATGACTTTCCTGTAATATCTCCCCATCCCCAATGGTCCAAGCTCTATCTTCAGGGCCCAGAGAGAATAGGCCAAATAGCTAGCTCATCTGACCACCTTTTCTGTAATAAAGATAGAGCTCCAAGCACTAGCAAAGTTAAGATCTCATCCTGCAGGTAGAAATTCTTTTTGTATTTAGACACACAATAAAATGTCTAGAAAGGGAATATCTGATCCTGGTTCCTTCAGAGAGTCACCAAATGGTAAAAACATGGAAGCAACAAATGGACCCAATGAAGTCTACTTGGAGAGAAGCCAGTTGCCATTGAATATATTCCAACTCATGGTGACCTTCTGTGTGTCACAATAGAAATGTGCTCCATAGGATTTCCAATGGCTGAATTTTCAGAAGTAGATCCCCAGGCCTTTTTTCTGAGGTGCATAGATTCTAACTGCCAACGTTTCAGTTAGCAACCAGGCTCATTAACCATTTGCAACCCGCAGGGACTGCATTTGAAGGAGGCAACCTTGATAATTGAAGAAAGGGGAGTATTTCTGGAGAAAAGAAGTCTTTCGAGTAAGACACTACCTGTCTTGGGGGCAATTTCTTTGGAAAAGAGTGGGTATAAGTCCAGGGGCACAAGTTACTGGAAGAAAGATTTCAGCTCAATTATAGGAAAACTTTAGAACCATTTAAGCATATAAAATATGTAAATAAATAAACAAGCCACTGCCATTGAGCAGATTCTAATTCTTAGTGACCCCATGGGTTTCCAAGGCTATAAATCTTTATGGAAGTAGATTGCCTCATCTTCCTCCCACAGAGCAGCTGGTGGGTTTGAACCACTGACTTTCTGGTTAGCAACCAAATGCTTTACCAATGATGCCACTAGAGCTCCTTAAGCACATAAAAAGAAGGATCCAGAGGCTAAACCAGCCTTGATGAGATTGCAAAAAAGAGAACTTTAGAATCAAATTGATGTTTGTCTCCACATAAGATTGGCTGTTTAATTTACAGGGTATGATGCAAACTGAAAATGCAGGGCCCCTTTTTCAAAAATTATTAAGAATCTCAAGCTAGTGACCCAAAACCAAAACCCACTGCCATCAAATTGATTCTAAATCACAGTGACCCTATAGGACAGAGTAGAACTGCCTTACAGTGTTCTCAAGGTTATAAATCTTTATGCAACTCCTGCAGAGCAGCTGGTGGGTTCAAACCATTGACATTTTGATTAGCAGCCACTATGCTACCAGAGCTCCCTCAAACTGGTGACAGCAGAGCATTAAACCAAGTGTGAAGCCCTTTGGAGTGCAGGGACCTGTATGACTGACTACACAGGTCAGACTCCAGCTCTTAGTCTATGGTTGCAGCTGGGGGCTGCTTCTAGTTTCACCCCTGCCTTTGCCTGTGACTGACTGAGGGGAGCTGCCTTACCAGGCCTGTCTGCACAGCTGTGTGATGATCAAGGCCTGGCTCTGGAGCCACATGGGGTGACTTGCATCCTAGCACCACACTTAGCAGCTGTATGATCTTGGGCAAGTTATTTTACTTCTTTGTCCCTGCTTGAACAATTTCCCTTAGAAAGATCAGCACAAGGCTGGTTCCCATGAGGCAGAGGTTAATGATGTCCCAAATGTCCAAACTACTGTGCCACTCCATCATTTCAGGCATTAACTCCTTCTCTCAGTAATCTCCCCATGTCTTAGGGTTCTATATTTTGCTGTAACGCCCCACAGAACTCACAGACACCCGAGGAATTGTCTCATGTAGCGGTGGTGGAGGCTGGGAGGCAGGCAGGCTGGCAAGTCCCAGGTCTGTAAGCAGGTCTAGAGGATCATCCCAATTCTTGGGGTTTGACGAACCTCAGTCAGCAGATCAGATGCCAGGTGCTGTCCCAAATCCAGGGGTGAGATGACAATGAGCCAAAATGTAGAACTGGAGCAAGAGGGAGGGCGAATCTTCCCAGAAGATTCCTATATATACCCTCAGGGAAGCTAAGGGTGGTGATTTGAATTATACCCTCCAGCAAGGAGGGACTCAAGATATATCCCACCTGTGCTGCTGCTCCAAAAGCAATACCCCAAGTGGATGACTTTAACAATTGGTAGTTTAAAAGCAGCTGTTCAGTTGCTCATGGCAAATTCCACCATGGAGCCGACTGCCAGTCGTTATAGGGAATAACT
The DNA here is from genome assembly GCF_000298275.1 of Orycteropus afer afer. Classification (NCBI taxonomy): domain Eukaryota; kingdom Metazoa; phylum Chordata; class Mammalia; order Tubulidentata; family Orycteropodidae; genus Orycteropus; species Orycteropus afer. Next base: position 1,473,444 of record NW_006921779.1, on the reverse strand, counting down.
ACTACCAGCTGCCCAGCCAGGTTGACACACGACCTTAACTACCAGACCACCCTAAACAGGCGTGGATAATAGGATTCACAATACATCACAAAATGGAGGACAGTGGCTAAAAGGGCCACATCAAGCAATTCACTGCAGTCCCTTAATGCCCTCATGAGTATCTACCCCATAAGGTTATTGTGAGGATTATGTAAACAATCACACATGGAACAGTGTGTGACATACAGCAGGTGCTCATATAAATTGTAGCAATCATTATTATCAAGGTCCAGCTTGAACTTTATCACTCCTTTGAATTCAGGAAAAACAGATACACACACACACACACACACACACATATCATATCCTGAACTGGGCTTTCCTGGCATAGGATGTTCTAGAAGTATTATTACTTGAATGCAGACCTACAATGCATCTGGTTCAAAAACAAATAACAAACACTGCCACTGCTGAAGAAAGACTATTCCAAGACTTCGGCCTCAGACCCCTGCTCACTCAGGAGTATCCTGCTGCTTCCCATTGAGCTGTAACCTGGTTCCTCTCATGGTTGGGATCTTTGACCTTTCATGTCCTGACAGTGACTTGTATGCATTTTGGCAGTGACTGTCTGAATTTCTGGTTCAGCCCTGATCTCAGCCTCTGAGGCTTTCTCTCTGCTTTAATCCCTTCAGTTGGTGGTCAAAGTCCCTGCTTCCCCTTCTCCTCCTGCAGCAAGTCACTCTTTTGAGAAACGACCATGCTAAAGGGAAGCTCACACGCCCAGCCTGGAGCAGGTCTTGTCAATCTGACTTTTAAATGCTCACGGTAGCAACCTTCTCTGGGATGATGCAAAGACCAAGTGGAAAGGATAAAGAATCTTCTGAACGTGTGCACGGTTGCAGACCCAGAGGACAGAGTGGTATTTAAAGTGAACTGGAACAAACCTGCAACATCAGGTGCATTCTGCCTTCAAAAATAGCTGCCAGTTAGAAAGGGTTATTTACATATTGATTTCATGCTAACTTTGTAATGGAATGTGCTGCCTGCCTGGCTGCGACCTAACAACTGTCATCATAATTTTGTCTAAAAATACAGTTAGAGAAAAACATTCGGTGAACCCTCCACTGGAAAATGGCTGAGAAAGACCCCAGATCCCAAATCTGCCGGACAGTCCATCCCCCAGTGCAGGACACTCAACAACCATGATTGAGGAGACATTTTACAGCTAGAGCTTGCTCCCTTTCTTCCAACTAGCTGCCAGGCACTTTTGTTATTGTTGTTTTAGAAAACCTCTCTTGCTCTAAGGTGAAGGGGAAGGCCTTGTGACCAGAGCAGCATGTGCGGAAGCTCCAGCTGGCCTCTTCTCAGAAATAATGGATGAAGAAGGGGCCACCTCAGCCCACCAGCTCCAATGGCCCACCCTGGGTGCATTCCTGCCACGGTTTCTCCTGATGTGTCTCCACCAAGGATCCCTGCCTCGCTGCCTCCTAGCAGCCAGCTTCCAGAATTTCTCATTTAGCTCCTTCGAACCCCACAGATTCCTCTCTGTGGATCCTACAGAGCGGATCCTTGGCAGGTCTGTCGTCGCTCCCCGGTACGATATTAGCAATTTAAATGCCTCTTTGCCAGGCCTGATGGAGCTGATTCGGTTGTGATCCTGGGCATATGGATGGCATATTTGCTGCGAGCTAGGTGAGACGCGTCCCAGAAGGATGCCCGCCAGCCCCTGCCGCCTTCTTCCCTACCAGCTCCCCGGGCGGGCCTGTGAGTAGTTAAATCAGCCGGAGCCAGCGGTAATTGCTGTCCACTTTGTTTCGAATCGGGCCCCACTGCTGGGGACAAATCTTTCATTCATGAAGAGGAGCTTGTTAGGCCAAGTCCAGACTCCAAAGCCACTTAATTAAATTGTGGAAAGTTGCTGGGTCCCGGTGGGAAATTTGCACACAAAGGCGCTGCATCCGGGGCTCTCTTCCCCAAACAGCTCCACAACAAAACCATGAGGTTCGCTGCTCCTGGCCTGGCTCCCCCGCTGCACCAGGCACCCCCTCCCTCACCGGCTACAAAAGCAGTGCCCCCTCATTAGAGGGCGTTTGTTAGGGAATGTTTTCCCAGAGATTCACTGGCAGGCCTTTCATTTCTCCCTCAGCAATCAAGGGCCGCAAGTGCAGGCTGAGAGCCCTCCAAGGCCTGATTGCTGAAAGAATTTCCAAAAGTAAAGAGTGTAAACAGGTGCATTGAAAAAGCCTCTTTTGAACAATTATGTAAACATTCCAAGCAGTATTTGAAAACTTTCACAGTGGAACTGTCAGATCGCTGCATTCTTGTTTAATTGCAAGGCCACAATGCTGGCTGTCCTAGCTTCCCTCCCTGCAGACCCAACTCAGACAGAGCTTAATGGGACATTGGAGCTTCAGATAAAGAAGTCACAGAGAACCCGGGCTTATACAAATGAGTCTCACTGTCAGGTCAACAGCAGCATTCTGTGTGTGTTTTCACTCCTTGGCTTCCAGAAGAATCCCCTAGGAACAGGGTGGTGGTGTTAGGTGCCTTTGAGTTGATTTCAACTGATAGTGACTCCCATGTGACAGAGTTGAACTGCCCCATAGGGTTTTTCAGGCCATTGTTTTTATAGGAGCAGATTGGCAGATCTTCTTCCGAGGAGCCACTGGGTTGGTTCAAACTGCCAGTCTTAACTGTTGTGCCACCAGAGCTCCCAAGAGCATGTTATGGGCATTTTTCCTTCTGGTTGGATGTCTCCAGGACCTGGCCCCGGGCTCTGTGCTCAGGGTTAGTTGATAATTCTGGATGCAAGATACTACTCAATTCCCGATAGAAACTTGTGAGTCATTTAAGGTTTTCTTCAAAGCATCAAATGATCATTCTGGATCCCAAGCGAAATTATTGACCATGTTCCTTCACCAAGGGATGGCTCCTTGCTTGCCTTTCCCTTCTTTGTCCAATCTCGTTTGTTATCCAAGGCTGTAGCCTCTTTCTCCAAGTAACTCAGATCCTCATGATTCACCCAACTTTACCACCAATGGCCCTGATTACGTTACTAGAAGCTGAAAGAGTTTAGCCTACATGGGCAACTTTATACTTAATTGCTCACTTTATGGAGACACAAAGGTTTCAGATGACTTTTCATATAAATTCTTCCCTTAATCAGTGTAGCCAGTCTCCAGGCATTCTCTTGGTCCATTCATTCTGTAGCCCACAAGCTTTGTAGGGCTTATCTAAATAGGAATTGTACTCCTCTGGTTGTGATGAGTGAGGCATAGCTTGTTTTTGACTTGGTTTTTAAAATTCTGTTCTTTCAAAATATTAGAGGAAAAATTTAAATGTTCAATAACAGGAAAGTGGCATATTACCACAAGGAAATCTTACCAATATATAATATGAGGGCCATGTAGAGAAATGGAAAACATTTATGATAACTAAGTGGAAAAAGTCCACAGTATAGTTGCACTGTATTGACAGAGACGTGAAAACATGTCTGCATATGTCCCAAGACTGGAAAAGACTATGCCAGAATAAAAACACTTGTTCTGAGGAATGAGAGTACCAGCATGTTTTACTTTCCAAGACTACCTTTAATGTGATCGCATTGTGTTGTTAAGGCAAGGTCTGGGAAGCCTGGGAAGTACTCGTGTACATACAAGGTTGAACATGAAAGACCACCCCAGTAACCTGCAGAGAGATGCACACACAAGCCTGCAGCACTGTGCATCCTGAGCAAGGAAGCAGATCAGAGCTTCCGAGTCAATTCCTCAGGTCTAGAGAAGGAGCTAAGCTTTGCCTGCTTGCTGGGCCCCCAGGAGGCAGACACAGAATCATAACTCCAACATAAATCAGAAATATGGTTGGGAGAAGTAGTGATGTTCAACAGGGTCAGTTGCAGAATAGGGACCGAGGGGAAAAATCAACTCTATCTCATGGAGTTTCCTAAACACAGTAGGAGCTCAAAGAGTATCTGAATATGCCTAGCTCATAACTATTGAAAGGAACTCTGGTGGCATACTGCTTAAAACATTCGACTGCTAACCAAAAGGTAAGTAGTTTGAACCCACCAGTTGCTCAATGAGAAAAAGATAAGGCAGTCTACTCCCCTAAAGATTTACAGCCTTGGAAACCCTATGGGGCAGTTCTACTCTATCCTAAAGGTATGACTATGAATCGCCACTGAGTTAATTTTTTTAAATTTTTATTTTATAACCACTGAAACCATTGTGTTTGAGTAGATGCTGACTTCTAACCACCATAAGACAGAGTAGACCTGTCCATGGGGCAGCTGAGTGCTTAACCACTGCACCACCAGGGCTCCTAGCCTACCTCATAGATGTATTTAATTTGACTAAAGTCAGGACTTATTACACATGTACTCTGTCAGGGCCTATGATATGCTGGGCATACAAAATTGTACAATATTTTTAATCCTAGAAAGTTAATTCATAATCAAGTGGGCCAGCAACATCTTTAAAAGTACACATTAATCAATTGAGTTTTGAAAAAGGAGTTGTGGTGGTTATGCTTTTGTGTCAACTTGGCTGTACCTGGTTGAGTGGCTGGGCAGCTGGTGGTAGCTATTCCCTATGATGAGACTGGCAATCAACTCCATGGTGGCATCTACCACAAGCAGCTTCCTGTATTTAAGGAGAAGCTTTGGGAATGGTCTCTAACTTATGGCACCTTGAACCCTGCATGTAGCTGTGTCGTTGCTCAGCAGCCTGCTATGCTCTGCCGACCTTGGGACTTACAATAGACTTAAGTTAATGGCCTGCTGTGTGTTTGGTAACATTGGGACTGTGCCTTTTTACTTGTCAACCTTGGGGCTTCTCAGCCTCAGCAGCCAGCAGCTGTCTGAGTGAAGAAACGCCTCTTGCACCAGTGGGCCAGGAGTAGGAGGCAAAGCTGGACCCCAAGGCTGAGGGGCTTTCATCCAGCCCCTAGAGCCTGGCACTTTGAACTTGGACTTAAAGCCTCCAAATTGTAAGAATAAACTCCTGTGTGTTCAAGCCATCCCATTTGTGGTATATTCTTGTCAGAGTGGCACTAGGTAACCAGAACAGGAGTCAAGACAACTTGTCAGGGAAAGAAGAGTCTTTTCAACAAATGACACTGAAACAATGGGATATCTACATGCAAAAGAATGAATTTGGACCCCTGTCTCACACTATTTGCAAAAGTTAACTCAAAGTGGATCAAAGATCTAAGTGTATAAGAGCTAATACTATAACACGCTTAGAAGAAAACATAGGTGTAAATCTTCATTACTTTGGATTAGACAATGATTGCTTCTGTATGACACCTTAAGCTCAAACAGCCAAAGGAAAAATACACAAATTGGATTTTGTAAGAATTAAAAACTTGTAATTTAAAGGGCATTATTAAGAATGTGGGAGCTCTGGTAGTGTAGTGCCTAAGGTACTTGATTGCTAACCAGAAGGCTGGAGGTTCAAACCCACCAGCCACTCCTCGGAAGGAAGGTTGGGGCAATCTATTTCCGTAGTGATATAGTGATATTGCCTTGGAAACCCAAGGAGGGATTGCTGTGAGTCAGGTCCAACTCGATGGCACTTAACAACAACAACAACACATTAGGAATGTAGGAGCTCTGGTAGCATAGTGGCTAAGATGCTTGCCTACTAACCAGAAGGCTGGCAGTTCAAACCCACCAGCCACTCCTTGGAAGGAAGGTTGGGCAATCTACTTCCGTAGTGATGCTGCGTTGGAAACCCAAGGAGGGGTTGCTATGAGTCGAGTCCGACTCGACGGCACATAACAACAACAACAACAACATTAAGAATGTAAAAAGACAATCTACAGAGTGAGAGAAAATACTTGAAAATCAATGATCTCACAAGGGTCTAGTATCCAGAACATGAGGGAGCCCTGGTGGTACAGTGGTTAAATATGATAGTTGAAATTCAATAGCAGCTTTTTAGGAGAATGATGTGGCAATCTGCTTCCATAAAGCTTTTCAAGCTTGGAAGCCCTATGAGGCTTCTGGTTTGTCCTGTAGGGTCACTATACATCAGAATCAACTCAATGGCAACAGGTATCTGGAATGTATAAAGAACTCTTACAACTCAATAATAAAAAGATGAATAATCCAATTAAAACTTGCGCAACAGATTTGAATAACATTTCTCCAAAGAAATGTAGGTATTCAAATAAGAACATGAAAAGATGCTCAACATCATTGGTTATTGGGAAAATGCAAATCAAAACTACAATGAGATACCATTTCACATCTAGTAGGCTGTTGTTGTTTGTTGTTATGTGCCGTCAAGTCGGACCCGACTCAGAGTGACCCCTCCTTGGATTTCCGAGGCAGTATCACTAGAGAGTAGACTGCCCAAACTTCTTTCCAAGGAGTGGTTAGAGGGTTTGAACCGCCAGCCTTCTGGTTAGCAGTCAAGTACCTTAGGTACTACGTTACCAGAGCTCCTTCTAGGATAGCTATATATATAAAAAAAAGATGGACAATATCAGGTATTGGTGATAATGTGTAAATTATGGTATCCTCATATACTATTGGTGGGAATGTAAAATGGTACAGTTGCTTTGGAAAACAGTTTGGCAGTTCCTCAAAAAATTTAACCAAGAATAACCATATGACTGAGTAATTCCATTCTTATATATACCTAACAGAAATGAAAGCAAGTATTCAAACAAAAACTTGTACAAGAAATTTCATAGCAGCATTATCCATAATAGCTAAAATGTGGAAGCAAATCAAATGTCTATTAACTGATGAATGGATAAACAAAATGTGATACCGTGAAACTTATGAGAGCCAGAATTCAATGGGACTGCTTTGTTTTTCTGGGTCCTACAATTTTTTTTTTGCCTTTGACAGAATGCAGTCTTATCACTTTTTTTATCACTCATTTCAGAGGAAACCTTCTTTGACAGGTTTCCACCTTTTGCAGATTTTACTTTATATCCATACAATGAAATATTATTCAGCCATGAAAAAGAAGTACTAATTCATATTACAACATGGATGAACCTTAAAAACATTATGCAAAGTGAAAGAAACTGGTCCCAAAAGGCCACATATTATATGATTCTATTTATATTAAAAGCCCAGAATAGGTAAATCTGTAGAAACAGAAAGTAGAGTAGTGCTTGCTAGGGACTAGGAGAAAAGAGGAATAGAGAGTGACTGCTAATGGGTATGGGTTTCTTTTTTGGGGGATAAAAATGTTCTGGATTTAAGTAATGTGATTGTTATACGACCTTGTGGATGTACTAAAAGCCACTAAATTATACAATTTTGAACTATGAATTTTATCATATGTAAATTATACCTCAATTTTTAAAACATGTATGTGAAAAAAATATACACATAAAAAATATACACATAAAAATATGCATTTGAAAAGTTCTGCAAAATGTAAAGCATTTCATACAATACAATTTCTGTAGCAGAAACTGGAGGAACTAGGTATAATATGGAATCCCAGAATGCCCATTGTTCTTGTTGTTGTTAGTTGCTATTGAGTTGATTCCAACTCATAGCGACCCTATGTACAATAGAAGGAAATGCTGCCCAGTTAGAATGCCCAGAGGTCTCTCTAATTTCTCAGTCTCCTCTCACCCCTCTTACCAGTAGATCACCAATATGAGCTGGCCACAGTGGCCAGCCCCAGGCCTCAGGAGCCTAACTGGGGTTTCTGTGTCCTCCTGTCCTCATGTGATCTGAGTCATATGAGTTCTAGAGCTTCTGGGTCTCTCTAAGATGTAAGTTTCAAGGGATTACAGATAAGTTTATCTGGAAAGCCAGCATAGGGTAGGAGGCCAAAAATATTGAGTCAGAAACAAAGACCAGAATTCCAGGAGCTGGATATAGACTCCATACTTGTCCTGAGCTCCTGAATTTCCTTTTGTCAGATTGGGTTAGACTGTGCCTTGAGATTATGATGAAAGGCTCCTTTTATTTTGGAGCTCTGTATTGGCAGCCAGAAGGGATGCAGCCTACTGGAGGAAGACTCTGTTTCCCAGGTCAGGGCTGCTGAAGTAGCTGGCTTTGTCCACAGGAGCTTCCCTGTATGAATTCTCTTGCCCACAGATCAACTTGGGCTGGCCAGAGTGGTTGCTACCCAGTGTTCAGAGGTAGTCTGGGCTTCAGATCATCCCTACATTAAGATAATCTCCTGAGCTGTAAGAGTCTGTTTGATAGGGCCTTAATCTGCCTCTCTGACCTCATCTACCATTGTCACCTTCCTTCATTCCACTCTGCATGATGGTATCCTGAGGATCCTTGATCAGGTCAGTATAATCCCATTTCCAGGCTGTGCACTTGCTTCTGTTTCTTCCAGGAACAGTCCTCCTCTCTGCCAGAAACAGTCAAATGGTTGGCTCCCTGGCTTCATTTTGTTCTTTGCTCAAATGTAAGCTCCTCACAGAAGTCTTCCCTGACCACCTTTTATAAAATAGCACTCTTTTGCACTCAACTACTAATCTAAAGTTTGATTGTTTGAACCCACACAGTGGGGCTATGGAAACAAGTCCTGGTGACCTGCTTCCATTAAAATTACTGCCAAGAAAACCCTATACAGAGTTCTATTTTGTAACACATAGGGTCACCATCATCAGAAGCAACTCAAAGGCAATTGGTTTGGTTTTGGGGTCATCTTATATCCCATATCCTCCTTAATTTGTTTTCTGTATGTTATTTTCATTAATATCACATGCAAGTAAATTTTACTAAAGATAATTCAAAAATGATTACAGCAGTATATTGACAGGGAACTTCCAGAAATTCAAGCTGGCTTCAGAAGAGGACATGGAATAAGGGATATCACTGCTGATGTCAGATGGATCTTGGCTGAGAGCAAAGAACACTAGAAGATGTTTAATTGTGTTTTATTGACTATGCAAAAGCATTTGACTGTGTGGGTTATAACAAATTATGGCAAATAATTATGTCACTGAGACATGACAAAGAACAGGAATTCCAGAACTCAATTGTGCTCAGGAGGAAACTGTACATAGACCAAGAGGCAGTCTTCTGAATGTAACAAGGGGGTATGAAATGGTTTAAAATCAGGAAGAATGTGTGTCAGGGTTGTATCCTTTCACCATGCTTATTCAATTTGTATGCTGGGCAAACAATCCAAGAAGCTGGACTATATGAAGAAGAACGCAGCATCAGGATTGGAGAAAGACTCATTAACAACCTGTGATATGCAGATGACACAATCTTGCTTGCTGAAAGTGAAGGTGACTTGAAGCACTTACTGAAAATCAAAGACTATAGTCTTCAGTATGGATTTTAAAAAATCCTCACAAGTGGACCAATAAGCAACATCACAATAATGGAGAAAAGATTGAAATTGTCAAAGATTTCACATTACTTGGATCCACTATCCAAACCCATAAACACAGCTGTCAAGAAATCAGACATGCACTGCTTGGTCACAGCCAGCTACTCAGAGGGACCGAGTAGTTGAA
>NW_006921779.1:1462279-1463566 GCF_000298275.1 Orycteropus afer afer | reverse complement strand
CTAACTGCCTGTCAGGTCTGGAATTGAACCCACACCTATGGTTTCCAGCCAAACAAAAGACAAGCATATGAGTTGAACATTTACCTCAAGTAGATACTCTCCTTGGAGAGAACAATCATGGGAGAAAGAAGGGCTGCTTATGCACAGGGAGACAGCGCAGGGGGCAGTAGTCCATGGAGAGATGGACACGGGGAAGAGGTAACTATGGGGAGGAAGTGGGAGGGGAGCTGTTGCATTGTGGTCAACTGTGGTCAATGTCATGAGACAAAGTATATGTGAACTGCTGTATGGAAAGTGAATTTGCTTTGTAAATCTTCACCCAAATCACAATTTAAAAAAAAAAAGAAAGAAAGAAAAAAGAAATCAGACATGTATTGCACTGGGCAAACCTGCTGCAAAAGACCTCTTTAAAGTTTTAGGAGCAAAGATGTGACTTTGAAGACTAAGATGCACCTAACTCAAGCCATGGTATTTTCAATCACCTCAAATGCAGGTGAAGGCTGGACAACAAATAAGGAAGACTGAAAAACAGTTGATGCCTTTGAATGGGGTGTTGGTAAAGAATATTGAAAATACCATGGACTGCCAGGAAAATGAACAAATCGATCTTAGAAGAAGTACAGCCAGAATGCTTCTTAGAAGTAAGAATGGCTAGACTTTGTCTCACGTACTTTGGTCATGTTGTCAAAAGGGACCATCCCTGGAGAAGGATATCATGCTTGGTAGAGGATCAGTGAAAAGGGGGAAGACTCATAACAAAATGGATTGACACAGTAGCTGCAATGATGGGCTCAAGCACAACAAGGACTGTGAGGAGGTACAGGACCGGGCAGTGCTTCATTCTGTTACACATGGGCTCGCTGAGTCAGAGCCAACTCAATGGCACCTAACAACAGCAACATGCTATTTTTGTTTTCAGCCCCCTCCAGAAAGGAAGTTCCATGAGGACTAGACTTTGTTTTGTTACTGATGTATCCCTAGCCCTTAAAGAGTGCTTGACACCTAGCTGACATTTGATGTTTATCTGTTGAATGAATAAGTCAATATGTCGGTCCTATTTGTACCTTCATATTGGATAACATTGAGAAGAATGGGAATTCCCAAACACTTGATTGTACTCCTGAGGAACCTGTACCTTCACCAGGAGGCTGTCATTCAAACGGAACAAGGGGACACTGCATGGTTTAAAAACAGGAAGGGAGTGCGTCAGGGTTGTATCCTTTCTCCACACTTATTCAATCTATATGCTGAGCAAATAATCCGAGAAGCTGGACTATATGAAGAAAA
>NW_006921779.1:1459220-1461724 GCF_000298275.1 Orycteropus afer afer | reverse complement strand
ACTTCCTCTCACCTATTTTGGTCATGTTGTCAGAAGGGACCATTCCTTGGAGAAGGATGTCATACTTGGTAGGGTGGAGGGTCGACAAAAGAGGGGGAGGCCTTCAACGAGATGGATTGACACAGTGGCTGTGATGATGGGCTCAAGTATAGCAGGGATTGTGGAGCTGGCGCGGGATTGGGCAGTGTTTCGTTTTTCTGTGCATGGGGTCGCTATGAGTCGGAAACGACTCAACGGCACCTAACAACAACAACAACAACATTTGTACCTTATAGTAGCCCTGTGAAAAAGGCAAATTATGGCTTTATATAAGTTCTGAGAAATTTAAAGCATAATGACAATAAATCATCTGGCCATGTTTACAGAGAATCAGGGGTAGAATAGGAACACGGGGGATCTCAGGTTTCTCTCCATGACCACAAAGCTATCCCTTCTACTCTATGAAATCCTCTGTTCAGAGACACAGTCAGGAAGGCCATCCTGGGGCAACAGGGCAGGAGGGGGCCAGGAGCTAAAGAGCTGAAATGATAGAGTGAGGGGCTCAGAGATCTCTCAGTACACTCTACCTGTCCAGGAGGCCTCAAATGCGCCTTCCATCTACAGAAAAACTCTCAGCTAGAGACTGCTGTGTGCATACTTGGGATCCTGCTCTACCTTGCTGGTTTTAAAACAGATCAAAGTTAAAAAGTCTCCCCAAATTTCTGGGCATGAAGCTAGAACACCTGAGTACTAGGCCCACTGGGTCTCAGCAACTCCTCATGCTTGTAATAGTAGGGTGAGGAATACCCACCTATCTACTGAGAAAGGTAATGAAATAACAGAAGAAAAATACTTTGTAAATGATCATGTTGCACAAATGGAAGAGCTTGCTTTCATTTAGGGAGATGTGGTGGTGTTGTGGAAAGTGCACTACATTGGGGTTTTGAAATTACTACTAGAGTCCCAGTTCCTATTATTATAACCATCACCTGTCTGTCAATTCATTATACGTTGGTGGCTTGCATGTTCCTACAATGCTAGTGGCTATGCCACTAATATTTCAAATACCAGCAGGGTCATCTATGGTAGGCAGGTTTCAGCAGAGCTTCCAGACTAAGGTAGCCTAGGAAGAAAGGCCTGGTGAACTATTTCTGAAAATGAACTATTGAAAACCTTACGAAACACAGAATATTGTCCAATACATTGCTGGAAAATGACCTCCTCCCCCACCCCCAAAGCCATGGGTTGGAAAGTACTATACAACAATTCCAACAATGGACTCAAACATACCAATGATCATGGAGCTGGCACAGGACTGGCAGTCTCTTTCTGTTATAACAAAGTCACCATGAGCCAACTCAATGGCAACTAATGACAACAACATCCTTTAGAAGTTGTGATGGGGAAACCTCCCAACACCTCTGACCTTATTTTCTCAACCATTAAATGGAATTAATAAACCTCACTTCACAGGGATGCTGTAAGGAACTGGAGTATTGTTCAGGAACTGGAGTGTTGTCAGCTGAAGATAAATCTGATCTGTTATATAGCATGTTGCATTTTATGCACATGACAAATCTAGGAAGTCACATCAATAAGGAGAGAAGGAGATTAGCCAATTAAGATCGAAAACACTCTCTGTGCCTCAATTTTCTCATCTATAGAACAGGGATAATAATAAAATCTACTGCATAGGATTGTTGTAAAATGCAATATATGTGAAGTGCTTAGAACCCTGCCTCACACATGGTAAACTCTTAGTTGTTGTTGTTATTGTTATGTGCCGTCAAGTCAGACTCGACTCATAGCAACCCCTCCTTGGGTTTCCAAGGCAGTATCACTACGGAAGTAGATTGCCTCATCTTCCTTGTGAGGAGTGGCTGGTGGGTTTGAACTGGCAGCCTTCTGGTAAGCAGTCAAGTGCCTTAGGCACTATGCTACCAGAGCTCCTAAACTCTTAGTAGAGGTGAACTATTATCATTGTTGCTATTATTGTCAAAGTCATGTATCAGTATTGTTGTTGTTAGGTGCTGTTGAGTAAATTCCAACTCATAGTGACCCCATGTAACGGAGTAGAACTGCCTTATAGGGCTTTCTTGCCTGTAATCTTAGAGTAGATCACCAGGTCTTTCTCCCATGGGGCCACTAAATGGGTTCAAACTCCTGACCCTTTGTTTAGCAGTGGAGCACTTAACTTTGTACCACAAGAGCTCCTTGCATCAGCATTACATTCCATAATTAATGAAATATCAACTGTGAAGTGTTGGCACACAGACCTCTACTTAGACTATGTCAATTACCCATTCCACATCTCCATCTTGGGGTCCCTGTCAGGGAGGAATGAATCACTTGTCATTTCAGCTCCTTCCTTGAACATGCATCTCAGCCAAAAACTGGTTTCAGTTCTGACGCATAAAAAGCATTTAATGGGTAAAATATTATATTACCTTTCCACGACAAGAAAAGTTTGCTGATTTATGTCTTTGTATGAATCAGTGAGGAAATGGTAAAATGATCAGTATAAT
>NW_006921779.1:1457409-1458060 GCF_000298275.1 Orycteropus afer afer | reverse complement strand
AAAGAAACACTGTTTGATACATTACCACACAACTTTATGAATAGTCCAGTTAGGTTAGAAGGCTCTCAAAATAGGATTGGGAAAGAGCTGCATCATTTGAGTAAACCCAGCCTTACTCATGTGGATAAGGTAAAGCTTTTGAGACCTCCATTTGCTGATGTGGCACCACTCAAATTGAAGAAAAACAACCTCAGACATCCATTAATCATTAGAACATGGAATGTACGAAAATAGAAGAGAAAATCTGACTCATAGCAACCCAATAAACAACAGAAACACTGTCGGGTCCTGCACCATCCTCACAATCGTTGCTATGGTTGGGCCCATTGTTGCAGCTATTGTGTCAATCCATCTCACTGAGGATCTTGGTCTTTCTGATCCTCCACTTTACCAAGCATAATGTTCTCCAGGGACTGGTTCTCTTAATTATATGTCCAAAGTATGTGAGACAAAGTCTTGCTATCCTTGCTTCTAAGGAGAATCTGGCCATACTTCTTCCAAAACTGATTTGCTCATTCTTCTGGCAGTCCATGGTATATTAATCATTCTTCATCAACATCCTAATTCAAAGGCTTGAATTCTTCTTTGGTCTTCCCCACTCATTGTCCAACTTTCATGTGCATATGAGGCTATTGAAAACATCATGGCTTG
>NW_006921779.1:1448924-1450359 GCF_000298275.1 Orycteropus afer afer | reverse complement strand
GAGGGTCGACGAAAGAGGGGGAGGCCTTCAAGGAGATGGATTGATACGGTGGCTGCGATGATGGGCTCAAGTATAGCAGGGATTGTGGGACTGGCACGGGATCGGGCAGTGTTTCATTCTGCTGTGCATGGGGTCGCTATGAGTCGGAAACGACTTGACGGCACTTAACAACAACAACAATGTTGGTGAAAAAAGGTATTTTCAATGAATAGGTCCTTGGTTTTGCAAAATTCTACCATGCAATCTCCAGGGTCATTTCTATCACCAAGGCCATATTTTCCAAATACTGATCCTTCTTCTTTGTTTCCAACTGCAATCCACTGCAATCACCAGTAATTATCAATGCATCTTGATTGTACATCTGATCAATTTCGTACTGCAGTAATTGGTAAAAAATCTTCAGCTTCTTCATCTTTGGCATTAGTGGTTGGTGGGTAAATTTGAAAAGTAGTAGCATTAACTTGTAGGCACATGGATATTATCCTGTGATTGACAGCATTATACTTCAGGAAAGTTCTTGAAATATTCTTTTTGACAATGAATGCAACATCATTCCTTTTCAATTTGTCATTCCTGGCACAGTAGGCCACATGCTTATCTGATTCAAAATGGCCAATACCAGTCCATTTCGGCTTATTAATGCTAGGATATTCAACTTAATGTGTTCCATTTCATTTTTTACGACTTCCAGTTTTCCTAGATTCATACTTCTTATAATCCATGTTCCAGGCTTAAATAGAAAAGAAAAAGTTAGCAATTTTGGGCAAAAGGAAAGCCATTGGCATGATTCATTTTGGTCAGGAATTTCTTTACAGTGAATATTTGGTTTCATGGGTAAGAAAACTTAAAATCAAAGTAAGATGTCTGTTATTACTTTTCTTTTTGAAAGCTATAATCTTTATGGAAGCAGATTGCCAGGCCTTTCCTACAGGATGCCACTGGGTGTGTTTGAACCACCATCCTTTAAATCAATAGCCAATAACAAACCACTTGCATCCCCCAGGGACCTATTCCAAGCACCATGCCAAACCAAAACCAAACCCACTGTCATTGAGTCAATTTCAACTCATAGCTACCCCCTTTGGGTTTCTGAGGCACCAAATCTTTACAGGGAAGCTCTGGTGGTATAGTGCCTAAGGCATTTGACTGCTAACCAGAAAGCTGGAGGTTCAAAGCCACCAGCCACTCCTCGGAAGGAAGATTGGGCAATCTACTTCTGTAGAGATACTGCCTCAGAAACCCAAGGAGGGGTCGCTAGGAGTCAAGACCAACTCAACAGCAGTGAGTTTGATTTATGGTTGAAGTCTTTACAGAGGTAGATTGCCCCATCTTCCTTCCATGGAGTGGCTGGTGGGTTTGAACCGCCAACCTTCTGGATAGCAGTCAAATACCATCGCCACTGCACCAAGCACCATGTTGTTGTTGTTGTTGTTGT
>NW_006921779.1:1428547-1448549 GCF_000298275.1 Orycteropus afer afer | reverse complement strand
ATCTCTACAGAAGTAGATTGCCCAATCTTCCTTCCGAGGAAGGGCTGGTGGGTTTGAACCTCCAGCCTTCTGGTTAGCAGTCAAATACGTTGCAAATTGAGTGGAGCTTGAGGGCTTAACATGCATCTGCATTTGACAATTCAGACCTCGTTCTAGCTTAGACAGCCTGCTCCTTGGAGACCAAGGTCCTGTGGTTTTTAAATATTTTAGAGTTTTAAAACATTTTGGGGTTGTACACGCCTTTGATAGTCTAATGATAATGCCTCTTCTTCTCTAGAAAAATCTACCCAAAAGGAAAATGTTGCATTTCATTTCAGAGAGTTCAGACACCCCTAAAATTCATCTACAGACCTCCATGTTAAAAACAAAACAAATCTTCTAAACTATTTATTTCTTTTTAACTTAGTTCTTACTGCAGACACCTAAATCCTAACTAAATATGCTTCCAGAGAATCTAAACCTAAAAAACCTGAACTCCTCCATCCCTGAGGCCCCCACAGCCTCAGCTCAAGCCTGGCTCATTCGCATTTCCGGGCTTATTGTCCAGCTGCCTGTCAATCAAATCCTAGCCATTATACAAATTAGCATCTCTAAAGCTCTCCTCAGCAGCCTTTTACTTGAGATGTGTAACAAATGTTTCCCAGGGTCCTCAGCCTTAGGGACAAAGGGGTCACAAATGCAGTTACAATACTGGGGAAATTGCTTGCCACTTAATCCACTGTCTGTGGGGTTAAAGGTGGGCCTTATTCTCTAGTATCTGAGGGCTGGTGGCCCAGGGCCAGCGAGCGTGTCACTTCCTCTTCCCCTCGAACTTCTTGGCATCTTGCCTCACAGATACCTCTGGCCAACTCTTCTACTTCTTAGACTTACCTTTTGTTAACTGCTGCCAAGTCAGCCTCCAACTTGTAACGACCCCATGCACAACGGAACAAAACGCTGCCTGAATCAGTGCCATTCCCGTGGCTGGTTGTGGATTGGACCACTGTGACCCAAAGGAGTTTCACTGGCTGATTTTTGAAAGTAGATCTCCAGGCCTTTCTTCCTAATCTGTCTTAGTCTGGAAGCTCTGGGCACCTGCTCAGCATCAAGCAACATGCAAGCCTCCAATGACAGACAAGTGGTGGCCGCCCTTAAGGTCACTGGTTGGGAATTAAACCCAGGTCTCTGGATGGGAGATGAAAGGGCTACCACTGAGCCACCACTGCCTCTCTGAACATCACTAGGGAGAGGGGAATTAGCTGAAGGCACACAGCTGAGACCCAGGTGAGACTCTGGATGCAGTGCGGGTCATTAAACCCAAAGAAAGAAGGTGAAATCAATTTGATTTTTCAAGACCAAAAAGGGAGACAAGGAAGGGAAGAGAGGAAGATCATCTTGCCTCTATATTTGGATTTTTATATTAACCTAATAGTGGCTGCAACAGTAGACTCACACATAGCAAGGATTGTAAGGAAGGTCCAGGTCCAGGCAATGTTTTATTCTGTTATACCTAAGGTCGCCATGAGTTGGAGCCAACTTGATGGCAACTAACAACAACAAATTGTAAAATCTTTATTGCCACTTATAATGCTACTGCTACAAACAATGATAATAATAACAGTAATAACAGCAATAGCCTCACATATTACTGTTCTCAAAGCAATTTCTGAAAACAAGGGCTATAGTCCCCTGGCAGAACTAAAGTGAATGGAGATCACAGCAAGCATGCACTTGGCTGCTATTACTGAGAGCTCAGGAAAGCCAGCACACTTCCACGCTAATCCACCCCAAACAAATTGGCACGTTAATTCTGGAATGCTATCTGTTAGAACTCACAGTGCACTACATCAATACTGGATGGGGCTCCCCAGACGGTGCTGGCTGTTGAGAGCTGCCTGATATTGGCCCTTTAGATTTCACAGACACCCTCTCTAAGTACAAACACACACTCACACACACGCAGACACACATGCGCACCCACGCCATCAGCAGGTTGTGTGGCAGCGTGCAGGCAGAAGCTGGGTGGGAATGTGCAATCACACATCACTTTTGGCAACAGTGAGATCTTTCTTGGTGTGGGAACTGCAACAGTTTGTGTGATGAGAGGGTAGGAGGTTTCCAGGCACCCCAGGTGGAGTTTGGTGCTCTGGCAAGGTTCTCCCCGATTCCCACTATGCCAGATCCTTTCTGGAGGCCTCCCACCCAGCCTGGGGAAGGCCCTCCACAGAGGATAACATCGATTTGTGGCTCTTGTTAGTGTTCTCAAAGATAAGACACAGATCTGTTCAATATTTGACAGAGCATGCAGATTATTTCTATTTCTTATCCCATTTGCTCTTCCCAGAGGTACTGAGAGGCACCCAAAACAGGAATTTATTGGTTCTATTTTAGATACATGGATAGATGGATAGATTGGTAGATAGATTGATTGACTGATTGACTGACAGCTGCCATCAAGTTGACTTCAACTCATGGTGACTTGACTTACAACAGAACAAAATGTTGCTAGGTCCTGCGTCCCCCGCACAATTGTTAGCATGTTTGACTCCATTGTTGTGGCCCTTGTGCCAATCCATCTGACCAAGTGTTTTCCTCATCTCACTGGGCCTCTACTTCACCAAACATGATATTTTCCTGTGGTGAATGATTCCTCTTGATGACATGTCCAAAGCAAGTAAGTTGGATAATGTTCTGTTGTTATCCATAGGATCATCACTGACTGATTTCAGAAGGAAATATCCAG
The DNA here is from genome assembly GCF_000298275.1 of Orycteropus afer afer. Taxonomy (NCBI): domain Eukaryota; kingdom Metazoa; phylum Chordata; class Mammalia; order Tubulidentata; family Orycteropodidae; genus Orycteropus; species Orycteropus afer. The sequence continues at coordinate 1,445,827 of NW_006921779.1, read as the reverse complement.
GCCTTTCTTCCTAGTCTGGACACTCAGCCTGTCCACCATGAGTGACCCTCCTGGTATTTAAATACCATAGGTATACCTTCCAGCATCACAACAACTTACAAACCACCACAGTACAACGCACAGATAGGTGGGTTGTGGGGCTCTAATTCACAGGGGAGGAAAGAGAAGAACAGAGAGATTAAATGACTTGGTCAAGGTCAACGAGCTAGCAAATAGCAAGGCTGAGACCAAAAACCCTCACTCTGAGGTCAGGGGCCTTTCCCTTCAGTTACTCTTTTAATAATTATCATCTGAATCTATCTCTACATTTATCAGTGATTTTTATGGCACATAAAGTTACTCACAGAATTTCATTCTGATCCTTGAATTAATACAAAGACTATTTAAAATTTTCTATTTACGGGTTGTAAATCTTTATTGTCCTTCTAATTCTAAGAATCGTTAGAAATAAATTTGTATTTTAAGGCAACACTGACTGATAAAATATCTTTGGGGAGCAAAGAATAGCATCATATCTTGGCTTCAGGTTTCAGTTCTATTAGTCTCCATGTGACCTTAAGTGAGTTTCTTCATGTAAACGAAGGAAATCCCCCTTTGCCATTGAGGCAACTCCAATTCATGAGACCCCATGTGTGCCTGAGCAGAACTAAGCTCCACTGGGTTTTCAGTGGCTGACTTTTCGGAAGATCTCTAGGCAGTTCTTCCCAGGCATCTCTGGGTAGACTAGGACCTTTAGGTGAGCAGCTGAGTGCATTAACCATTTACACCACATAGGGACTCCAAACGAAGAAGACAGTACAGCTTAATGGAATCTAGAGCCAGAGTGATTAGGACACATAGCCGTTTCCATCTTGCTGATACACAAAGCATCTTCACCACTTCTTAACCATGTGGCCTTGGACAAGTTACCTAACCTCTCTTAACCTTAGTTTCTTCATTTGTAGAGTGAGGAAAAGAGTACCCCTGCCATGAGGGTTGTGAGGACTGGATGAAATATTCTGTTTAAAGCACATAACCCAGTGCCTTTCAAATTGTTAGTGCTTCAGAGCTAACGGCAATTAAGACCTTAGTGTTTTTCATCTGTAAAATGGAGATACAAATAGCTCTCTCCATTGTTATGACAAATGATACAAAGTGCTTTGTAACCTATAAGTCCTGTTAACATTATTAGTATGAGGCATCGAGGGAGTGGATAGAACCAATTATCTGGGAAGAGCTGGGACTTTCAGTGGGCCTCAATGATATCCATTCTGTCACTCTCCAAATCTGGAGTGAATGAGTACAGGACAAGGGTAGAGCCAGTTTTGGTCTGGGCGGACCAGCATGGGTAGTCGGCTAAGATTTGTTCTAAATGGTAGGAAAGAAGACAATGTTCTTCATGTGGACATCCAGAACTCGGGCTAAGCACCCCAGGCAGCAACTTGTTCCCTCCAGTCAATTAATGACTGGAAACTGGCTATTTTAGAATGAGGCCCCTAGGAGCTCAGGAACCATCCTCACTGCTCCCTTGGGACTGGAGGATTATTAGGTTGAACCATATAAAATTGCCAATATTCTACTACTTTTAACTGCAAAAACAGCAATTTCATATGGTCAACCGAATATTAACTTGTATTTTGTGGATGCATTTGTCTGTGTGGATGCATTTGTCTGTGCTGTGTTTATCCATTGACTTATAGCATGATTAAGGATTCTTGCATTCAATCTTTCATGTTTTCTAATGTGTGAGCTGTTGTGCTTGGAGTTAAGAAACTAATGTAATAAAGTTTCTCCCTCTCCTATTGCCTAAGTTCTGGAGCAATTGAAAGAGACCACAAGAGTCAGATAAGACTGATTCTGGAGAGTGTGACTTGGTCGTGGGTGACAATAGACTTCCTACTACCAAACCTCAGGATGTGGCTGACAAACGCACCCAGTCACAGGAGGGCTGGAAAACTACCAGCCTGGGCTTTACTAATAGGGCCAGCCAGGCATAGGTTCTTTGCTGGCAGACAGCTCCTAAAAAGAACCAGGGAATAGGAGGCTGAGCTACAAGCCAAACTCACCAATCAGTTAGGCACTCCTCCTCTCCAAAGACAAAATGGATAATAACTAAGGGAGGTTAAGAGTACAACACTAATTGATGTCCTTCCACGTGGAAACAGAGCCGGGTGAAAGGAGGTTCCCCCATCAAATAGTAAAGGTAGTAAAAACAACAACAAAAACACTTACTGAAGACGTGTATGTTTGCAGGAGACTTTATCAAAGATGATGCAAATGGGTTTATATCCCAGCAAGGCTAACAAATTATAATTGGTTAACAGAAATTCTTTTCTTAATAGATTTCCATGAGGCTTACTTGTCCCTTTGCCCTTTCTGCCTTTTCCCATTCTTGTCTTTTACCTCTCAGGAGCAAGACACGTCCTTCTCCCATTTTATTTTGCAGAACATTCTGTTTCTTTCAATCTCTACCCTCAATTTCATTGAGAGACTTCTTTGTATGTTTCTTTTATTTCTAGAGGATGTAGGTCTTTCTGTTAGATAGAAGAAACAAACTCAAGAGTGCATAAATAATTCTTCTAAGTCTGCAAACCTCAAACATCCTTTTTACCCCTCTCTCCTCCCTGCCACAAAATAAAAACCTAAAAAAGAATATTCAATTGTTAACATTCAACAGAATGTCCTCAAATACAAGTACTCTAAACATTAACCCCAACAAAACTTAAAAGGGAGCACTGCTTCAAAGACACCTCCCCAAAAACATCTACTCTTCAAAATTAATGTTAATATACTGAGCTTTCTAATAGATGGAGAAGTCTAGTCTCAATCTAAATCACTAATTTCCACCTCCCTTTTCTCCTCAAATCAAGAAAAAATGAGTAGAAATTAAGGAAATCACCAATGGTTCTTTCTCCTTAAAGAAATCTAGTAATCTGCTTCCAGGAATTACAGCTGCTTTCCCAGTGATTAATCATATACATCACAGACTAGGAAGAAATGTAAATTTCAGGAAAACTACAGTTTGATACCATTCTAAAAGTATGTTTCAAATATGGGATCAATAACACATTTCTACTAGATGATCATCTCTAACCCTAAAAAAAAAAAAAAAAACAAACTCATTGCTGTGGAGTCGGATCCAATTCATAGCGACCCCTCCTTGGGTTTCGGAGGCGGTATCACTATGGCAGTAGATTGCCCAACCTTCCTTCTGAGGAGTGGCTGGTGGGTTTGAACTGCCAGCCTTCTGCTTAGCAGTCAAGTGCCTTAGGCACTACACCACCAGACCTCTAACCCTAAGTGTTAGGATAATAATACTTTTTCTAAAGTAATCCATCAGGCACACCCTCCTTGTTAAAACCTGTAGTTCAAATGACTTATCCAAGGCTACAGAGGAGGAAAGAGGCAGAGCAGGGACTAGAACCCAGGTGTCACCTCCCAGCCCTGTGCCTCTTTCTTTCCATCATATTGTCAGGTTCTACTTTAAAAACTTCCGTAACATCAGAGGTGAAACTGGGGCTTTCGTCTTCCTCATTAAAAAAAAACAAAACAAAAACAAACAAACAAAAAAACACTCATAGCCTACAAAACTGAAATTCTAATCAGTATAATAAAAGTAGACCCAGAAATAAAATTCTATAAAGTGTTTGGAGCAAATGGACTTGGAGTCTTTATTACATTCCCCCTATTTATCCAAAAAGCCAGGAGTCTCTGGGTGATACAAATGGTTAATGTGCTCAGTTGCTAACAGAAGGTGGAGGTTCAAGTTCACCAGAAGTGCCTGGGAAGAAAGGCTTCTGAACAATCAGCCATTGAAAACCCCATGGAGCACAGTTCTACTCTGACACACAGGGGGCTTCCATGAGTTGGAACTGACTCAATGGCAGCTGGGTTTCCCCTGCATAGCCATCTCCACAAGGAAGATGCACGAAGCACCTCCAAGCTACCACAAGGCCTTTTGCCCTCTGATGACTTGAATAGCCTTGCAGCAGGCCCACCAGCCCGGCCTAGCACTCTCAAGACATCACCCTATTTACATCTGCTCTAGGGAGCATGGTTTGCACTTCTCTAGTGAAACGTTCACACTTGCTTAATGAAGAAAAGGCCCTCCAGACCCATTATAGCTGTTTCTGGGAAGATCAGGGCTATTTCTGACAATGCCCTGGAGATAATATGCTTACTTAACTCCTTATTAGACTATGCAAAAGAAGAGCATAGCAGAACATACACAACACAAGCTTCTCTAGTTGTTTTAATTGATGTCAAATTCTAATGCCCTTGAAATCAATTTAACTTCATTTTTGAGCTCATTTTTGTATTTGCTTTCAGAAACACAGCATCTATGGAGCAGGAATGAGATCAGATACATTACCTGTATATCATGCCAGTAGACTAAGTGACCCAAATGCCATAAGATACATCCCATTCAATTTGGAACCAGATCAGGGGTTCAGTTTTTTCATGTCAACCAAAAAAAACCAAACTCACTGCCGTCGAGTTGGATCTGACTCATAGCAACCTCTCCTTGGGTTTCCCAGGCGGTATCACTACAGAAGTAGATTGCCCAACCTTCTGAGGAGTGGTTGGTGGGTTTGAATCGTCAGCCTTCTGGTTAGCAGTCAAGTGCCTTAGGCACTAGGTCCCCAGAGCTCCAAAGTGAGGAGGGGCATTTGGCTCAAAGTGACCCTCCATAGAGCAGAAACAGTAAGTCTTGTTTCAGAACTCCAGAATACTGGCTTCCAATTAGTACCTTGAGGGAAGGGAATTCTCATCCCTATTTGGTGTGCCCAGATGTTGGTTCTGCTGTTATGACTTGGGGAGGGGGGTAAAGGGATGAAGGAGGATGTCACAAACAGTCGTTAAAGGGATAGGGAGTTATCCTCTGGGAACAAACACCTTGACTTTGCTGAGGCATAAACTTCACAGCGGGAAACCATTATTTCAGTGACAAAGCTTTGTTCAGTTGACATTATCTCTTAATTATCTGCATAAGAATGCATTTGTCAAGTTTCGTGAGATGGGATTGATAACAATAAACCTGCTTTTCTGCACAATATTTTAATTCTGAAGGCAGAAGCAGCACAACACACAAGGAGAAACCGTAGGCGGCTCTGTGCTCATTTAGGACGCTGCTGGCTGTGCCCGGGTTCCAACCCCACATTCACACAGAGCCTGGTGACTTTCCCAGACAAACCCGATCACCAGGCTGCATCAGGATTCTGGAGGTCACTAGATTCTTTAGGCTAAGGCAAGATTCCTGGAATGTTTTGGCCCAAAGTGCTCCAAGTCTTGGGAAGACATCCTTCATTACCATCTCCAGAATCACAAAGTCATGTGCTCCCCTGGCTATTATTGTGTTACATCCTGAGATAATGATAATGACAGAGTATTTGACTTTAAGCCACCTCTTTGCCTGATGATCAGGACATCAAAATCCTAGCCCCTTTGCCCCAGTCTTTTCCCAATTACCAGATGGCTGCAGAACCTCCCTAAATAGCCACTGTGATTTGCTATGCACATCATTGAGGCAGTCTTTCCATTAGTATAGTCACCAGGGCAAAATTCATCTGTGCCCAGAATCGGGCAACACTTCTCTAGGTCACCAGACCTCTGGACTTGGACGACCTGACCACTATGTAAACACAGCTTGTTTTAGAACTCCTTAAGACATCTTTAAGGAGCTCTGATAGCACAGTGACTAAAGCATCTGACGGCTAACCAGAAGATTTGTGGTTCAAACCCACCAGCCACTCCACAGAAGCAAGACTGGGCAATCTACTTCCACAAAGATTTACTGCCTTGGAAACCCATTGGGGGTTGCTAGGAGTTGGAATCAACTCGATAGCAGTGGGTTTGGTGTGTTTTGGTTGAAGATATCTTTGATCCTTTCTGTCAGGGAATTTAGAAGAAGTTCTTCAAGGGACTGGATCAGATAATATCTCAGAGACTCCACTCCAAGGACTTTGGGGTTCACACGCAAACTTTTGTTTGTTGTCAGTTGCTGTTGAGCTGGTCTCTGACTTATGGCGACTCCATGCACGGTGAGATGGAGCCATTGTAATCCCTAGGGTTTCCACTGGCTGATTTTTAGAAGTAGATTGTCAGGCCTTTTGTTCTAGTCCATCTTAGTTTGTAAGCTCCACTGAAAACCGTTCAGCATCATAGTGTCATACACTGACAGATGCTTGGTGACTGTGCATGAGATGTGTTGGCAGGGAATCGAACCTAGGTCTCCCACACAAAAGGCAAGAATTCTACCACTGAAACACTAAGGCCCTCCACATGCAAACTATACCCCAAGTAATATGCTTGATACTCTAGAATTTCCAGGTTGGGGCTGCAGATAAGTATCCCAAAATTATCCTAAGGAATACCAGAATTTAAAAGATAGATTAGGAGCAAAGAATCCACAAAGGAGGCAGAGGAAACACCAGACAGAACACTTATGTCTTCTCACATCTGCACCTCCATGCCTGGGTCAGAGAGAGAATCCTAGGGGACCTGGAAACTGACTGTGGCAGATTGTTGCAAGAATGGCCTATAATTTGTTTACACCTCCCTGTGTCCACACCCTTGAGTAATTCCTGCTACTCTGACGCTGGCTTGCCCATGTTTACTTGCTTGGCTAAAGTGCCAGCAGAAACTTGAAAAGTGCTTGCCTCCATGTGAAGACATCCTGGTTAGCCTGCTAGGTGATGAGACACATACCTGCCCATTCTTTGCAACTGACAACCTGCCAACCCCCAGACACATGAATGAGGCTATCTTAGATCATCCAGCCACTAGTGCAGTTGCACGAGTAACTCAGCAGACCAGAAGAACCACACTGGTTTGTTTTGCATCAACAGACAGATATACTCACAAGGGTGAATTCAGATTAGGGATCCCATATTTTTTGATAACTCATCTTCTTTGTCTGGCTTTCACTGCTGTTGTCAGATAATTAGTTGCCCCTGAGTTGACCACAGGCAGAACAAAACAATTATGGATCAGACCATCATGGTCCATAGGGTTTTCCTTGGCTGATGTCTTTGGACATAGATTGCCAGGCCTTTCTTCCTAGTCCACCTTAGTCTGGAAACCCCACTGATACCTGTTCAGCATGGTAGAAACAGGAAAGCCTTTATTGACAGACAGGTAATGGCTGTGCCTGAGGTGCATTGGCCAGGAATTGAACCTGGGTTTCCCACATCATGGAAAGTGTGAATTTTAGTAAGGCAGTCCCGGCTTGCAAATGAGATCCATTCCTATGTACTTCTTTAAGTTAACTTAGTACATAGGTCAAAACAGGTTCATACATTTCTTATTTAGCCTTGGATATTTATAACTCAGGATGGGGACTTATTGTACTGAACCACTACTGGCTTTCCCTTGCTCTTCCACTTCCCTCAAGATGGCTGACACAATCCACAGGTGGGACCTGGAGTGTCCATACTCCTTTGTTCTGAGCACGATCAGCAGTGATTTTCTACTCATCTGTGCCACCTATGAGCGCCTCTGTTCCTTCTCTCTCACCATGGGAGCATGGCCACCACTCTAGAAAAGCAGTCCCTTGGCTGCATGAGGAAGAAAGATGAAAGGAGGAAGGCTGAGTCTGATTTATGTTGCACAGGGGCCATTCTTTTTCTTCCCACAGAACTGAATCCAAAATAAATGGAGAGACTCACTCATTCCTGAGTTTTAATGGAACTAATTATCTTATTGCAGAGTCCCAACTCTGTCACTGCTTCCATTCTGGCTCGTGTTGGATTGCATTACTATTTTCATTTGTTTTCATTATTATTAGCTTTTAGCAATGAAATGGAGTTAAAATTATTACAGTTTGTAACATGCTTTTTGTACTAATAATTCAAGTACTTTTGAGTAGGAGCTGAGAGCATTAATTTGTCAATCACTCCTGCTTTGTATCTAGTCCTACTTTAAATAGACTAAACAAAAGAAATGAACACTATATATTTCCCCAAGGGATAGAACTTGTAAACATTCCGATATGTTAGGCTTTCATGAAATTATAAACTGTAATTTCAAGGTATATTGCATAAATAATAGGGTATTTCAAAATCAGTGCAGCTGACACACAAAAGCTTCAATTCTGGTGCAGATAATAACACAGGGCAGCCATCTGTGCTCGGAGTCTACCAACCTAGTCAGCAACCAAGGTGAAGGTGAATGAATGCAAACATTTTGGGGATGTTGAACAGAAGGTCCTTAAGAAGCTCTGAGTCAGGGACCTGGGCATTAAGAGAAATGTAAGCCTTTGCTAGCTTTACCGCCCACTCAATTAGAGGCAGTATTTTACAAACAACAAAATGGGGATAGCCTGAACTACCACTAAGAAATGTCACATTAATTCTCCAAGGAGTATTTACAACAAAGAGAAAAGGAAACAAGATCCAGAGCTAGAAATAAACGTTGTGGTGTAACCGCCTATAAATGTGACACAACCTCTCTATTAAACATTACAAAAAAGATCAGCTTGCATCTGCGGAATGCCTAGATTACAGGATGTTTCTTAAATAAAGAAATGTTGTCTTATTACCTTAAAATACTTATAGTGCTTAATCAAATTAGGACAATATTAGTCCTCTGGGACCTACTTTAATGAATGAATAGCAATGATTTGTAATTATCAAATCAATTGTCTTGTATAGCTAGGTCTTTGGGAGTCTTGAAAATAGTTTATTCTCTTAACTAGGTTAATCGCTCTCCCTGGAAATCTTGTTTATCTTTGCTTCTCAAACCTTTTTTTTTCCCCTAAAACAAAGAAACTCTATAACTCAGCTCCATTAATGACGGTTCTAGGTTCTGAAATGGAAAGGCACCCCCAGAATGGAAGGGCCTTTGTGGGCCTGCTCTGGTCCTCAGTGTATCTGGAGAGAAGGTGGAATGACCGCAACAGTGGGAAGGTCACTGTCCCCAGGTTTGCCCCCCACCTCCCACCTCTAATTGTTCTTAAGCTAATTTTTCATCAGACCTTGAGAAGATCCAGGATGTCAAACTCAGCCTCTAAAATTAAAAGGCTCCAAGAAAACACAGGAATTGGTTATGTTCCTTGGTTTCACTCCTACTGCTTGAGACTGTGATTTTGATAATCTCTTATTTCTGACTAGAATATATTTTGTCATTAGGAAGAGGCTGCTCTGCACCTGTTCACTAAACCAGGGAGGTTTTCAAGTTTGGATTTTCTTTGGCAAAAGAGACCTTGGAAATTGACCAATTGGCTAATTCTGTTGACTCTTGAGTCCCCTCCATATACCCTGCCCTCCCCACCTCTTGGGCTGCTGAAAAAATAGCTTTTGACTGTGGCCTTTAACAATATGATAATTTATTTAAAACAGATACAGTCCTGAAAGTGACCCACTTAAAATTATTAAAGAGATACTGTGTTTATTTTTGCTGTCCATAAAACAGAAAATGGTTTATGAATATGCAAACCGATCTGATGTAATTAGCATGATTGGCTCCTACTGCACTCCGTTTTATGTGGTTAGAAGAGTAGATGCAGAAACTAATGAGGTCATGTTAATGTGCCTGTGAAGAGAGCTTCAGCTGTCAGCATGAAGAAGGGGAATGTCTGGAGAATCTCTCCTTTTCCACAAAATCACCAAAAGTGGACAGCCACGGGGTATGCACCCAGCTTGGTGCTAGAAAACCACCTGGTTTGGTATCTACTCTGCCTCCTGCACATGGGAGTCAAGGTGAAAAACAAAAACCTATGTCCATTTGGAGCAATGATTAACATGGTCTTTAATTATCTAGAAAGTCTTCAACAAGTGCTAATAACTGAAACTCCTCTGGCAGCCAGCGCATGTCACACGGTCCCATTAGACATGCTAACGCCCTATCCCCTGGCCTTTCTTAATTAAAATAAGAGGCAAAAATGTTAATTGTGCACCAACCACCTCTTGGGATTAATCTGCCCTTATCATGGGGCCTTGCGAACCCGGGAAAGTGGGTTTCTCATCCAGGCAGCAATGCTTGCACAAAAGGCTCCCCCTTCCAGAGCACTGCCACCTGCCCGGTAAATTCGGCCCTCGAGGGGGCGGGGAAGAGGCAGGGATGCTTTTTAATCAGAGTGCTTGAAGGCATGTCACAGAAAGCTTCTTAGATATTGAACAGGACACACAGACCGCCACTGAGACTTGCCTTCGACATCTCTTCTAAAGCATAAACATATGAACTTGAAAACCTTATTTTCAATTTCTGCCAGCTCTATAGCTCTAAAAATACACCTCTCCTCTTTGTGCCCCCTCCTTCCGAGACACACACACACACACACACACACACACACACACACACTTTGCAATAGAAACAAAGAACATCTCGAGATCTCAAATGCTAAAAGGGAAGGGGACCAGGTGAAAGTGAAAAAATAAGGTTTTAGGGCTAATCAAAGACTCAGCTGAGTTCAATGGAAAGGAACCTTAAGGAGAAGGTATTGCATTTGCTCATTCTAAGACACTTAAACCAAAAAGAAAAGGAAATTGGTGTTCTTCAGTCTGCACCTGGCAGCAACCTTGACACCCATCCTTGGAAGTCATCAAGATTTCAAAGGGAAACATTTCTTGAGTGTCTGCTATGTGCCTGGAACTTTTCTGGTCTTACAAAGTAGGAATTTTTGTCCCCATTTTATGGAAGAGAAACTGAGGCTTAGGAAGAATGAATAACTTGCCCTTAACCAAAAAGCTAGTAAATGGCAGAGGCAGTCTTCAAACCCAAGTCTGTCTGTCTTAAAGGTCCATGTTTTTTCACTATATATTATTTTAGGATTAGGGCTTTGAACTGATTCAGTCCAGTTCAACCCCCTGTTGAGAATTTGCATTTCCACCCCAGGTACATGGAATCAGAATCTACATTTTAACAAGATTCACAGGTGATTGTGCATAGTTAAAATGTAGATTCTGATTCCATGTATCTGAGGTAGAAATACGCGAGTCCTCAACAGGGGGTCTAACTGGACTGAACCTGTTGGAAGCTCTGCATAGAATGCAGGGGAAAAAAAGAGAGAGAGAGAGACCCAGGTCTGGGTCCCACCCTATTTTGGTTGGGTTAAGGAAAAGAACGGTATGTAGTCAAATATATCTCTCACTTTTGAAAAGTACTTAGAATTCGATAGTGGGGAAGGTCAACATATCTTGCTCAAGTAACCCCAGGGAAAGAAATTAACAGGTCAAGTGAAAACTAGGTCTTTGTTAGCTCAGTATCCCAGTACTTTCAACTTTTGTACCCTACACCCTAGCCAAATTGAACTTGCTTGCCACTTCACAGGTTTTCACCTCTCCATGCCTTTGCTCACGCTGTTCCATCTGCCTGGATTTCCCTCCTTATGGAGCACCCCATTCCACATCTCTATCTGTCAGTTGACCTCCTCCTTCAAAGCCTAAATGACCCTGCTGTCTGGGAATCTTGATTACATTCTACAAAGACAGGTACAGTGAACCCAGATAATAGTTGCTTGCTTATATATCTACCTTCTTGGCTAGATTGTGTGCTTGTCAAGAGAAGGAATATGAATCTGTGTCTATAGCACTTAGCCCTTGCCAGGTACATAGCAATCCAAACTAATCCACTGCCATCAAGTTGATTCTGACTCAAAGCGACCCTGTAGAACAGAGTAGAACTGCTTCATAGGGTTTCCGAGGCTGTAATCTTTACAGAAGCAGACTGCCTCATCTTTCTCCCGTGGAGTAGCTGATCTGTTCAAACCACTGACCTTTTGGCTAGCAGCTAAATGTCTTAACCACTGTGCCACCAGAGCTCCTTGGGTACATAAACCAAACAAAACCAAACCCACTGCCGTTGACTTGATTCATTCTCATAACAACCCCCACTGGGTTTCCAAGGTGGTAAATCTTTGTGGAAGTAGATTGCCTTATCTTCCTTCCATGGAGCAGCTGGTGGGTTTAAACTGCCAGCCTTCTGGTTAGCAGTCAAATGTCTTAGGTACTATACCCCCAGAGCTCCATAAACCAAAAAAACCAAACTCATTGCAATGGAGTTGGTTCCAACTCATGGCAACCCCTCCTTAGGTTTCTGAGGGAGTATCTCATGGTGTAGTGCCTAAAGCATTTGACTGCTAACCAGAAGGCTGGTGGTTCAAACCCACCAGCCACTCCTTGGAAGGAAGATTGGGCAATCTACTTCTGTAGAGATAGCACCTGGGAAACCCAAGGAGGGGTAGCTCTGAGTCGGATCCAACTCCACAGCAGTGGTTGCATTGCTTTACTTTTTCTCTGTGGAATTAGATTTCCCAATCTTCCTTCCAGGAATTGCTGGTGGGTTTGAACCACCAGCCTTCTGGTTAACAGTCAAATGCCTTAGGCACTATGCCACCAGAAGCCTCCTATAGGTACATAGGAAACAAAACAAAACAAAAAAAACCTCACTGCTTTCAAATCGATTTGGACTCACAGAAACTCCCATTGGATTTCCAAGGCTGTAAAACCTTTATAGAAGCAGACTGCCTCATCTTTCTTCCATGGAGCAGCTAGTGGGTTTGAACTGCCAATGACCTTGTGGTTAGCAGTCAGATGCCTTAACCACTATAACACCAGATTTCCTTTAGGTACATAGGAAGCACTCCATAAATGTTTCTGAATGTGTAAATTAGTGAATAAAGGATTAATGAATGTGGAAGGGTAAATATGTGTCCTTTTCTTTGGGATTGCCACAACTCTGGGGAGCTAGCTTCTTCCCTATGCTCACAGAGAGCCCTATACATGAAAAGGGTGCAGGTCATCCATGAAGCAGAGGTGTGACTGCAGAGGCACCAGAAGCCCCTATTCAAACCAAAATCTCTTGCCCACAAAACTGTCCAGCACCTCGGTTTTTCTCCTGCTTTCATGGCACCATGTGCCTCAAAAAAAAAAAAAAAAAAAAAAAAAACGAAGAGAGAAATGAAGTCCCAATACATGCTATGACAAGGGTGAACCTTGAAAGCATCATCTTGAGTAAAGTAAGTTAGATACAAGAGGACACATATTGTATGATCTCACTTATATGAAATATCTAGAATCGGAAAATTCATAGAGACAAAAGGTCATTAACAGGGCTAAAAAAAGCCCAAACTCACTGCCCTCCAGTCTATTCTGACTCATAGTGACCCCTCATTGGGTTTCCGAGGTGGTGTCTCTATGGAAGTAGATTGCCCAATCTTCTTTCCAAGGAGTGGCTGGTGAGTTTGAACCTCCAGCCTTTGGGTTAGCAGTCAAATGCCTTAGGCACTATGCCACCAGAGCTCCCACCAGGGACTAGGGAAGGGACAAATGGGAATTATACTTAAGAGGTACTGAGTTTCTAATTGGGTTAATGAAAAACGTTTGGAAATGGATAGTAGTGATGATTGCACAATATGTAATTAATGTCACTGAATGGGAAAGTTAAAAATGGTTAAAATGGCTTTTTTTTTTCATTTAAAAATTTTAAAGAGCAAATTCATTTTCCATACAACAGTTCTTATACATTTTATTTTATTTCATTGATTGCAATCTTGGCAATGTAACAACCCTCTTCCAACTTCCTGCCTGTGGCTACCTTTTCCTTGTGTACTTTCCTTTGCATTCCTGCCCCTTGAGCCTTCTCCTTGTGCAAATACCGATTGCCCTTCTGATCTCCTATGGTTGATTGTTCTAAGGAGTGTACCTCTATGGTGTAAATGTTCACCCTATATGCCTGTTTATTGTTCAGTTGGAAGCCACAGGAGTGAGTTCAATTCTAGGCCCAAAGGGTGACTAGAGGCCGTAGTCTCAGGGGTTTCACCAGCCTCTATCAGACCAGTAAGCCTGGTCTATTTTATGATTTTGAATTTTGTTCCACATTTTTCTCACACTCTATCCAGGATCTCCTGCAATGATCCTTTTCTTCTGGTCACATAAAATGGAAATATTCTTGTTATATATATTTTACCACAATATATTTTTTTTTTCTTTCAAAGATGGGTCTGTTGTGGGTGAAGAATGAGTACAAACAAGTCAGGGAGAGACCCACCTAGAGGGAAGAGCCAAGGTCTACTGTCAAGGTCCAGAAAACCAGGGAGCACCATCATGGCACACAGGGAAAAAGGATGAGGAGTAGAGAAGTCAGGGGCATTGTGGTGAAATAAGTTTCTTTATATGGGTGTTTGTCTTGGTCCTTTGGAAAAACAGCTTGAGAGAATTTTCCTCAAGCCCTGAGGAATTACTTTTGCCTTAATTTTCTATCCTAGAGGTTTGTTACTTTTGTCCAGGTTGATTGACATTTCCTGGATAAGTCGTAAACAACTTTATTTATTTGTTTATTTATTTTTTGGTCTGGTACTGGGAAGCAGCCTATCCTGTGATTGATAAGCACCTTGCCAGGATTGGTCAACAGACTATGCAAATGAGGTGTGCTGTGGTCTACTAAGCAAATGAAGTGTTTGTGGCCTACCAAGAGGTGACTGGTCAGTTCATGGTGCTAGGGTGAATGCCATGCGTTAAAATTGACAAGGAGTTTGTGTATTTAAGCAGCCAGCCCCACAGAGGTTTTTGAGACAGAACAAAGCTAGAAGAGAAACAAAAAGAACAGAAAGGAGAGAAGCAGAGTGAGAAAGAGATGGTAAGAAACCTCCTAAAAGAGCTATAGCACAGGTCAAGGAATGTAACACTGAGGACAGCAAGAGGCCGGGGAGGTCCCAGTGGCAGAGCCTGCAGTGATAGATGGCAAGCCCAGGAGGAACTTGTCCTGAGGAGGCTGAGAGGAGGCCTGCATGACCAAGAGGAACTGAGAGAGCTTTCCCGCACTGAAGAAAGGAGGCTTTGCCTGCTGCTTCCTGATCTTGATCCTGAGTTGTAGCCTGTTCCTTAATAAACCTCTTAACTGTAAGTATGGTCTATGAGTTCTGTTTGGCCATTGTAATGGATTATTGAACCCAGAAGAGAAGTAGACAGTGACATGGGGGAGGGATGGCTGGTGTCAGAATTGGTAAAAAGTTTGGAGAATGGAGGATATTTGACCTGCACCTCATAGGGATCAGCTTTGAGCTGCTGTTGACTTGCATTATCTCCTCTGAAATTAGGCAAGTTCTGACACTACTGCTACTACTCCCACCATTTTATCGGCATTAAAAGCAGAGTCTTAGTTCAACAGCCTTTGGATCACTACTATGTGCCAGGCATTGTGCAGGCCTCTACAGAGAAAAATAATTAATCAAATGTAAACTAAGAAATTCAGAAAGGAGACATAATCCAAGGGGCATTCAATGCTGTGAGGATCAGAGAAGACAAGATTGCATTCTATTGGAGAAGCCTGGGAAACTTCAGAAGTGGTTGGATTTACAATAATTGGTGAAAGATGAATCAGAGTTCAACAGGTGGCCATAAGGGAAGCAAAAGGTGGTTCAGGAAAAGGGAAAACATAAGTAAAAATACCAGGACAAAATCTGTGCTCTCCCCTTTGATAATTTCAGTTTTATAAACAGGGAATAAAATGGTCAGATTTTTGTGTTAGCAAAAACTCTAGCCAACTCAGTATGGCATCCGAGACGCTGTACGACTCAATCCCTGCCTCATCGGCCCTCCTGCCCTACTGGTCCCTGCTTAGCAACTTGTTCAGCACAGTCTTTTCTATACATGGCCCCTAAGGCACCAGGCACATGAGCTCAGTGCTCTTGGGTACTTGGCACCTGCTTATCCTGCCACCTAAAATCTCCTTCCCTACCTTACTGTCAAGGAGCTCTGGTGGTACAGTGGTTAAGGCATCTTCTGCTAACCAAAAGACCAGTGGTTTGAACCAGTTGCTCTGCGGGAGAAATAGGAGGCAGTCTGCTTCCATAAAGACATTGGAAACCCTATGGGGCAGTTCTGCTCTGTCCTATAAGTTCACTTTGAGTTTGACTCAATGGCAGTGGATTTTGGTTTGATTTCTTGTTACTTTCTTTGTAGTTCTGAAGCAGTATCAGCTTACCTCTGTTACAGCACTCAAGACACTTGTAATCATCTGCCACAGTCTGTCTTCCCTATCAGACCCAGAGCTCAGGGTGCAGGTCCTGTTCATTTCTGTATCCTCTGTTGTCATTCAGTAAACGTTACTGACCACAGCACTGAGGAAGCGCTGGAGAAGAAGAAACCGAAACCAGGAACACCCATTTAAGTGACTCTCAAATAGTACTAGCAAGAGACAATAAGATTCAAACTACCCCTCTGGCAATGTCAAGGGAATGGCAAAGGAAGGCAGACTCCCCCCCAAGCCTAGAGAGACAGACTTCATTTGTGCCTACCACACCTTGAACATTCCTTTCTAAACGCCCAAGAACCTGGCCTGACCTGAACTTGTCTGCCTTGATTCTGGGCAGGAGGCACAAACCCTGCAGCCTTAGCCCAAGCCTTAGCTGTGGAAGAACTTAGGTGCTCAGTACTTTCCTAGGACCCAGGGTAGCTCTCTGCTGATAGCCCAAGACCTCCCCTTAAAGTCTTCTCTTAGAGCCAAAGAAGGGTCCTGCTACAGCCCTTCAGTGGGACAAGAGTGACTTCCAGCACCCAGGAACCAGCCTGGTCAGGCTTCCCATCTGGAGGTTCTATTTAAAGGAGAGGTCAGGGAAAAACCCAGTAAAAGATTGGAGAGGAAGCCTTTCCCTATTCAACAAGACCCAAGCTAGACCAGATATCAAAAGATAAATTGGGTTCAGAGCTGGTGCTTCCTGCCTCCTCTCTCATTCTGACACCTTTTATATTAGCCTAGTCACATGCATTTTTTGGTCAGTAAGAACCTCCCACCAAGCACCACTGTTTTATGTTCTGAAAAACAAGCCAACTCTGTTGCATGAAGGATGTAGTGGGCCTGAGTGTGGAAGGCTGGCCTTACAGAGGCCAGTATGGGAGCTGTATAGATGCATTCCAGTCTCACCAACCGGGAGTAGGGGAACCCCATGCTCTTCCTCCCTCCACTCTTACTCTTCCCTCCTCTCTAGTGCTGGCCACACACAATAGACTACTGCAACTACCCAAAGGAAAGAAGAGAGAGGGATGGAGGTTAGTGGTTGTCATGTCCTTTCTATCTGTGTTCACCTCATATGAACACAGTCACGTTTCCCATGGAAAACTGAACTAGGGAAGGAAGTTACAGAATAAAAATCAAACAATTAGCCCTGAAACTCCTCCATTGTCTCCTGTATGTCATGTATCATATTCTCTTTCTTTCCTTCTCTGTATTTCCCTTTCTCTCTCTCTCTCTCCCTTACTCCTTCTCTCTTTTCCTCTTCTGATCCCAAACCAAAAAACAACTTGTTGCATCAAATTGATCCCAACTCACGGCGACCCCACGTGTTACGGAATAGAACCGAGCTCA
>NW_006921779.1:1416746-1428147 GCF_000298275.1 Orycteropus afer afer | reverse complement strand
GCATCCTGGGTTGAGTGGTCTGTGTGTACATCTTGTTAACTATTGGGCTGAGAGCCCACCCCTGGGGGTGAGTTTTATTCCAGGCGCCAAATGTATTTCAGGGCCATAGTGTTGCCATTTGTTTTAAATGGGGATTCTCCATTTCCCCTATTGCAAGGATATTTTCTTATCAACTGAAGGCAGGACTTCAGGTAGGGACAATACATAAATAAATAAATAATGGAATGAGCTTTTCCATTCCATTCTGACAGTTTCATATGGTTTGTCCTGTGTTCTGAATGTTTAAGAGTGGGAGAGGAAGGTAATTAGAAGACAAGACAAGGGAAGGAGAGGAGCATGCACTCTCTCAAAAGCCAAAGGGGAAGTTCCTTTTTGCTGCACAGGCATGGGTACAATCCCCTTCATGGATACAGGACACATCCCTTCAGCAGACATAAACTGAGTACTTGTTATTCCCAGTCACCCTCACACATGTACACTTTCCTGTTTATAAAGCACTTTTACATCTCTTAGTTCTTCTGATTCTCATGACTATGAAAAAGATAAAATTATTCTAATTTCACCCATAAGGATTCTGGAGCCCATAGCCGTCATAAGGAGGAGCTAGTCTAGAACCTAGGTCTTTTGACTCCTAATCTAGGGCACTTCCTCCTGTACCAGCCACAAAGCATCACATCACTTGTTAGGTCACCAAGTAAAACAGTTCTCAAAGCCCAATACATTCCATGAGGGTCTGGATTTGTGAATAATATCACTGCCCCACGAGCAAGGTATAAAGGACCTAGAGGATAATGACAATGACTTTGTGGTAAAGAAAAGTAGAGCATGGGACAGATTGAGATGACCCCTACTCAGCAGGATCTAAATGCACAGCCACTAAGGAGTCTGAGAAAAAAGCCATTCTCAGCAAACTTATGTTATGTTATGTTACGCTACGCTACGCTATATGCCATGCTATGCTATGTTATGTTATGTTACATGCCATCAAGTCATTTCCGACTTATAGCAACCCTATGTACAACAGAACAAAACACTGCCTGGTCCTGTGCCAGCCTCTCCTCATAATCGTTGGTATGTTTGAGCCCATTGGTGCAGCCACTGTGTCACTCCATCTCATTGAGGGTCTTCCTCTTTTTTGCTGACCCTGCACTTTACAGCAAGTCTTAGGCACTTGAACTAGGTGTTCTTTTAGAAGCTTCTTGTTGTTGTTATGTGCTGTTGAGTTGGACCCGACTCGTAGTGATCCCTCCTTGGGTTTCTGAGGCAGTATCACTACGGAAGTAGATTGCCCAACCTTCCTTCCCAGGAGTGGCTGGTGGGTTTGAACCACCAGCCTTCTGGTTAGCAGTCAAGTGCCTTAGGCACTATGCTACCAGAGCTCCTTTTAGAAGCTTATAGGGGGCAAATTTAAAAACAACATGGAAAATTTTACCTTATGCATCCAGTGGTAAACTTAAGCAATTAATTACTCTGTGTGATCTTACTAGAAGTCAAGTCACAGAATCAGAAAGTCTCAAAGAAGAAAGGAACTTAAAACATCAAATACTACCATTTCCTTAAGTGCTAAAATGTGTCCAAATAATTTATATACGGCTGTTAGTAATAACTTGTAAAATAATCTAGAATATTCTGAGAACATCTTTAACCTTTGAGATTGACAACTGGTCAGATAGCTATGCCCTTTAATATAGCATTCTTTAATGTCCTAATCAATGGCATAATTCTGAGCCTAATGATCCAAGAAGTCTTCTCTGACATTCTAAACTCATTCATTCCACAGATACTTATCGAAAGCCTATTATATGCCAGGCCCTGGGCTCAGTGCTGGAGATGGTAAACTAAAGCAGACCCAGTTCCTGCCCTCAATCTGCAAAGAGTGGAGATACCAAACCCCAAACCAAACCTATTGCCATCACATCGATTCCGACTCATAACGATCCCTATTTGCTTCCAAGGCATTAAATCTTTATGGAAGTATATTGCCTCATCTTCCTCCCACAGAGCAGCTGGTAGGTATGAACCACCAGCCTTCTGGTTAGCAGCCAAATGCCTTACACACTACACCACCAGAGCTCCTCAGAGTTACAGGCAGTGCAATTACAATACCAAGTGATAAGTGGGGAAATGAAGTAAAACAGTTCTCAAAGCCCAATACATTCCATGAGGGTCTGGATTTGTGAATAATATCACTGCCCCACGAGCAAGGTATAAAGGACCTTATACCTTTATACTTATATAAAGTATATAAGTATAAAGGTATAAAGGACCTTATACTGCTATAAGAGTATCAGAAGAGACACCTGACCAAGGTTAGATAGTCCAATAAGACTTCTTGGAACGGTTGACTTCTAAGCTGAGACCTGAGGGCTGAATAGGAGTTAATCAAGTAAAATAGTGAAAGAATAGAGCGGGGGTGGCAGTATAGTATAGGGGAACCAAGGGGAAGAAGGAGGTTGAGTTCTAAGCAAAGGAAGCAGCTTGTGCAAAGGACTGGAGTCCAGGAGAACTTGAGACCCAAAAGAAACTGAAAGTAGCTCAGGACAGCTGCAAAGTCAACTGCAAGAGGAGGAGAGAAGATTTTTAAGAGATGAGGCTGGAGAGATAGGCCAGCCCAGACTTTGAAGGGCCTTACATACAACACTCAGGAATGTGAAGTTTATCACAGATACAGAGCTCCAAGCAAACCAGAAAGCACCCTTCAGAGGGTACAGCTCAGATTGGGACCTGTCCTCAAATGTTCCTAGAGTCCTGCAGAGAGAAAATGTACAATGTGAATAAACTGCCCAAGCTGAATGGCCTCAAACACAAAACCATTAATATATTAATATTTTTTAGGAGGTCAGTGCCCAAGGGACAAATGTGTGTCCCTGCACAGGACTGCATTTCCAAGGACAAAGTGGTAGTGGAGTGGCAGAAGGTGGTGGAATCAAAGACACCCAGGGTTCAAATGCTGGCTTTGCAAACTATTAGCTTCTTGGCTTTGGCAATATTACCTAATGTCCCTTTGCCTCAGTTTCCTGATCTGTAAAATCGGGATAGTTATACCTATGCATCTCCAGGACTGCTCCAAGGATACATGAAATAATGAATATAAAATTCTCACCACAATGCCTGGCATCTATGTACTCAAAAACTGGTACTATAATTTTTAAAAATTTATATTGTCCTGCATTGTGTGTGCTAAATCTGGTGATGGAGCAATGAGATTTGACAAAGAGGCAGGGGGTCCAAACAGTAGCTTGAGATCCCTCCTCCAATTCTGCCTTCTATATCCAGGCCCTTATTTATATACCTAAATTGTATGGCAGAGTGACCTCCTGGTAAATGGCGAGGGTCTCTGTGTCTCTGAGTTACCAGGAAGGAGAACCTTCCTGGGAAGGCAACTGGGACTCACAGTCAGCACAGAACAACAATCTGACATGCTTGGATGTGATGTAGGGACCGCCAGCAGTGGTTTCCTGGTTGCAGAGCCAGAGAATAAACTCAAAGTGTGAGCCATGGAACTCCCTGGGAGGTTATGAGAAGAAGTGGGGCACACTGATGATCTTAGATTCCTAAGCGGCTGTAACAAATTGCCACAAACTCGGTTGTTTACAACAGAAATTTATTGTCTCACAGTTCTGGAGGCCAGAAGTTTGAAATCAAGATGTCAGTAGGGCTGAGCTCCCTCTGAATGCCGTAGGAAGAACCCTGAATTGCATGATCTGATTTCTGGTGGCTCAAGGCAATCCTTGGCTTGCAACTGCATAACTCCATTCCCTACCTCCATTTTCACAAGGCCCCCTCTTCTTCCTCCTGTCTGCCTCTCCTCTATGTTTCTCTTACAAGGATTGGATTTAGGGCCCACCAGGATATCCAGGATGATATCATCTCAAGATCCTCAATCATACCTTCAAAGATCCTTTTTCCAAATAAAGGCATGTTTATAGTTTCTGAGGGTTCGAAGGTGGACATATTTTTGGGAGGTCACCATTCAACCCATTATCATGGGTGTGGAAAATGAGTCCTAACTCCCTGCGGTTTCTGTTCACACTAATGGCTGTTTATCCTCACATGGTTACAAAGGTGTGCACACAGAGACAGGCAGATCGAGTCTTACTCCTTCATGGCTCCCCTTCCAGGGTTTCCCTCTGTCCACCCCATAATGCCATCCTTTTGTCCGTCCTTTTACAGTGAGGATCTTGTGATGGGACACTGAGCGATGTCCACCTCGCCACTGTCCCTGGCTGTTCCACCTGAAACTGCATGAAGTACCTGGGCCTGGATAAATGGGCATCATTTCAAGCAGCCGTGGAAAGGTTCCTGGGCCTTTCTCACCCAGAAGGGCAGACAAGGGTCTCGCTATTTGTGGGGATGTGAAAGATACACAATAGAGGAAATATTAATTCAAGCAAAAAGGTTCATTCTTTCTTTTTTTATGTGCGAATTATGCAACATAATTGTTTTACAATGATTAATATTATTTCAGGGGCCTAACAAACACCATTTACAATGCAAATCTCCTCAAGGCTGCAGAAAGGTAACAGTAATCAGGAAGGGAGTGAAGGCTGCAGGGATGGAGCGAGGCCTGCAAGGAGCAAGCGAGAAAGGGTCACACCGCCACCATCTCCACATCTACCCTCCCTTCCTGAGGCTTCCCTTTAAAGAGTCCCAGGCATTCACTCCGAACCAGGGGAAAGGCACATGACTAGGTGGTGGGAAGATGGGAAATTGGAAAATAACAACATGGGAAAATGTGTCAAAAGTACCCATCTGTTCTAATCCACCCATCATTAATAACGTCTCCTCCCGCCATCAAGGAAGAAGAAGCAGGAGGCCTCCCACTGTGCTGTATCCCCCCCATCTCCTAGTGCCATCTCAGCCTCTGATCTAATGCTTTGATGCTGTTTGATTTCCTACAAGTGTGATTAGCACACACTTTGCACCACACACCCAGTTTTAATCATTCTGAAAGACTAAAACACTCACCAGTTAGAACCTCCCAAGCCTCCTCACCAAAGTTTCCTTGTGAAATGGTGCTCTCTCTACCTCAACTGCCCTGCACTGTGGGGCTCCTACAATGGAAAGAAAAGGCCCCCAGCTCTGCTTCTGTTCCAACAGCATCGAATCCATCCTAGGGAAATAGCCTCTGTCACTCGGGGATGAGATTTCTCCTTCCAGCATTGCTCCCCTAGCTTCCAATGTCCTGTGTTATGTATGTATAAATTCTATAAGTGTGAAATTTTCTAGAGAGAGAGAAGAAAAAAATTACAGTATGGCATATACATAGATGAATAGTTAATTTGTTAGAGCAACAATATCCCTGCAATGTTGCAACTGGTTTCCTTAGTAACGTGTTAAAAGTATATATGAAAACATTTTGGGGTAATAAAATGTTCCCATTTGAATTCTGAATAAACTTTCACATGAGGTGAGGAAGTAATACTCTAAAAATAACAGATTAAATAATCAACTAACTTATTTGGTGATTGCATGGAACTCTAAAGTATGAAAATACTGTACTTACAGAAGATATGCCCAACCACCAGAATTGTGTCTGACAGTGTTGGTCACTTAAAATTTGAAGAATTGCTTGAAAATGATTTTCTGTTTAACACCCAGCAATGTATAAAAAAGGAGTCCTCGGGAGGTGCAAACTGTTAAGTGCTTAGCTACTAACTGGAAGGTTGTTTATTTGAATCCACCCAGAGGTACCTTAAAAGAAAGACCTGGTGATCTACTTCCAGAAGATCAAAAAACCCCAAAAAACAAAACGAAACCCAAAACACCCACCACTGTCGAGTCGATTTGACTCATAGTGACCCCCTCCTCAGGTTTCCGAGGCGGTATCTCTATGGAAGTAGATTGCCCATCTTCCTTCCGAGGAGTGGCTGGTGGGTTTGAACCTCCATCCTTCTGGTTAGCAGTCAAGTGCCTTAGGCACTACACCACCAGAGCTCCCCCAAAAGATCAGTTACTAAAAACCCATAGGAAGCACAGTTCTACTCTGAAACACATGGGGTCACCACAAATCAGAATTGACTCGATGGCAACTGGATTTTAGTTTACCGTAATGTATAGAAACAGCTAACCTGGGCATTCTGAAATGAAGAGACTTTACTCTTAAGAATTCAATCATCAAAAATAGATTACTACTCAGTTGCTAGAATTCAACAGCCCAGACTTCCAAATCCTAATTGTCTAAGGCAATGGTTTTCAGACTTTCCAGTGTATCAGAGTCCTTTGAAAGGCTTGTTTTAAACACAGACTGCTGGGCCCCACTCCCCAAGTTTCTGATTCAGTAGATCTAGGGTGGAACCTAAGAATGTGCATTCCTAACAAGCTGCCAAGTGATGCTGATGCTGCTGGTTCAGGGACCCCATTTTGAAAACCATGTTCCAGAGAAAACCCAAAATGGATCATTCTGGCCCCATATACCTTTGTAATCCTTGTATCACCTAAAGCAATCTGAATGCTAAGGCACTGTCACAGTTAGAGCTCCTCCTTCCTTATTCATCATTTATAAAAATGATCAGGAGATGGGTCCATTCTCCTGGAAGACAGGGACATACAGATATACACCAAACCAAAATCGAACCAAACTCACTGCTGTTGAGTCAGAACTAACTCATAGCGACCCTTCCTTGGGTTACTGAGGCGGTATCACTACGGAAGTAGATTGCCCAACCTTCCTTCTGAGGAGTGGCTGGTGGGTTTGAACTGCCAGCCTTCTGGTTAGCAGTCACATGCCTTAGGCACTACGCCACCAGAGCTCCTTAGATAGACACAGAGGCTTCGTACTGTCTAAAGAAGATAAGCAAGAATCTGAGCCCTCCCTGGGATCAGGCCAGCATCACCTGGGTTGGCACCGGGATCCTATTTTTAATCACCTCTATCCCAAGGGCTTAGTCTCTGAGGGATGTAAACAGTTAATGTGGTCAGCTACTAACTGAAAGGCTGGACGTTTGGGTCTACCTAGAGGTGCCTTGGAAGAAAGTTCTGGCAATCTGCTTCTGAAAACTCAGCCACTGAAAACCCTCTAGAGCACAGTGCTACCCAGACATCCATGGGGTTGCCCTGAGTCAATCAACTCAATGGCAACTGGTTTGGTTTTATCCCCAGTTGCTTAGCAGGCAGGCAGATTCAGAGTGAGTGCTCAATAAAGGTTGACCAGATGTGCTTCCCTTCCTGAATGAAGGCTACAGTCAGCAATACTTTGGTTTTGTTATGAATTTTACTAAATATATTCACAAAGTCATTGGTGACAAGAAAATGCTTAAATCGCAGTCCTCGCCCTTTAGCTCCTGATATGATAATTAAGGTAGACAGTGAGCTTATAAAGTGGAAAGTGCCCTGGGCTGGAGTCAGGACATCCTGGTCCTGAATTTGCCCCTATTTGCCATTGACCTTGGACTCTCTTCCCTCTCCAAGGGGGTCAGATCTGTG
This sequence comes from Orycteropus afer afer, assembly GCF_000298275.1. Classification (NCBI taxonomy): domain Eukaryota; kingdom Metazoa; phylum Chordata; class Mammalia; order Tubulidentata; family Orycteropodidae; genus Orycteropus; species Orycteropus afer. The sequence continues at coordinate 1,420,722 of NW_006921779.1, read as the reverse complement.
TAATCTGAGAACCCTTTCCATCTCTAGTGTTGCAGGAGTTAGACTTGGTCCTACACTTTTTTTTCTCTCTCTTTTTTCTTTTTCTGTACCAAATCAATTTCAGTTCCACGTAAAGGAAATTCCCAAATTACTGTTTTGTGTCTTGTGGAGGATCGCTTCCCACAGCTAATTTCTCGACTTCAGTTTGCTTCCTCCAGAAGCTTGCTGTGTCCACATTTCAATTGCCTACTGGCACACACCCGACTCCAAATATTTGTGCAGTTCCCGAGAAAGCCTCATTCAGCTAAGTACCTGATCGCGTCAACCTGCTCTCTGGTTCCAACATCTCAGAATATCCAAGCAAGGAAATATGCAAATGCCAAAGTCACCCAGAGAGAATTCATCAGAGGAGGCAGTCACTGGAGGCAGAGAGCAAGGCTCCAAAGAAAGATATTATCGATGCTTGCTGGAGACAGGGAAATTGGAGTGGGGGAAGGGAGGCAGTGAGGGGCGGGAAGACTAGAAATGCTCAAACCTTATAGCACAGGAGGCTGCTTCTTCAGAGGAGGGCTGAGAAGATCAGCTAAGTTACAGATCTGGTGTGGAGGCCCTCGTAGGGAGCCGAGGCTTGTCTTACAAGCAGGCAGAGAAGGGAGTTATTATTGTAGGGCTTACCCCAAGTCTCTGTGCCAATAAATTCAGTACTCCTACTTGCCAACAAATTCCCACCACTAGAATCACTCTTCAGTGTGTTTTATAACATTGCAAAGTGGTTGGGATGTACTAAACCAAACACAAGCCCATTGCCTTTGAGTCGATTTCCAACTCACAGTGACCCTATAGGACAGAATAGAACTGCTCCATGGGGTTTCCAAAATTATAATCTTTAGGGAAGCAGACTGCCATATCTTTCTCCCAAAAAGCAGCTGGTGTGTTTGAACTTCTGATCTGTTGGTTAGCAGCTGAGCACTTAATCACTGCACCACCAGGGCTCTCTTGGGATGTATATTTCTGTAACAAAGTTATGTATAAAATTATGTAAACATAATCTCCAATGCATGGAAAGGAAAAAAAAAAAAAGACAGGAACAATGCCAACGCTGGCTCACCTCTGGGTAGTGAGAACAGGAAAAGATTGTCCCCTACTTCATATTTTTCTGAAGGAAGGAAAGGAGGGAGGGAGGGAGGAAGGAAGGAAGGACATTTTTTAAAGTGTTTTTTTTTTTTTTAAAGGATGTATTTTTTTTTATTGTAAGTTGTTGCCTTCAACAAGCTCCTGGTGAAAAGCAAATCCATTCCCTGGAAGCTACTGTCCATTAATACTTCTACATAGTTTAGTTTGTCATCTTGGTTGATTATCATCTTTAAAAACTAGACCAGGGCCAAGAATCTTGTTTCATTCATCTTTGCATCCTGAAATCTTAGTTCTGGTCCAGGTACTGAATGAATATCAAATGCTTACTGAATTATACCAAAACCAGACAACAGATCTCTGAAGAAACAGAACTCAGATAAGCTTGGAAAGAATAAGTGGTTTGGTGCTTTGAAAGAATAAGGTAGTTTGAGGCAGGGTAAATAAACCCCAGGGATGATGTACTATGGGCATCCCAGAGGATCAGTGAGAGGAAAACAGCATGAGGATCTTGAGCACTGGCTTGTGGAGCTAGAGGAGGGTGCACAGTAAAAATCAAAAGTGTGAGGAGGTCCATGGTGTAAGTTTCCCTACTGCACAGCTTTGCCTTTAGCCAGCCCTGTTTTACAGCTTTGTAGTTCAAGGGCATTGGAAATTCTTCTGTTAAACTCTGATTTCAAAGATAGTCTCTTCCTGGAGACTACCAAATGTGAAATGGAAGTTAAATGAAGGAAAACCTGAGAAGCTTCTTCAAAGTTGGCTGGGTCTACCCCACCTGGATTGATGACCTGATTCGGAGTGTTAAAGAAATCTCCAAGAAAATGTCAGTAGCTTTAAAGTTTGAATGGGATCCCATAACAAGACTCAGTAGTCTAAGGGAGAAACAGAAAGCACGGCCAAGAAAGCTAAGGCACAGATTGATAGAAGGACTTTGACAAAACACAGTGCCACAATGTCGTCTGGTTAATTGCCACAACACATGGACCCAAGGGAAATGACTGATGTCAAGTAAATTAAAAAAAAAAAAAAAAAAAAAGACTTCCTTGATTTTTCTCATTTTGGACAAGCTGCTTACACATATAATTATACTTACTCATTTAATAAATATTTATTGAGTGCCTACCATGTGTTTGGAGCTAGAAATTGGTAATGAATAAAGTGATACTTCCAGCTCTTGTGGAATATGTGAGCTGGAAGGAATATCAGTTACAATCTAGTTCGACAGCTGCATTTTACAGATCAAAAGATCCTAAGCCACAAAATGGAAATAATATGAAAGTGCTCAGCTAGTGCATTTTCATCATTTTTTATACTATGAGATTTTATACCTTGTGTCTTTGAGTTTTCTCTGCCGGCAATGTACTTGCCCCCTATTCTATTGATGAAAATTCTATGTATCCTCCAAGGCTTGGTTCAAAATGTCATCTAGTCTCTATGAAGCTTGTTCTGGGCCTTCCTTTGGGTTTCCACAGCCCTCTCCACCTCTATTACAGCATTTGTCACAATCTACCATGAACTTTAGTGAGTAGACATCTGTCCCCTCCACTTGATTCTGAGCTCCCCAAAGACAGGCAGAGACAATGTCTCATTCATCACTGTATTGTTAGCACCTAGCATAGCTAGGGGAATAACATTTATGGTGTATCTACCAAAAACTGGGCACTGTGCTAAATACTTTATACACACTGTCACATTTAATCCTCACCAAAGTCTTAGGTGGGTATTACTTTGCCTAATTTAAAGATCTGACTCACAATGACCTGTCCTTGGGTTTCTGAGGCAGTATCACTACCGAAGTAGGATGGGAGCTCTGGTAGCATAATGCTTAAGGCATTTGACTGCTAACCAGAAAGCTGACAGTTCAAACCCACCAGCCACTCCTCAGAAGAAAGGGTGGGCAATCTACTTCCGTAGTGATACCACCTCAGAAACCCAAGGAGGGATCATTATGAGTCAGGTCCAACTCAATAGCACAAAGCAACACAACAACAAAAATTTAAAGATAAAGAAAGAGAGGCACAGAGAGGTTAAATTACTTGCCCATATAAGGACAAGTGGAGAAACCAAGATTCAGCCAGTTCTATCTAGCTCCAAGGTCTGTTAGATATTGTAAGCCCCATAAGCATCATCAGGTCAAGAATTACGTCTCCTTTATCCATTACAGTATCCATAGTACCTTGCACAATGTTTAATTTGCTGTGGCATTCTGTTGGTCACCCAGACCAATCCTAATTCAATGTAGGAGGGCATAAGGCATTCATTCACACTGAGAATTCATCCAGCTCACATATTCCACAAAGACATGGATACTAGGAAGCAGGGATTATTCCAGGGCCAACTTGGAGACTGGTTACCCCAGAGGGCATGGTGAAAAAGCACTTCAGGTACCACTTAAATAATGTGCTTGGCTGCTAAACAGAAGGTTGGAAGTTCAAGTCCACCCATAGGTATCTTGGAAGAAAGAAAGACCTGATGATCTACTTCCAACAAAGCAGCCACTGAAAACTCTATGGAGCACAGTTCTATTCTGACACATTAGGGATCACCATGAGTGAGAGGGGTTGGTTAAAAAATGCTCAAGGGCATTTTTTCAAATGTCAAAGTCCTACCTACAGTGTGAACAACACACTGCTCAAAAACTACTTAGTAACAGAAGAAATAAAAAGGGAAATAAAAAAATTCCTAGAAACAAATGATAATTAAGATACAACATACCAAAATCTATGTGACACAGTGAAAGCGGTACCCAGAGGTCAATTTATAGCAATAAACGCATACATCAAAAAAGAGGAAAGAGGAGGCGGGGCAAGATGGCGGACTAGGCAGAAGGATTGCACAGACCCTCTTCAACAAAGAAAAGGGAAAC
>NW_006921779.1:1392851-1395518 GCF_000298275.1 Orycteropus afer afer | reverse complement strand
TGTGGATGAACCTGGAGGACATTATGCTGAGTGAAATAAGTCAATCACAGAAGGACAAATATAGTATGAGCCCATTACTGTAAAAAGACAAAGAAGGGTTTGTTTAAGGAAAGGAACTTACTTTGTAGTTTACTGGGGTGGGGAAGGAAGGAGAGATTCATTTCAGGCTAGTTGGGGGCCACATGCTGAGGTGGGTAAGGGGAGGGATGGAATGGAAAGAGTCTGTGACCATCATGATAACATTAGGGAAAGGGAGGACATCTAATTGTTCACATAAGATATAGATGAGAGAGGCTAATCCAGTATATCCACATACTGCATTACTATTAACACTAAACACCAGGCTACAAATAAACACATAAACATCTGAGATCAGATGGAGGTCAGTGAACAGGATAACACTCTAGACCAAGGATAGATTCAACTGAGGCTAATCTTGCACAGGTATCAGTGATACAAAATACACGCAATCCTTACAGAAACAATAGACGACAGACATAGAGCATTCCCTCACAGACAGCCAGACACTGTGAGAGAGAGAGCCAACAGATCTACCGACTCAGGACCATAGTATTGGGAGACACTAGACTCAATTGGCACAACAAAATACATAAAAATCTTGTTCCACAACCTGTGGGGGTAAAAAAAATGCTCAAGGGCAGAAATCAAAGTATACAAAGTGGTAAATTTAAAAAACAAAAACAAACCAACCAAAAAAGAGGCCCTAATATGACCAAAAGGAGCCCTGGTGGTATAGTGGTTCAGGTATTTGGCTGCTAACCAAAAGGTCAGAGGTTTGAGCCACAGAAGAAAGATGAGGCAGTCTGTTTCTGTAAAAGATTTACAGCCTTGGAAACCCAACAGGGATCACTATGAGTCGGAATTGACTTGATGGCAATGAATTTGGTTTGGTTTTGGTTTACTATGACTGTAGAGTGGCTGTGAGTTGCAAAGACTCGAGAACACACAACCACATGACAGCAGCATGATCCCCTGGAGTATAAAGCATAATAGGTGGACAAGGAAGAAAGCCAGGGAGAGGCTGCAAAATTGGTGAGGTGGCTGTGAGCCAGGGATGGGCGAGGTTGAAGGGTTACAGGTCTATTCCAGCAACAGAGTGTGCAGAGGCATTTTGAGGATGGACCTGGCACAGAGTGCTGGAGCTCCGGTGGTATAGTAGTTAAAACATCCAGCTGTTAACCAAAATATCGGTTGTTTGAACCCACCAGCTGCTTTGTGAGAGAAAGATGTAGCTGCTGCTTCCATAAAGACTACAGCCTTGGAAACCCTAAGGGGCAGTTCTACTCTTTCCTATAGGGTCGTCGTGAGTCAGAATAGACTCAATGGCAGTGAGTTTGGGGTTTTTTTGGTTCAATACAGAGTACACAGGTGAGTGGGCCTAAGAGGAATTTCACTGGTTTGACACTCCTTTAAATTCCTAATTCCCAAACCCAATATCGGAGGGGACTTGTTTCCTACACGCTCACTGCCCACCTCCCTGCAGCTCCCCCTACCTTGCCTTCCATCAGTCTCTAACACCGATTCCAGGTCTCCAGAAACTCAGGCACAAGACAGGGGAAGCTCAGTGGACCCACATTTTCCTTTCCTTCATCTGATTCCAGTCAAGAAATGACCACCATGATAACATTAGGAAATGGGAGGACACTGAATTTTGTACATAAGAGATATATGACAGATATCAACCAATGTGTCCACAATACTGCATTACCATTAATACCAAACACCAGGCTATAGATAAACACATAAACACCAGAGAGGATCAGATGGGGGTCAGTGAACAGGAGTATACTCTAGACCAAGGATAGATTCAGCTGAGGCTAATCTTGCACAGACACCAGTGATACAAAATACCTGCAATCCTTACAGAAACAATAGAAGACAGACAGAGTAATCCCTCACAGACACCCAGACACTGTGAGAGAGACATCCAATAGATATACCAACTCAGGACCATAGTATTGGGGGACATCAGACTCAATTGGCACAACAAAATACATAAAAGCCTTGTTCTGCATCCTACATTGATGAGTAACGACTGGGGTCTTAAAAGCTTTCAAGTGACCATCTACGATGCAGCTAATGGTCTCCTAGCATTGGAAGCAAAGACGAGTGCAAAAAAAAACAAGGGCATTTGGAAGCAATCAGCCCTAGGACACGCTGGCCCTTGAGACCAGATGAACTAGATGGTGCCCAGCTACAAATGCCAACCACTCAGGAAAGGATTAAATCTGGAGATTCTGGATAGAGTGGGAGGGAAAACATGGAATGAAATCCAAAAACTCAATAATGACAAGAATCACTGGTTGGATGGAGTCTAATGAGATCCCCAATACTATGGCCCTGGAATACATTCTGTGCCTGGAATAAAACCCACTCCTGGGGCTAGCTCTCAGCCCAACAGTTAACAAGATGTACATGCAGACCACTCAACCCAGGGTGATGCACCCACATACTCTATGGTAATACATCCCTTAGAGCAATAGACCATGGGTCACCAGAAGGGCAACATTCACATTGAGGAAATGCAGGACAAACAGTATTGCATAACTATGAGGGGCACAGGGGGAGGGTTACTGGGCAGAGAGGGGAGGAGATTGGTTAGGATTGGGCATGGTAAATGGGGAGTGAAACTAAATGTACATGTAA
>NW_006921779.1:1321718-1392751 GCF_000298275.1 Orycteropus afer afer | reverse complement strand
ATACAAAAATAAATAAATATTAAAGTCCCCTGAAGTCTTCTTAAATCCAAATAATAGTTTAGCTTAACTAGTAAAGAATGTCTGTCTTGAGCACTGTGTGCTGTTTTCAGAACTAGCTGTATGGGAGCAAATTGACAACAGTAACCTGAAAGATTAGATAGGAAACTTAGGGTTTATGTTAAACTCACATTTATGTTAATGGAGAATGAACAACTCAGGAAAAAGCCAATAAGAATAGTTGTGCCACGTGAAGAATGTAATCAATGTCATTGAATTGTATGTGTAGAAATTGTTGAATTGTGTATTCTGCGTCACGTTCTCAATAACAACAAAAAATGAAATAAATTATTGAGAAAAAAAAAAAGAAGAAGAAAAGAAATGACCTCAGGTACCACATCTCTAAGGAGATTTTCTGCACTGAGTCCCCTCAATTTTTTTTTTTTTTCCTTTTTTTGATAGTATTTTGCACAAGGGAAAAGGAGGAGAAAAAAAAAAAAAAGAACCAACCTCTTCATGTACCTGTTTTCTTTTATTGCCTGCTGAGAACATGGTAACCCCTGCGTTTTCCACTGTGCCTTGCCTTTTAAGAAGCTTAGAGCTAAATTCAATGTTTGTGTTTCACCCTAGGTTATGAGTTCCTTAAAAAGACAAGAGGAGGGGTATGTTTACGTTTTTGCTACTACAGGGCCTAACATGGTGTTCAGCAAAGATTTGCAGAAAAAGAAGTAAAATGTACAAGTACAGTGCCCTCCCCCTCCACGATTTTTTATCTCTCTCTTGATTTTTTAAAAAGCTGTCTTATTATATATGTTTTTATTGTGACCTACCTTGAATCCTTTTTGTAGGCAGGCAGGGAATAAATGAATAAATAAACAAATAAATGAATAACTGACTCCCTCCTGCCTGGGGGACTTGTGCAGGCTTTTGTCAGCTCTGCCTCCAGACAATCTCCCCTAGTGGATACCGAGTTAGGAAACGGCAGTTTGGGAGCTCAGCAGGTTCCTTTTTCTTTACTCTTCTTTTTTTTTAAACCTAGATAAGCTTGGGTGCCTCAAGTAAATTCCCCTTTGATTGGTATGTTTCATCAGTTGAACTCTAATTGGTGCAAACAGGTAATTTGGAGATTACAAGATTTATTCTTCTATAACAGTGATTACTGATTGCTAATGATAGTGCTGATTTTTAGGTGTTTAAAACCTTGACAGTTACAATACGCATGTGATTTACTATCGTGTCTTAGAGACAGCCTTCTACGGATCCTTGAGGACAGAGGCTGTGTCCTACGTGAGCTCTGCCCAGTGCCCATGGAGGGGGTGAATGCATGCTTATTAATATTAATAATAATAATAATAACCACAGACTGTAAAGCCTTCACCCGCAATACTGAGTCATGCAATCTGCTTGCAATTTCATGCATTTCAAAATATATACCTTCTGTTACCAATACCTAATTCAGTGGGTTATTAGGATTATTAGCTCTAGCAATAATTGGTCTTAAAGGCACATCATAAAAAGACAAAGTCATAAACTCTCCTCCCTGACATTTGGAAAGACTCTGTTTGGAAGCACTCGAAGGAGTTAGAAAGACTAAGTAGCTGCCTTTCTACCACCCCAGGGAAAGCAGCTAAACAAGGCTGCCCTGGCCGGGTGCCAGCTCAGGAGCTTGGCACCGCCTTTGGGCGCTTTCCCTTGTTATCCCATGTTAACAGGCCAGGCACTAACATGTCAAAACACCAGTGTGTGAAGTGAATGGAAAGTGGCAGTGCCCAGACAGGAAATTTGCCTCCACCCAAGCAGCTATGCGCGCAGGGTGCAGGCACCCAGTCCTACCAGGATGAAGCTTGCCATATTTAGTACCCTTGCCAGTAAGGGGAGCAGAAGTGATAAACTCAGGCCAACTAACTCAGAAATGTTTGCCAATTACCAGCAGGTGGGGCATGGTACCCAGACTACATTAGCTATTCCTACAACCTCAGTACCTACTTAATTTTCCTTTTTGTTAAGACTTTCAGTATATAATAGCTGAATATGCTACCTCCCACTTCCTGCCTCTAAGTCTTTGGACAAGGTCCCTTGGACAAGGAAGAAAGGTCTGGTGATCTACTTCCATAAAGATGGCAGCCGAGAAAACCCTATGGAGCAGTTCTACTCAGCAACACATGGGGTCGCCATGAGTCAGAATCAATTCAACAAGTTTTTTTTCTTTCAAGCCTTCACACTAACTGTTCACTATGTATTGTATTGTTGTTGTTATGTGCCGTCGAGTTAGACCCAACCCATAGCGACCCCTCCTTGGGTTTCCAAGGCAGTAGCACTACGGAAGTAGATTGCCCAACTTTCCTTCCAAGGAGTGGCTAGTGGGTTTGAACCACCAGCCTTCTGGTTAGCAGTCAAGTGCCTTAGGCACTTTCCTTTCATCTGCAAGACCTTCTTATTGGCAAGGGCCAACTAAATACCACCTTCTTCCTTGATTCTCCCTTCCCTTTCCCTTCCATGCTGGGTAAAACCTCACTCCTCTGAATGCCCATGAAATTCCATTGGTTTCTGAAGTGATAGCTGCACTTTATCTGAGCAATGGAAGTTATCTGGATATGTGTGTCATTATGGGCTTGTGCGCTTCAGTCCTAGAAAATGACGCTTCAAAGACTCAGGCGTCCTCAAACCACCTTCAACACACTCCCTTGCATGCAATCAGCATTCAATAAAGTAATTTGGCTCAATCCAAAGCCTTCCTCTAAGTCTGTAGAATCCTACAACTTTAGAGCTGAAATGGATCAGCAAGGAAGTCTACGCCACCCTTTTATGTCATGGATGGAGAAACAAAGGCTCAAATGGGTAGCACAAGTCACCCAAGGACTTTCAGGAAACAGCAGTGTCAGAGAGATGACTTTTTAGTTAGAAAAGTCTGAGAAAGTGTATCCTTTGTCACCTACAGAGAAATAATGCTCCTAGACATTTTACTCTCAGAAAAAAAGCAGATCTTATGATTAAATCCAGTGATTGTAGCTACTCAGGTTTCTTGGTTGCTTATGATGTAAACATAACCATTGTCCTTTTGCATCCTATTTTCAGGGGCACAATAGGAATCATAAAACCCAATCCTCGCATAACACTTTACAATACTCAAAGTGCTTTCAAATATATAATTTGATCTTCATAACTATCTTTTAATGGAGTTATTACTTACTCCCATTTTACCTGAAGAAGTGGTTAAATGACTTGCTCATAATATGCAGGAAAGTTGAGTCTTCAACCCCAGTCTTTTCATTTCTGGTCCAATACTTGTGCTTTTTGCATCAGCACTGCCTCTTTCAGCTCTAACCCGTGAGTAAAGTTCCAGTCCTCCCTTTGTCCTGTAGCTGTTGGAGCCATATACTTTTCACCAGATTTTACCTTTTACCTAGAGTCTCTGGGTGCTGCCAATGGTTAACATGCTTGATTGCTAACCAAAAGGTTGGTGGTTCAAGTTCACCCAGGAGCACCGCAAAAGATATGCCTGGCAATCAACTTCCAAATTCAGACATTGAAACTCTCTGGAGCACAGTTGTACTCTGACACACATGGGGTCATTAAGAGTTGGAATTGACCCAACTGCAGCTCACACCATTTACCCTCCTCATCTAACACTAAAAGATTGTTCCCATCCTGCTTTTAAAGATCTCTAAAAGCCTGGATGTATGAGGCTTCCTGGGGTATTGGCTGGGAATAAAGGACTATCTCTGGTTAGGCCTGAAAAGCAGTAATACCTTGCCTGCTTAGATTGAATTCTAATCTATATATGTATATATCTACTATTTATATACATATACATATATACACACACACACACATACAGGAGCTCTGGTAGTGTAGTGCCTAAGGCACTTGACTGCTAACCAGAAGGCTGGCGGTTCAAACCCACCAGCCACTCCTCAGAAGATAGGCTGGCCAATATACTTCCGTAGTGATACCACCTCAGAAACCCAAGGAGGGGTCGCTATGAGTCAGGTCCAACTCAATGGCACATAACAACAACATATATATATATTCCCCCGCCCCCACCCCCGAAAAAGTTCGCTGTTACTAGGAGGTCCTCCAGTCACTCACCATCAATGTGAAGTTCCAACATGATGATTCATCTCCCCTGAGATCAAAGAGAAACTTGGCCCATCTGCCACATCAGACTTATCCCTTTCCCCTGAAGGAGAAAGGAATGAAGTTACAGACTAAACTGTTCAACTCTGGTTAGTTTCCTTAGCTTTTGCTACAAAGGGCGTCATGATTTTGAAGCAAAAAGAAGTAAATCTTGATGTCATCAGTTAGGGTGGCTTTCAGTACAAAATACACTAATACCCTGAAACTTTTCAAACAGACCAACCACATGGTACTTCTCTGGAGTTTTTTGACTAAGATCAAGTAGGCATTGGACAATGTGCTAAACCCCACAGAGCAGGGCAAAGAGGTGGCAGGTGAGGTCAGATAATTGCCCTCTTCTTCCTCTCTTAATAGGAGCTCTGATCCTAACTGCTCCATGTTGACTCTGGCAACTTTATTGTATTGTCATTGTGTAAGGCTAAGATAAGTCTCTCTTATTTTCTCTCCCTAAAGAAATTTCAAAGCATCAAACCAATAAAGTGTTTTCCAGAAGGTATGAAGGCAAAATCAACAATGGCCACAAATAATCATTCTCTAGAAAGTTGCTTAGCTCTTTTTGTCCTTTCAGTATTAAAACTCACAGTTACATTTTCTTTCTTTCTCCTTCTCTTTCTCACACACATGCATACATGCACACACACACACACACACACACACCACACTTTGATACAATCAGCAGCACTCCAACACCCACTTTGAGCAATTCTCATTTTCATGCATACCCAGAGACTTGCTTAAATGTAACATGAGTCATCATTCCACATTCATTATCAGGCATCTCCAATTATCCCAAGAGAAGCTCTGGCTGTGGTCTGACAGTAGGAGACTATAATGCTTATGGTGAGGAGTCTGGGTCTGTTGACTACAAGGGAGAACCCCAGTAGAACTTCCCAGGTAAGCAGCCGGGCATAGGCCCAACAAGCTCATCCCCCAACTTTGCTGCTGTGTGGCCTTGGATATTCAAGAACTGAGCTGCCAAGAACAGGAGTCAGTAACTACCATCCTGGTGGCATGGAAGATTGACGAGGGCAGAGGGCCAGATGACTTCATGCGTCTCTCCATCCCTCCTGCCACTGCTCTTTTCTGTGACATCATGATAATGGAAGTGGGTGGGCCCCTGAAACGTACTCCAATTTGAGAAAAAGACTCTTAGCTGCATGTCCTCCTGTTTTTCCTCCTCCTTCCTTCTAATATCCACAAGCCAGGGCTAGGGCAGTGACACCCACCCAGATACCATGTTCCCCAGAGAAAACAGGCAATGGGCCAGCAGCCCACAAGGGCACCTTGAAATGTGAAATGTGTCTTTCTGACATTGGGGAAGTAGCCCAGTCCTGGTGAGAACATGCCTTGGCAGAGAAGAAGAGGCTCTCAGATTGTAGATGCTCTATTTCTCTCAGCATCAAACAGCACCAGCAGGCACAGGTCCCAAATTCCACTAATAACTGAATCAACCCCCTTGAGACCATGATAAACCCTCCCAAAGCTCAGGTGAGCTCACCAGGTAATGCCGCCAACCTAACTATCCAGACAGCACATGCTGAGGATGTCAGGATGCATGGTGTACTACTCTGGCTCTGTATTATTTTACTTCAGAGGATTTTCCCTAAAATTCACAGAAGAAAATTTGGGTCTACTCCAGGGGCCAGTCAGAGATATTCGTACACTCTCTTCAGCAGACCACAGACCCTCCCTCTGAATTATAATCTGCATAGTGCTTAGAGAGGTATAAGAGGGCACCAGATGCCCTCAGCAACCTAGCTCCATCCCTTCCCACCTCATCCACTCATCTGATTGTTCACCTCTAGCAAATGCTGAAGTCATGGAGGTGGCAAGGAGAAGGTCATTGCATTAGTTTCTTAGGGCTGCCATGACAAATTACCATTAACTGGATCTTTTAGAACACCCGAAATATATTCTTTCATGGTCTGGGAAGCTAGAAGTCTAAAATCAAGATGTAGGCAGAGTCATTCTCCCTCTGAAGGCTCTAAGGAAGGATCCTTCCTTGCCTCTTCCTAACTTCTGGTGGCTGCCAGCAAACCCTAGTCTTCCTTGTCTTACAGCTGCTTCACTCTAAACTCTGTTCTCACATGGCCTTCTTATCAGGACATCAGTCATTGGATTCAGAACCCACATCAATTCAGTATGACCTCATATTACCTAATTACATCTGTGAAAACTCTAATTCTAAATAAAGTCACATTCTGAGGTTTAAGGTAGACATGAATTTTTGAAGGACACTATTCAACCCAGTATGATAACTCAGTCTGAGTAGCCCTCCCCAACCGCTTGTATCTGTATTTAGTGTACTAAATCTAGCACCTTCAGTCTTCAGGAGTGAGAGCTCTAGGGTGTATCTGAGGTATGACAATTGGCTTGGCTGTGAACTCAGTGATCATGATAAACCTGGAATTAAGAACATCCATAGCAGACAGCCAGCCATATCTCCTCTGGAACAACACCCACCATTTCCCAAACATTTTTACACCCATTCTATCATTTGATCTTCCCAACACCTCAGTGAGGTAGGTAGAACAAACATTAACTAGTTGCTATTGAGTTGACTCTGACTCATGGTAACCCCACGTGACTCAGGATAGAACTGTACTCCAAAGGGTTTTCAATAGTTGATTCTCTGGAAATAGGTAGCCAAGCCTTTCTTCCAATGAGCTTCTGGGTGCTAGCCCAACTTTTGCTTAACAGCTAACCATTTGCACCACTGATAATATTAACCTCAAAACACAAAAGAAGAATCTGAATTTCATAAATTTACCCCAGGCCACTGAGCTGGTGGAAACACAGTTGATATCAGGATCAGGGTCTTCTCATGTTCTGGGTAATTTATATTCCACCATCCCAGCCAACTTACCATCATATCTGTACTTAAACAAGATCAGGAAGAAAGAAGACACCATCAAAAAGAAAGTATCTCCAATAACCTTTAAATGTCCCAGCTAAACCAAAAAACCAAACCCACTGCCATCAAGTTGATTCTAACTCATAGCTACCCTCATTGGGTTTCTGAGGTGATAAATCTTTACAGAAGTAGATTGCCCAGTCTTGCTCCTGTGGAGTGGCTGGTAGGTTTGAACCATCAACCTTCTGGTTAGCAGTCAGATACCTTAGGCACTGTGCTACCAGAGCTCCTTAAATGTCCAAGCTAGTCATCAAGAAATCATTTATGTGATATTCCCTAGGGAGACAAGGATAAATAAGATCTGGTCTCTGTTCTCAAGGAGTTTCCAATTTGGTGAGGAAGACATAAACATGTAAATAAGCATGAGTAATAAAATGTTACATACATTTTGATTGAAGACTGTAGAGGGTAAAGTAGGTGAATAAAGGAGGGAGTGGTCAGTACCAACAGATGAAAAGGAAATTAAGAAAAACTTCAAGTAGCAGGTAACATTTGGAGAGTCTTTACAAAGAAGATGGTGATCCTAGATCAGGGGGGGAAAAAAGCTATAAATGATACTGCATTAGTTTCCTAGGGCTACTGTAACAAGTACCACAAACTTGTTGTCGCTGTTGAGTCAATTCTGACTCATAGCAACCCAACATACAACAGAATGAAACACTGCCTGGTCCTGTGCCACCCTTGCTACTATGTTTTGGCCCATTGTTGCAGCCACTTTGTCAATCCATCTCATTGAGGATCTTCTCATTTTTTAGCTGACCCTCTACTTTACCTAACATGATATATTATCCGGCAATTGGTCCCTTCTAACACCATGACCAAAGCTTGTGAGATGAAATCTGGCCACTCTCGCTCCTAAGGAGCTTTCTGGCTGTACTTCTTCACTGACAGATTTGTTCACTCTTTTGGCAGTTCATGGTATTTTCAATATTCTTCACCAATACCACAATTCAAATGCATCAGTTCTTCTGCTGTCTTCCTTATTCATTGTTCAGCTTGCACATGAATATGAGGTGGTTGAAAATACCATGGCTGGGGTCAGGTGTACCTTAGTCTTCAAAGTGACATTTTGATCTTTAACATTTTAAAGAGTTCTTTTGCAGCAGATTTGTCTAGTGAAAATCACAAAATAGGTGGATTATATGAACAGAGATTTATTGCCTAGTGGTTCTGGAGTCTCAGAGTCTGAAATCAGGGTATCAGCTATGTTGATTCCTTCCGAGAGCTCCGTGGGAGAATCTGTGCTGGGCCACTCTCCTAGCTTCTGATGACAACTGGCAATCCTTGGCACTCCCTGGCTTGAAGGTAACTCCAATTTCTGCCTCCATCTTCAGATGCCATCTTCCTTCTCTTCTCTTTAATCAGGACATTAGTCCTATTGGAATAGGGTCCACCCTATTCAAGGATGACTTCCTGTTAACTCAACTTGTAACATCTTCAAAAACCCTGTTTTAAACAAGGTCACATGCACAAGGATGGGGATGAGGGGGTAAGACTATCTTTTGGAGAGACACCAGTCAACTCGTAACAGATAATATTCGAATAGTTGGCAAAATATGAAATAAATTCAATCCTAGATAACGAAACGTTCCAGAATTTGATCAATGTATCATGGATATTAAAAAAAAAAAAAAATCCCAGAAGATCTTATGCTGAAATCTTTAGGGTGAAGTATACTGGTGTTTGAAGTTTACTCTCAAATGGTTAAACCAATAACAATGGCAGCGTGAATGTGTGTGTGTGTGGTGTGTGTTTCTATACATGCACATATAGAAAGAGAAAATGAAAAACAGAGAAGCAAATGTGGCAAACATTAATTATTGAAGTCAGAGAAAGGTTATAGGAAGATATACTATTGTTGCAACTTTTCTGTATGTTTGAAAAGATTTCAAAATAAAGAGTAAACAAGACAAGAACTGAATTATTGGAATTAAGATTATTAATCCCAATTAAGATTCCAATAATTATTGGAAAATTATTGGCTAAGATGTTGCTAGATATCCTTGCTACCCATCAAAAAAAGGAAGAAGGAATGTACAGAGCAAGTAGCAGTTACTGGGAAAAGTGAAGCCATTTTATCTAAAAACATTCATTGGCATTCACCATGCAGGCTGAAGGAAGAAGACAAAGGGAGGATGTAACAGCAGAAGAAGCCACATGAGCAAGAGTTCAGGGCTTAGCCAGCCTAGGTGCTTCCTGGGTGGGCATGGCTGGGTGCTTGTGTGTGAACTGAAGCAAAAGCTGAAGCTGGAAAGGTTTGCAAGGACCAGATCACAGAAGCAGAACTTGCCAGCTACACAGAGAAGCTTAAAGCTCATTTGAGAGCCATTTGGGAGTCACTAAAGGGTGTCAAGCAGAAGAGTAACTGAGATTCACATGTGTGCAGGGTGGCAGCAGTGTGGAGAGTGGATTAGAACAGAGGGGCCAGGATCATATGTGAGATGTGCCACAAATAATTTATCAAAGAGGATTTACTTATTTTAATAAATTAGAGTGGATTCAAGGTTATGCTTATAATAGCACCACATCCATTCACTTGCATTCTAATTGCTTTATTTGTACCACCAGATACAATATATAACAAGGAGTGTGCCCAGCACGTGCACATCATGTGTATCACTGCCAAGACAAGATTAGAACCACTAGATTAGATGGGTGAAAGAACAGAGAAGGGAGATCAGCTGGAGCCCTGCAAAAATCCAGTACACAAATAATAAGGGTTTAAGACGCAGGGTTTTCAAATTTTTCAGGCATTGGATACTCCTCAAAGAATATACAGAACAGATAAATGAGCAGTTGCTTTGGTTGAAGCAGGGGTGGGAAGCCCACAATCCTGCCTGTTCAATACCCTTTCTCCTCATAAACCTAAACTCAGCAGCCCCTGAAAGAACTTTTAGTTTGAAAGCCAATGACCTAGACTAAGGGGAAGAAGTAGCATTGCAAATCTAGAGAGGAGGTGAAATATAAATAAAGTTAAGAAAGAATCAACTTCTGAATTGGGTGTTGTGGTAGTTAAGGTTGTAGTCAACTTGGCTGGGCCTGGTTGAGTGGCTGGGCAGCTGAGGTAGTTACTCCCCAAGATGAGACTGGCAATCACCTCCATGGTGGAATCTACTACAAGCAGCTGAGTAGCTGCTTTAGGGATGTGGTCTGCTTCCCGTGTATAAGGAAAAGCTTTCGGACTGGTCTCTAGCCTTTTGGCATGCTTGAACCCTGCATGTAGCCAAGTCCTTGTTCAACAGCCTGCCATGCCCTGCCGATCTTGGGACTTCATCTGGACTTGAATTAGTGGCCTGCCATGTTGTTTGGTAACATTGGGACTGTTCCTTTTTACTTGTCAATGTTGGGCTTGTCAGCCTCAGCAGCCAGCATCTGTCTGAGTGAAGAAAAGCTGCCAGCTTCAGTGGGCTGGGAGCAGGAGGCAGAGCAGAAGCCCAAGGTTGAGGAGCTTTCACCCAGCCCATAGAGCCTGGCACTTGAACTTGGACTTAAAACCTCCAAAATTATAAGAGAATAAACTCCTGTTTGTACAAGCCATCCCATTTGTGGTATTTTCTGTTAGAGTAGCACAAAGGTAACCAGAACAGGTATGGATGTAAGCAAGTAAGATAGTTTCTAAACTAAATCCAGAAGCAGGTTTTTGGAGGAAGATCAGATTTCCCTCATAGACATGCTGAGGTGGAGGTGCACGTGGGACACAAATCCAGTAGGCAGGGAGAGAGATGGTTCCAGAGCTCAGGAGAGAAGTTTCACCTGGAGAAATAGATGGACAGTTCATCAACATTTGGTAGGAACTGAAATCTTGTTGTTGTTGTTGTTATGTGCCGTTGAGTCGGACCTGACTCGTAGTGACCCCTCCTTGGGTTTCCGAGGCAGTATCACTACGGAAGTAGATTGCCCAACCTTCCTTTTGAGGAGTGGCTGGTGGGTTTGAACCAGCAGCCTTCTGTTAGCAGTCAAGTGCCTTAGGCACTATGCTAGGCAGAAGATAAAACCATCCAGAAAGAAGTGCAAAGTATACCAAGAAAGACGAGAGGATACATTTCCTGTTAATAACAGCATTTAATAGTGTGTTTGAAAGGCAGGAAAATAAGCATATTCGTGATGTCTTAGATGCTAAGGGAGGAGAAAGGATAATCAGTGTATATTCTCTATGTCCCCAAAGCACTTTCATTACACTCGCTGTCTCAGACCCATCACAGAGAAGTATGTGTTGAAAGCTGAGAAACTACCTATCTTTTCATTGCAACTGAACTCAGATACAGTGATTTTTCTCATTCATAACTCTATCCCATGTTTAACAGAGGACCTAAAACATAAGTGCTTAATAAATATTTGTTGAACGAGCAAATTAATTAATGAATCTTTAAGAATTATTTGGGGAAAGCATTATAAAAGCTATAAGAGCTGAACTGAACTATTAAGAGGATCAGGGTAAACATGAGATCCATTTAGAACGCTCCCCAGGAGAAGAAATATATCAAACTGTGGGTGCCCAGAAGGCCCGGTGCCTTGCCCAGGTCTACCTACATCAAGACCTAAGGAGAAGCAATAGAAATGAAAGGAAGCCAGTCCACGTGGGAGTCATGTTCCAAGAGCACAGGTGAACAAAACTGCATAGAATGGAGCTAAAGAGCCAAGAGGAAATGGAAATTCTTGAATATATTTAAGAAACATCTAAAATAATAAAATCTGAAATCTGGATTTGGATTCTCACTGCATTATTGAAACTGTATTTGAGAAGTCAGCCAGCCAGCCCTGGGGGGAACCAATGTGCAATCAGGAGTAAAGAAATCAGGGTCTCTTTCAGCCCTTCTTCTGACCCTATGAGCATAATCTAAACTGCAGCAATGTTTCCTTCACCAAAACAACCAAATGATGAAGGCAAGTCTAGGACCATGGAGGGAGAAATTCTCTGAAGGGAAACCAAGTACAAAGACTACTTTGGGGGAACTGCTCAAGAACAGGAAAAGCACTCTGTGAGCAAGATCCACCACCAGAAGATCATTGGCTCCTTAAAGAGGACATCATCAATTTACCTTTTATAGTGTTGCAAATAAATAATAGTAGAAATTCAAACTCTAGAATTAGCTGGAAAGAACTGCATCCATAATTGGAAATGAAAGGGTAGAGCTAAAGCATGACCCTGCTTGGGAAGATGTTGGACCCTGATTTCCACAAATAAATACTATGGTCACCAAGAACACAGCTAAGTAGGCTTTGCTCTGCAACCAATGGACTAGAACGGAAGATGAATGGGAGCTACAATAATGTTATTTTCTCTCTGCTATGGACTAATTCTAACACTGCAGATCCTTCCTCTGGCCACACGTCTTCCATCCTTCTGGGCACAGTGTGTTGAAAGTTGTCCTTTCCCATGCAACTTCCAAACGGTCTCAGCATGAATCGGAGCATTCTGATCACACATTTCTTGGCTTCTTTTCAGTGTTTTTTCACTTCACTTGATTTTAGAAAGTGTTTTTCCCCCAGTGGATGGGTAAGATCAAACTCTGATATAGATGAGAACTCACAATAGAGAGTGACCTCAAAGTTCCTGAAGAATGCAAGAGCGCATAACTGAATCCGAGGGGGGAAATAGAGGAGGAAAAATGAGAGAGGGAAAGAAAGAGACAGCTTTGAAGCACAGATAGGTTTTAAAAGTGGTATGCTCTATGATAATGAATATCTTAATTTTTCTCTTGATTTATCAGTATTATTTTTCATCAATAAACTTATAATTTTGAAATAATAAAAAATATAGTACAAGTTATTTTTAATGAAAACAAACCAAATTAGCCAGACTTAAATATCCTGATGTAGTATCTCTTATGTGCTTTTTATATGTGCTGTGAAAGACAACAGACTTCAATGCACTCTACAGCTAAATATGAAAAACAAAATAGCAATATCCTATACTTGCATAAATAGAGGGAAAAAGTTATAGAACTGTGTTGTTGTTGTTATGGTTGTGTGCCATCAATTTGATTCCACCTCATAGCAACCCTGTAAGATAGACTAGAACTGCTCCAGAGGGTTCCGTAAGGTATAATCCTTACAGGAGCAGATTGCTAGGTCTTTTCTCCCATGGAGCCACTGGTAGGTTTAAACCACCAACAATTTGGTTAGCAGCCAAGTGCTTAACCATTGAACCATATATATATGAAGCTCTGAAGCATATGAATATATATATATATATATATATATATATATATATATATGCATGCTCTGGTGGCATAATGCCTAAGGCATCTGACTGCTAAACCAAAGGCTGGTGGTTCAAACCCACCAGCCGCTCCTCAGAAGGAAATTTAGGTAATATACTTCTGAAGAGATACCTGTAGTAAAAAGGGAAACTATGGCACAGAGAAGGTAAGAACCTTGTGTAGGGCAGACCCAGAAATCAGGACCAGAACCAGAAACAGAAGCCAAATGCTCTAATTCCCAGAGCTGAATGTCATAGATTCAGAAAGGCTGATCACAGTCTCTGCAGAACATCTCTGCGGTAATTATAAAAGCCTTAAAAGTGAAATAGCAAATTCATGCAACACCACCTCCTGGTCATACAGACCAGTGAAGCCCTGTAGGTGTGAAATATTACAAGAGAGGCAGCTCGTTCTACCACTCCAGGCTTCAGAAAAGAAAAAACACTGAGCTGAAACTCATGTAAAGATGACTGTTTAAATTAATTATGAGAATGATTACACTTTCTCTGAAAGGAGAGATATTAGGTACTTACAGTATGGTACTTCAGGATAGGTCTGGAAATGTTCTTTTGGTTAATGAATGTGACACCATTCCTCTTCCATTTGTCATTCCCGGCATAGTAAGTAGATCATATGATTGCCCAATTCAAAATAGTCAATAACAGTCCATTTTACATAATACCTAGGATAGGAGCTCTGACGGTGTAGTGCCTAAGCATTTGACTGCTAACCAGAAGACTGTTGGTTCAAACCCACCAGCCACTCTTCTGAAGGAAGGTTGAGCAATCTACTTCTGTAGTAATATCACTTCAGAAACACAAGGATGGTTGGCCATGAGTCAGATCTGACTTGACATGAGTTTTAATACCTAGGATATTGATCTTCAAGCATTCCATTTCATTTTTCACAATTTCCAATTTGATTCATGCTTTGTACATACCATGTTCCAATTATTAATGAATGTTTACAGCTGTTTCTTCTCATTTTGAGTCATACTACATCAGCAAATGAAGGTCCTAAAAGCTTTACTCAGTCTATATCATTAAGGTCTACTCTACTCTGAGGAGACCATTCCTTCCCAGTCGTATTTCGAGTGTCTTCCAACCTGAGGGGCTCATCTTCTGGCACTATATCAGACAATGTTCTGCTGCTATCCATACATTTTCACTAGCCATTTTTTCAGAATTTCAGGTCACCAGGTACTACTTCTCAGTCTGTCTTAGTCTGGAAGCTCCACTGAAATCTGTCCACCATGATGACCCTGCTGGTATTTGACAAACTAGTAGCACAGCTTCCAGCATCACAGCAACAGGCAAGCCATTGTAGTACAACATAGTGCCAGATAAGTGATGAGAAAGAACATTTCAACATCTATCCTGAAATATAAAGCTGTCCGTGAGAAGATAATGTCCACAAACGTACAAGAAAGACTGATTCAGAATGGCCAATACCAGTCCATGTCAGCTCATTAATGCCTGGGATATTGATCTTTATGTGTTCCATTTCATTTTTGACTACTTGCAATTTTCCTAGATTCATACTTCATACATTCCAAATTCCAATTATTAATGGACATTTTCACCTGTTTCTTGTCATTTTAATTTGTGCCATATCAGCAAAAGAAAGTCTAAAAAACCTTACTCCATCCACGTCATTAAGGTTGACTCTACTTTGAAGAGGCAGCTCTTTCGCAGTCACATTGTGAGTGCCTTCCAACCTGAGGAGCTCATCTTCTGGCACTAAAGCAGGCAATGTTTCACTGCTATTCATAGTTTTTCAGTAATATCTCAGACAATATTTCACTGTTATTCATGAGGTCTTCAGAAGTCCATTTTTTTTTCAGAAGTGGAAGTCCCTGTTCTTTTGTCAAGCCTGTAGTCTGGAAACTCTGCTGAAACTGTCCACCATTTGTGCCCCTGCTGGTATTCGAAATACCAGTGGCATAGCTTGCAGCATCACAGCAACAAGCAAGCTATCACAGTATGACAAACTGACAGATGGGTGGTGGTACTGGCTACTTTGAATCAGACAATCATACAGCCTACTATGCCAGGAATGACAAATTGAAGAGACATGACATCACAACGATCATCAAAAAGAACGTTTCAAGATCTATCCTGAAGTATAATGTTGTCTATGGTTGGATAATAATATCCATAGAACTATGAGGAAGACCAATTAATATTACTATAATTCAAATTCACGCATCAACCACTAAAGTCAAAGATGAAGAAACTTGAGAATTTCACCAATTTCTGCAGTCTGAAATTGGCCAAACATATAATCAAGATATACTGATAATTACTGTGATTGGAATTCAAAAGTTAGAAACGAAGCATCAGTAGTTGGGAAATACAGTCTTTGTGATAAAAATGATGCTGGAGACCAAATAATAGAATTTTGGAAGACTAATGACTTAATTCATTGCAAATACCTTTTTTTTTTTTTTTTCAACATAAACAGCAACTATTCATGGACTTCACCAGATGGAATACACAAGAATCAAATTGTCTATATCTGTGGAAAGAGATGATGGAGAAGCTCAAAGCCATTAGTCAGAATAAGGCCAATGGCCAACTGTGGAACAGACCATCAATTGCTCATATGCAAGTTTAAGTTGAAGCTAAAGAAAATTAATACAATTCCACAAGAGCCAAAATATGATCTAGAGTATATCCCACCTGACTTTATACACCTCTCAAGAATAGATTTCAGGCATTGTGTACCAATGGCCAAAGAACAGACAAGTTGTGGGATGATTATAATACAAAAAGAATGCAAAAGGTCCCTAAAAAGACAAGAAAGAAAAAAAGATAAAAATGGATGTCAGAAGACTTTGAAACTTGCTCTTGAACTGAAAGTTGTTGTTGTTGTTGTTGTTTGCCATCGAGTCGGCCCCGACTCATGGCAACCACTCCTTGGGTTTCTGAGGCAGTATCACTACGGAAGTAGGATTGCCCAACCTTCCTTCCGAGGAGTGCTGGTGGGTTTGAACTGTCAGCCTTCTGGTTAGCAGTCAAGTGCCTTAGGCACTATGCTACCAGAGCTCCTGAAAGTAGCTAAAGCAAATGGAAGAAATGATGAAGTAAAATACCTGAACAGAAGATTTCAAAGGACACCTTGAGAGGACAAAGTATTATAATGAAATGTGAAAAGACCTGGAGTTACACAATTAAAAGGGAAGAACGTGCTCAGCATCTCTCAAGCAGAAAGAACTGAAGGGAAAAAAAATTCAAGCCTTGAGTTGCGATATTGAAAGATCCTATAGGCAAAATATTGAACAATGCAGGAAGCACCAAAAGAAGATGGAAGGAATACACAGAGTCACTGTACCAAAAAGAATTGGTTGACGTTCAACCATTTCAGGAGGCAGCATATGATCAAGAACTGATGGTATTAAAGAAAGAAGTTGAAGCTGCACTGAGGAAACTGGTATAAACAAGGCTCCAGGAATTGATGGAATACCCATTAAGAGGTTTCAACAAATGGATGCAATGCTGGAAGTGCTCACTCATTCTTGCCAAGAAATTTGGAAGACAACTACTTGGCCAACTGATTAAAGAGATCAATATTTGTACCCATTTGAAAGAAAGGTGATCCAACAGAATTTAGAAATTATCTAACCACATCATTAATATCACATGCAAGTAAAATTTTGCTAAAGATAACTCAAAAATGATTGCAGCAGCTCATTGACAGGGAATTGTCAGAAATTGAAGCTGGATTCAGAAGAGGACATGGGATGAGGGATATCATTGCTGATGTCAGATGGATCTTGGCTGAGAGCAAAGAATTTCAAAAAGATGTTTACTTGTGTTTTATTGACTATGCAAAGGCATTTGACTGTGTGGATCATAACAAATTATCAATAAGGTTGTAAAGAATAGGAACATTAATTGTGCTCATGGTAGAATTTAATAAGACCAATGACTTATTAATTACAATATTTTTTCCAACAACATAAATGACAAGTATACATGTGGGCTTGGTTGGATGGAATGCACAGGAATCAAATCAACTGTCCCTGTGGAAAGAGATGATGGAGAAACTCAAATCATCAGTCAGAACAAGACCAGAGGTAGACTGAAGAATAGACCATCAATTTCTCAGGTGCAAATTCAGGTTGAAGCTGAAGAAAATAAAAAGCCAAAGTACGACATTGAGCTTATTGTTGTTGTTATTGTTAGGTGCTGTCACGTTGGCTCCAACTCACAGCAACCCTATGTACAACAGAATGAAACACTGCCCAGTCCTGTGCTAGCCTCACAATCCTTGCTATACCTGAGGCCATTGTTACAGCCACTGCATCAATCCATCTCATTGAGGGCCTTCCCCCTTTTCATTGACCCTCTACTTTACCAGGCATGGTATCTTTCTCTAGGGAATGATCCCTTCTGACAACATGACCAAAGTAGGTCAGACGAACTCTGGCCATTCTCACTTCCAAGGAACATTCTGGCTGCACTTCTTCCTGGACAGATTTGTTAGGTCTAGCAGTTCATGGTACTTTCAGTATTCTTTGCCAATACTGTAACTCAAAAACATCTCTTCTTCAGTCTTCCTTATTCATTGTCCAGCTTTCACAGGCATACGAGGTGACTGAAAACACCATGGCTTAGGTTAGGCACACCTTAGTCTTCAAAGAGATGTCTTTGCTCTTCAGCACTTTAAAGAGATCTTTTGCAGCAGATTTTCCCAGTGCAATATGTCGTTGGATGTCTTGACTGCTGCTTCCAATGGCGTTGACTGTGGAATCAAGTAATGTGAAATCTTTGACAACTTCAATCTTTTCTCCATTTATCATGATGCTGTTTATTGGTCCAGCTGTGAGGATTTTCATTTTCTTTATTGGCCAATCTACTTCTGTAGTGATACTGCCTTGGAAACCCAAGGAGGGGTTACTATGAATTGGATCCAACTCAACAGCAGTGAGTTTGGTTTTGGTTTTATGGTTATGTTGAGATGTAATCCATACTGCAAGCTGTAGTCTTTAATCTTCATCAATAAGTGCTTCAAATCATCTTCACTTTCAGCAAGCAAAGTTGTGTCATCTGCATAGCACAGGCTGTTAATGAGCCTTCCTTCCTCCAATCCTGATGCCACACTCTTCTTCATATAGTCTAGCTTCTCAGATTATTTACTCAGCATACAGATTGAATAAGTATGGCAAAAGGATGCAAACCTGACACACTCCCTTCCTGATTTTAAACTATGTAGTATCCTCTTGTTCTATTTGAATGTCAGCCTCCTGGTCTATGTACAAGTTCCTCATGAGTACAGTTAAGTGTTCTGGAATTCCCATTCTTCTCAATGTTATCAACAATTTGTTATGATCCACACAATTGAATGCTTTTACACAGTCAATAAAACACAAGTAAACATCCTTCTGGTATTCTTTGCTGTCAGTCAAAGCCCATCTGACATCAGCAATGATATTCCTTGTTCCATGTTCTCTTCTAAAAGAGGCTTGCATTTCTGGAAGTTCTCTGTCAATGTACTGCTGCAATCATTTTTGAACTATCTTCAGCAAGATTTTACTTGCATGTGGTATTAATGATATGATAATTTCCACATTCTGTGGAATCACCTTTCTTTGGAATGGGTACACATATGGATCTCTTCCAGTCAGTTGGCCAGGTAACTGTCTTCCAAATTTCTTGGCATAAACAAGTGAGTACCTCCAGTGGGACATCTGTTTGTTGAAACATCTCAATGGGTGTTCCATCAATTCCTGGAGCCTTGTTCTTTGTCAATTCCTTCAGTGCAGCTTTGACTTCTTCCCTCAGTACCATTGGTTCTTGATCATATGTCACTTCCTGAAATGGATGAACATCAACCAATTCTTTTTCGTATAGTGATTGTGTATTCCTTCCATCTTCTTTTGATGTTTCCTGCATCATTCAATATATTGCTCATAGAATCTTTCAATATTGCAACTTGAGGCTTGATTTTTTTTTTCTTCAGTTCTTTCAGCTTGAGAAATGCTGAGCATGTTCTTCCCTTTTGATTTTCTAACTCCAGGTCTTTGCACATTTCATGATAATAATTGACTTTGTCTTCTCCAGCTGCCCTTTGAAATCTTCTGTTCATCTCTTTTATCTTGTCAATTTCTTCCATTTGCTCTAGCTATTCTCCATTCAAAGGAAGTTTCAGAGTCTCTTCTGACAGCCATTGTAGTCTTTTCTTCCTTTCTTGTCTTTTTAATGACCTTTTGCTTTCTTTGTGGATGATGTTCTTGATGTCATCCCACAATTCTGCTGGTTTTTGTTCATTGGTGTTCAATGCATCAAATCTATTCTTTAAATGGTCTCTAAATTCAAGAGGGATATAATCAAGGTCATATTTTGGCTGTCATGGACTTGTTTAAATTGTCTTCAGCTTCAACTTGAACTTGCATATGAGCAATTGATGGTCTGTTCCACAGTCAGCTTCTGGCTTTGTTTTGGCTGAAGATACCAAGCTTCTCCATTGCCTCTGTCCACAGCTGTAATCTATCTGATTCCTGTGTACTCCATCTGGTGAAGTCCATGTGGTTTATATTGTTGAATAAGGTCTTGGTCTTGCAAAATTCTACCTGTGTCATTTCTATCACCAAGGCCATATTTTCCAACTACCGGTGAATGTTCTTTGTTTCCAACTCTTGCATTCTAATCACCAGTGATAATCAACAAATCTTGATTGCATATTTGGTCAATTTCAGACTGCAGAAGTTGGTAAAAATCTTCAATTTCCTTGTCTTTGGCTTTGGTATTTGGTGTGTAAATTTGAATAATAGTAGGATTAACTGGTCTTCTTTGTAAACCAAAAAAAGCCAAACTCACTGCTGTGGAGTCTGATTCAACTCATAGCTACCTCTCCTTGGGTTTCTGAGGCGGTATCACTACAGAAGCAGATAGCCCGATCTTCCTTCCAAGGAGTGGCTGGTGGGTTTGAACCACCAGCCTTCTGGTTAGCAGTCAAATGCCTTAGGCACCATGCCACCAGGGCTCCTGGTCTTCCTTGTGTGCATATGGATATTATCCTATCACTGGCAGCATTGTACTTCAGGATAGATCTTTAAACATTCTTTGTGATGATGAATGCCATGCCAGTCCTCTTTAGTTTGTCATTCCTGGCATAGTAGATTTTATAGTTGCCTGATTCAAAATGGCCCAAACCAGTCTCTTTTAGCTCACTAATGCCTAGGATATTGATCTTTATGCATTCCATTTCACTTTTTGACAATTTCCAATTTTCCTAGATTCATACTTTGTATATTCCATGTTCTGACTATTAATGGATGTTTCTTCTCATTTTGAGTCATGTCACATCAGGAAATGGAGGTCCCAAAAGCTTTATTCCATCCAGATCATTAAGGTTGAGTCTACTCTGAGGAGGTAGCTCTTCCCTAGACTATTTTGAGTGCCTTCTGACCCAAAGGGCTCATCTTCCAGAATTATATTGGACAATGTTTCAAGGCTATTCATAAAGTATTCCAGTAATATATCAGAGTGTGTTTCACTGCTATTCATAAGGTTTTCACTGGCCAATTCTTTGAGAAGTGGAAGTCTCCTTCTTCTTCTGAGTCTGCCTTAGTCTGGAAGCTCCACTGAAACCTGTCCACCATGGGTAACCCTGCTGGTATTTGAAATATTAGTGGCATAGCCTCCAGCCTCACAACAACATGCAAGCCACCACACTATGACAAACTGACAAATGAGTGGTGGAGATATACCTTGAGTATATCTTACCTAAATTTAGAGGTCCTCTCAATAATAGATTTTACCCACTGAACACTAATGACTCAATAACAGATGAGCTATAGGATGACATCAAGGACCTCATACATGAAGAGGAAAGTCATTAAAATGCAAAAGAGGGGGAAAAAAAAGCCTATGTGGATACCAGATTAGACTTTGAAACTTGCCCTTGAACAAATAGCTAAAGCAAAAGGAAGAAATGATGAAGTAAAAAAGTTGAACACAAAATTTCAAAGGGTAGTTAGAGACGATAAAATAGTATAAGAAAATGTCAAAGACTTGGAGTTAGAAAATCAAAAGGGAAGAGCACATTCAGTGTTTCTCAAGTTGAAAGAACTGAAAAAAAAATTCAAGCCTCAAGTTAGTATACTGAAGGATTCTATGGGCAAAGTATTGAATGATGCAGAATGTGTTTAAAGAACATGGAAGGAATACACAAAGTCACTGTACCAAAAATAATTAGTTGACATTCAACAATTTTAAGAGTAGCATATGATCAATTACCAATGGTACCGAAGGAAGAAGTCCAAGCTACACTGAAGGTATTGGTGAAAACAATGCTCCAGGAATTGATGAAATACCACTTGATATGTTATGAGATAAATGGATGCAATGCTGGAAGCACCCACTTGTTTATGCCAAGAAATTTGGAACACAGCTACCTGGCCAAATGTTTGGAAGAGATTCATGTATGTCCCCATCCTAAAGAAAGATGATTCAATGGAATGCAGAAATCATTGAACAGTATCATTAATGTCATACACAAGTAAAATTTTTCTGTAGATAATTCAAAAACAATTGCAGCAGTACATCAACAGGGAACCTCTAGAATTCAAACCAGATTCAGAAGATGACATGGAATGAAGGATATCACTGCTGATATCAGATAGATCTTGGCTGCAAGCATAGAATACCAGAGATGTTTACCTGTGTTTTATTGACTATGCAAAAGTATTTGACTGTGTGGATCATAACAAATTATGGATAACATTGAGAAGAACAGGTATTCCAGAACACTTAATTTTGCTTATGTGGAACCTGTTCACAGACTAAGAGGCAGTAATTCAAACAGAACAAGTGTAAACTGTGTTGTTTAAAATCAGGAGAGATGTTTGTCAAAGTTGTATCTTTTCACCATACTTATTCTGTGTTTGCTGAGTAAACTACTTGAGAAGCTGAACTATATGAAGAAACATGAGGTATCAGGATTGGAGGAAGACTCATTGACAACCTGTGATATGCAGATGACAAGTCTTTCTCACTGATAGTAAAGAAGACTTGAAGCACTTACTGATGAAGACTAGAGTCTTCAGTATGAATTACACCCCATCATAAAGAAAACAACAATCATCACAACTGGACCAATAAGTAACATCATGACAAATGAAGAAAATATTAAAGTTGTCAAGGATTTTATTTTACTTGCCTCCACAATGAACATCCATGGAAGCAGCAGTCAAGAAATCAAATGATGTACTGCATTGGGAAAATATACTACAAAAGATTTCTTTAAAGTGTTAAAAAGCAAAGATGTCACATTGAGGACTAAGGTGCATTTGACCCAAGCCATGGTATTTTTAATGGTCTTATATGCTTGTGTAAACTGGTATATGAATAAGGAAAACTGAAGAAGAATTGATGCATTTGAATTATAGTGTTGATGAAGAGTATTAAATTACCATGAACTGCCAGAAGAACAAACAAATATATCTTGAGAGTACTACAGCCAGAATACTTCTTAGAAGCAAGGGTGGTGAGACTTCATCTCATGAACTTTGGATATTTTA
The DNA here is from genome assembly GCF_000298275.1 of Orycteropus afer afer. NCBI lineage: Eukaryota > Metazoa > Chordata > Mammalia > Tubulidentata > Orycteropodidae > Orycteropus > Orycteropus afer. The sequence goes on along the minus strand of NW_006921779.1, from coordinate 1,369,974 downwards.
TCAGGAGGGACCAGTTCTTGGAGAAAGACCTCATGCTTGTTAAAGTAGAGGCCCAGTGAAAAAGAGGAAGACCCTCTACAAGATGTATTGACACAGTGACTGCAGCAATGGGCTCAAACAGCAAGAATTGTGAGGATGGTGCAGGATCTGGTAGTGTTTTGTTCTGTTGTATTTAAGGTGTGTGTGAGTTGGAACCTAACAATAAGTACTTACAATGGACAAGATGTGTTAGAAGATGTGCAGATATCAAGATCATCTTTGAGAGCTTTCAAACTGGAGGGAAATATTGGAAGCAAGAACTGTAATTTAAGGCAGCATATATTAAACCCACAAAAGTGAGATCCCTAGGTTCCTCCAAAGCAATGTCCCATTGGTAACTTTTGACCAAAAAGCTGCCTGGTAGTTTCAGCCTCTGTGGCCTGAGTCCTCAGTATGCAAAACCTCTTCTACATCCTCAAGCAGCAAAGGGAAACACAGCCTTCCCGATGCAATAATGGGATGAATAGTGAGGCTATAAATTTATTTGGATTTATGATCTGGCTCTCTCTCTTACCTCCATCTGTGCCAAACCATCCAGGGACGTTCCTGATTAATCATCTGTGGAAAAAGTACATTACTTCAAGGTGCGTGTTCTCACTCAAGTGCTTTCAACAAGACCCTGGGCGTCAGTGCAGAAGCTTTCAGGAAAAGAGCTGTTCAGAGGGCATCAAATACTTGGCCTCTTCTGTACCTCAGTGCTGTCTATGACTGGAATGGAAATAAATGTTTTCAGCATCAAGGAGAGTAGAAAAGTTGCACAGGTTTGGCATTTGGAGCCTCAGTGCATGGCTGGATGGCTGTCAACCAAACCATGTGTACTGAAGACTTTGTGGAAGGATGTAGTGCTGTCTGTCCTGAGCTTTTAAGCAGCCACAGGAGACAGCAGAATGGAGTAGGAAGAGGCAGAATTTGGAGAAAGAATGGTTCTGCCACTTAGATCATGTGTGTACCTGAGCAAGGTCTTCCAGCTTCAATTTCTTTGCCTGAAAAATAGAGAGAACCCCAACTACATAGAGTGGGTGTGGTGGTAAGCTTCTAAAATAACTCCCAATGATCCCTGCCTCCTTGTACTCATGCTTTTATGTAACCACCTCCCCTTGAGTGTGGGATGGACCTCATGTCTTGTTTCTAACAAATAGAACACAAGAAAGGCTGTCTCTTCTAAGATTGGATTACAAGAGGCTGTGACTTCTGTCTCACTTGACACTCTCTCTCTGCCTCTTCTCTCTTGATGCTCTGATGGAACAAGCTGCCACGCTGTGAGCTGCCCTAGGGTCTGAGTGCAGCCTCTGGCCAACAGCCAATGAAGATCTGAGACCTTTAGTGCAACAGGAAGTGAGGAAGTAAATCACCAGCAACCATGTGAGTGAGCTTGGAAGCATATGCTTCCCCAAATTGAGCCTTAAGATGACTACAGCCCTGGCCAGGTCAACGTCTTGACTGTGAGACCCTGAGCCAGAGAACCCAGCTAAGCTGCATCCAGATTTCTGACTTGCAGAAAGTGTGAGATGATAAATGGTTATGGCTTTAAACATCATGTTTTGGGGTGATTTGTTATATTGCAATAGATAACAATTATAGTGATCTTGAGGATTAAATAAGGTATAATGTACAATAGCCACTCAATAAGTGGTAACTATTGTCATGAGCATGAGATAGACTAATTGTCTTCCAATCTATTTGTGGAAAAGATGCATAAATATTGAGGGGTGGCGGGAGGGAAGGAAATGACATTTTCCAGAAAATTGTGAACTAAGCAGAAACTAAAAAGAGAAATACAGCCAAATGCCAACTATTTTGTGACATGTGATCATCTCCCTTCTCCATAGTCCCAAAATATTTCATTTGTGCCATGATTATAGCTCTAGCACAGGCCGCCATATGTCATGTAGTTGTCCCCTTCTCCCTCACCCTACCCTCAAAGGCAGGGACCATGCCTTCATCTACTTAATTTGTCACCATGCCCAACATCACACTTTTCAACTAATGTTAATAAGAATTGTCTGTAATTGTTCTCCTTTCCATTTTAAAAATTATTTTGCTAAGTGTTTTCTTCCCGTTCTTTACCTACGGAAATCCTTCTTGACTTGCAGAGACAAGACTTGACTTCTAGCTCTTCTTTCACAACTGTTCACTCCTTCTATGTTTCTCTTAACAAATTATTTTACCTCAAATTAGCACTGGTGTTGTTCAGTTCTTTATTAGACACAGTGGCTGCAACAATGGGCTCAAACATAGCAATGGTTGTGAGGATGGTGCAGGACTAGGCAGTGTTTCCCTTGTAGTCCATAGGGTTGCCATGAGTCGGAACCCACTTGACGGCACCTAACAACAATATCATTAGAATTAGTGGGTAATAGCCATCTCTCCCTTCAGGTGGCAGCCTCCAGAAGAGCAGGGCAATCTTCTATTGACCCTTGTAGGCTACAGTGCCCACCTTGGCTTTGTAGTAGGTTCTCAGAACTAGTGACGGAGGCATTATTTAAAACAATTCTCTGAGATTTGGTTAAACAAATGTTGAGGCCAAAATGAGGAGCAAAACTCAGAGAACAGATCACATATTGTAATAGACTTATGAAAAGACAGAGAAGGCCACAAGTCCCCTCCAAACCAACCAAATCTGCAGACCCTGTGGGATCTTGCAGGTTTCTTTTCCAGGCATGCTGTCTATCCCTGCTGGCACTATCCTCAGGACAAAGAAAATGGAACTGTTAACATTGCAACTACAATGAAAGGAAGACCAGGTGACAGAAACACCCCCTACAGAATACAGGCATACACTGTTAGAAGCAGAATTCAAAAAAAACAAAAAACAAAACAAAACAAAAAAAAAAACCGCACAGTAAATACGCACTTTGGAATTCATTATAAAAATAAAAGGCCAATGCAAGCTACTCTGCCTTCCTCCAATACACCATTAACCAGAATCCAGGCCAGAAAGGGTGTACATCTCCACACAGAACACAGCCCTGTGCTAAAAAGAACAAAAGCACTGATTGATTTGCCTTTGATGATTTTCCAGATCTGCTAGATTTCTTCTTTAGTAACAGGACAGGGGTAACCAAAGATTCCTATAAATAGGTGGGGAATTGGAAATGCTAGATGATAAGGATGACAATAACTCCTCTAACCTTCAGATGCAAGAACTTGAGAAACCAGGGGTGAGAGAATATCCATTGCCTTGGCAACCCATCCTCCTTGAGGATATTCTCAGCTCTCATATGGTCAAGCCCCCAGACCGAGGAAGGACAAGACTAGCCTTCGCCCACCCTAAAGCCACCAGTTCCTGAACACAGGCCTTAAGCTTGCCCTGGAGGCACTGAGTGAGCTGCAGGCTGTCCTGTGTCTGGGATTGCTTTTTCAGATGCCATCACATCAAAGGCAAATTGGCAGCACCCACCTTCAGCACTCAGAGAGACAGTGAAATACATTGGCTAAAAAGGAGATATCATAGTAATATTGGATGGGTTCAATTCTTGGTTCTGTTGTTTACTAACTGTGTGACCTTGAGCAAGTTCCTCAAAGCATCTTTGCCTTGGTTTTCCTATTGATGAAATAGAGATAATAATAACACCTTTCTGATAGAATTCCTGCAAATAGTAAATGAGTTAACACATATAGAGTACTTGAAAATGATCCTAGCATATAGCAAATTCTTAAAAGGGTTAACCATTATTATCTTGAAGAAAGAGCAGGGATTTTGGGTGTACAGTGGATGAAGACATTCTAGTTAGAAGGATCAGCATGTACTAAGACACAGTGTTGTGAAAGTACAAGAAACATTAGCGAACTGAAAGTAACTGTTCATGGCTAGATTACAGAGTACATGCGAGATAGGCAGAACCCAGGCCCAGATGGAGAAGAGCCTTGTACACCAAGGTAAGGGATTAATTATTTAGAAAAAACAAAGGACATTGGTGAATGTTAAGCCTGACCAGAAGGCACTGAGGCTCAGAATTATATGTGATTTACTCATGTAGTACATGAAAGAGTTGGGATTCAAAGGCTGGTCTTCTGCTGCCTTGAAATCCTGGGTTCTGCTCTTTCCATGAGAATGCTCATCTCCTTTTCCCCCTGCCCCTCCTCAGCAAAACCATTTCCTCCATTTTCTAGTGACTCCTTCTCACCTTTCCTCTGGGAACCCCTCCTCCATTCTCAGTCCATGTGGTTACAATATTGCCATCATCTCTGACTCTAATGGTGGACATATGGCTCAGGGCCTGCCAATCACAGCCTTGCATCCCCCAGAACTCATTCAGGCATTATTATCATCATCATCATCATCATCATCATCACCATCACCATCACGGTCACCATCTTTCACATCCACGTGAACAGGGTCATCACACCACATGATATGCCATGTGATTCAGGCCTTACAGTGACCTGCTCTGACACTTCCTAATTGGTATAAAAAACACGATGCCTCTAGCTTACAAACTGCACTCATTCCTTAAAATCAGATACAATCCCATAGCCTACCTTGGAAATTAAATTTTACTGGGTGAATGTTTAAAGCCATACTTTTTATCAATTGCAGGAAATTTGGGGGTTGGAAACCAAAAGAGGAAAATCAAAATCACCCATCATCCCACCACCCAGAGGCAACCACTGTTCACTTCCTTCCAAATCCTTTCTATATACATTTTTAACACACTTGAGATCATACTGTATAATCAGTTTTGTATCTTGCTTTTCAGAAATGTGAATTTAAAAGTCAAGCACCTAAGAGCCCCAGCTATCTCATCAACACTTCAGATGCCTCAGAAATGCATCGGAATTCTTAAAAAAAATCGATTCCACAAATCCCCCCCCAACCACGTGGGATTTGCAGCAGAATACACATGATACAGACACATTCCCTGAAGTGTAATAGATTTGAATTGCACACAAGTTGATGAATGAATGTCTAAATAATTAGGAGGTTAATTAATCTAAAATATTGGAGGATGAGAGAAATTTGAAGCTATCAATTCAACTGAGAGGACTAAGCCTGTCTTGCTAATGAAAATAGAGGAAGGTGAGAGACCGAGGCAGCAGAAGAGGGTACAAAAGCCAGTTAGCCACAGTTACTCTGGCACATATCAGACTTTTTGGGACCTATAGGCTTGACCATGTGGTTCTTGTGGTTAAAAGGCCTCCTAGCATCTCAAATAGAAACATAGTAGAGAGGTTAAATACACAGACCCTAAAGCCAGGAGATCTAGGTTCAAATTCAAGCTTGGCTGCTTATTAATTATGTGACCCTGGGAAAATTAATCTTTCTAGACCTTAGTTTTCTCACCTATAAACAGGAATGATATATATAGTGCCTACCACAGTGTTGTTGTGATGATTAATTAAGCCTGTATATGTAAGTCCTAGAACTGTGGCTTGCTCAAACTGTTTTGACTGTGACTCACAGTAAAAAGTACATTTTACATTGTGTCTCAACACATAAAAACATATATGTTATATTTGTTGCTGTCAAGTTGATTTTGACCAATAGCGACCCTATAGGACAGAGTAGAACTGTCCCATAGGGTTTCCAAGGTTGTAATCTTTATAGAAGCAAACTACCACATCTTTTTCTCACAGAGAGCAGCTGGTGGGTTCAAACCACCGATCTTTAGATTACCAGCTGAGTGCTTAACCACTGTACCACTAGAACTCCTTGTATATGTCATATGTATATATGTGTGTATGTGTGTGTCTCATTAAAATACTAGTTACTCCCACCCATGCAATGCAATCTTTTTTGTTATTGTAGTCTATTTCATCTCTAAAAATGCTTACTACAACCCACTAAGCTTACTTCGTGACTCACTACAGGGTCTCATTGAACAGTTTGAAAAACTGTAGCCTAAAGGACAGCACACAGATTTTGGTGTCATAAAAACCTGGTGTCAGAGCTCAGCTCTGCCATCTACGACCTGTGTAACCATAGGAAGGAGTGCTTGAGTGGTGCCCATGGTTAACACTCTTGGCTGCTAGGGAAAAGGCTGGTGGTCCAAGCTCACCCAGAGGCACCTTGGAAGAAAGGTCTGGCAACTGTTAAGATGAATCAAATCTTAATTTTACAGATGAGGAAACTGAGGTTAGTTTTTTTTTTTTTTTAAGTAAGCAAACAAAACACTTTCTTATGGTTAAAATAAAAGTTGCTGTGGAGTCTCTGTCAGCTCATGGTGACCCTGGGGGTGTCAGAGTAGAACTGTGCTCCACAGAGTTTTCAGTGGCTGCTTCTGCAGAAGGAGATCACCAGCCCTTTCTTCTGAGGCACCTGTGCATGAATTCAGACCATCAACCTTTCAGTTAGTAGCCGAACGCTTAACCATTTGTGCCTTCCAGGGACTCCCAGTATATAAAATTATGACATAGGACTTGGCACTTAGTAGGTACTCAGTAAGTGGTAGCATTTGTAATTTATCTGCATTTGCTATGCAAACAGGACTCTGAGAGAATCTTGCCTCCATTACCAATACCTTTGGGACCTCCAAATGCAATTACCACAAAGCTTTGTCTCAGAACTTGGTGTGGAAGCAGCTTCCGAGGTCTGTGATACCCCTACTTAACAACATGATTCCAAGTCCTGATCTTTGGATTTGATTTTTTAAAGTACTTCCTCTGTTTTAATTCAGACCCCAGGGACCTGGAAAGTACACCGCTGCTTTTTCCCAATAAAAATCAGACCAGCAATAAGCATATTGCATTTGAAATGGTGAAGCTGGGCACGCCTTCAAAAGACATTGCATTAGGACTTGGCTCATGCCCAGCCTGGGTTAGAAAGTCAATTTCCCTGGAGGAAACTCCGGAAGTCCTGCCACAGTCTCACAGGCTGGTTGGCTGAAAGAAACCTTAGCTTTAGCCAACTCTTTTACAGGTGGGTCAAGAGGGCACCAGGAGAGAGAGAAACCGTCGAAGGCATATAGCACATGAGTGGCAAGGTTGGGATGCATACGCTTCAACTCAAACCTAATCCTGGAAACTCTGACCAAGAGGAGAGTGTCCAGCTCTCTTGATACCCCAAGGCTGACCACATGAGGGCTCTCCTTCCCTCAACAGGCCTCAGTTATCAGAGGTATTTTATTTCCTGGAGAGGACCCTTTCACAATTGCTGTACTATACTTATAAGGGGTACAGTGATAGTTTAACTATAGAATTCTCACCTTCCATGAAGGAGACCCAAGTTCAATTCCTGGCCAATGTACCTCGAGCACCTCTCTCAGTGGAAGCTTGTGTGTGGCTGTGACTCTGAAGCGGTTTCAATGCAGATTCCAGACAAAAACAAACTAGGAAGAAAGGCCTGGTGATTTATTTTCAAAAGTGAGCCATGAAAACCCTATGGATCACAGTGGTCTGATCCCATTGTGCAGGAGCCTGCCACCAGTTGGGGGCTGACTTGATGGCAGCTGCTGACAATGACATACTCTTAAAAAACTGTTTAGTAGTAAAACCATTAATAAAATACCACTATTGATCTCTACTCATCTGGAAAGAAAGAGAATGATAGAAACCAAAAACTCAAAAAAGAAACTAGTTCACAGGACTAATCCCACATGAACCACAGCCTCATCTAGCCTGAGACCAGAACTAGATGGTACCCACCTCCCAGTACCAACTGTTCTGACCAGGGTCACTGGTTCAGGGTAGAATGGGTTAAAAATGTAGAACAAAACTCAAATTCCTGAAAAAGGCCAGACTTACAAGACAAATAGAGACGAGAGGAACCCCAAGACTATCGCCCTAAAACACCCTTTGAACTTGGAACTGAAGCCACTCCTGGAGGTCACCTTTCAGCCCTGTGTCAGATTATCCAATAAGCAAGGTGAGCTTTGGGTTACTTGTGCTTACTTACTAATCTGTAGTGAACAATTTCACAATTTTTCACTACATCAAAGATTCTGCTTCTAGGTATGGCTGGCATCTGTCTTCTTCTCAACCCCACAGCACCATCCTACAGAATTAAAACCTCTTTTCAAATTGGGGTAATAGACCCTTGTTTCAGCCAAATGATAGATTGGCTGATAAAATAAACGGTATCACCTGTGAGTACAGTGCTCCCTTAAATAATCAACTATATGAGACCAAACAACATTTACCCTAAGGCAAAGATGAGAAGGTAAAAAGGGGCAGAGCATGACCATGTATTGGGTTGGCAGACAATGTTTCCACACACATATTTGTATGTGTTGTAAGAATGTCCAGGTGTGCAGTAGAACTGACAAGGTACAAGTTTGTTGTAGCTTCTTGGCCACAGCCAGCTACCCAGAGGGAGCAAGTAGTTGGACCTGTGGGCTCAGGACCATGGTCCCAGAGGACAAGAAACTCAATTGATATACCATTCTACACAAATCCAGAAGGCTGGTGGTTCAAACCCACCAGCCACTCCTTCGAAGGAAGATGGGGCAATCTACTTCCGTAGTGATACTGCCTCAGAAACCCAAGGAGGGGTCACTATGAGTCGGGTCCTACTCAATGGCACATAACAACAACAACAACAACATCCTACTTTGGTGCGGGCAACTGGGATCTTAAACAATTGCAAGCAGTCATCTAGATGCAATGATGGGTCTCTCCTCGTCCAGAGCAAAGAAGAATGAAGAAAACCAAAGACACATGGAAACAATTAGTCCAAGGGACTGGTAGACCATGCTATCCTCAGCCTATATGACCTTGAGACCAGAAGAACTAGATTGTTCTTGGCTACCACTGTCAACCACCTGAAGGGGGATTGGTGCAGGAGATCCTGGATAGAGTGGGAGAACGGTGTGGAACAAAACTCAAAATCATAAAAAAAAAAAAAAAAAACCAGGTCTGCTGGTGTGATAGAGCCTAGTGAGACCCCTGAGACTATGGCCCCTAGATACCCTTCAGGTCTGGAATTGAACCCACTCCTGTGGCTTCCAGCCAAATAATAGACAGGCATATGGACTGAACATTTACATTAGGTAGCACTTCCTGGAGTGATCAATCAGTGGGAAAACAGAAGGGCAGTGTTTGCACAGGGAGACAGCTGGGGGGGAGGGGCGTGGGAGTGTGGGAGTACATGGGAGGGGAGAGGTAACTACCCCGAGGAAGTGAGAAGAGAGCTGTTACATTGTGGGGAGTTGCAGCCAATGTCATGAAACAAAATGTGTATGAACTGCTGTATAGAAAATTAACTTGCTTTGTAAACTTTCACTCAAATCACAATAAAGACTCAAAATATAAATAAAGAAGGGCAGGGAAACTAAATTAATGAAAACAGAACAAACAGAATGGAGATAATAAGAGTGCTGACCAACTGTAAAAAGTGTAACCAACGTCACAGAACAATTTGTATAAATATTAAGTGGAAACCTAATTTACTATATTTCGCTGTGCACAGGGTCACTATGAGTCAAAGATGACTCGACAGCACCTAACTAACAAACAAACAAAAAATTTACTGTGTAAACTTTCATCTAAAACATAATAAAGTATCATTAAAAAAAGATTATGACTAATATTTTGAGATTTTTTTTTAAAGAAACAATCAAATTGTTGGCACCCAGCAATGTCTGAAGCTTACATGACCTACCACTCAATTTTTTATTTATGTGAGCCTACATATGCATCCTCTTTAATGTTTAAGTCCATTTACTTCCTTGTAATGAGAACGACCTAACTGATACATAATGTGTTTAGGAAAGGTTAAGATTTATGAGGCTCACAGCTATCATATTAAATTTTTTATCTAGTCACCAAATAAATGTGCATAGATTTAGCTAAGAAAACTTCTTAAAAGTCTGTTCTTCAACACTCAATGTAAACAAACACAGTTAAAGAACCTATAACACACCACTAAGCATCTTTGCTATCCATTTAACAATGAGGGTGTAGATATCCCTAATTTCTTATAAATTAAAGAAAAAAAGATAAAGAGCACCTCATTAAAAAAATATATATATATCTGCCAAGGTGATTAGCAGACATTTCTTAAACTAAAAGAAAGAAACAGTAATAAATTTATACAAACAGGGTAATATGTTTATTTTTACCTATTAGCTGGATAAGGAATAGAAGGGATGATAATACTCAAGAGTTAGAGAGAGTGTGTAAAAACATGTTCTTAATCTTTGTCCTACTAGATTAAGTACAAATAAATACCACTTCTCTGGGGGAAAATTTAGCAGTAAGTGTCACAGTGTTTTAAATGTGCATAACATTTGATTCACCCACTTCTCTTCTTAAAATTTAGTCTAGAGAAATAATCCAAACAGTAGGCAGAATCCTCAAATAGAAGATATTAAGAGATATTCATTACAATTGGTGGGTGGTAGTGGATTATAATGGAAATTAGAAACCACCTGAATAGTTAACAATTGGTGAGAGGTTGAGTAAATTGTGGTTATTCCATATAGTGCAGTAGATGTAGCCATTTACAAAGATAATATAAATATCTTTAAAAATTAGTGATGTATTTCTTAGTTATAAAAGCAAGTTATAAAACATATATATATGTATATGTGCATGTGTATATATAGAGATAGTTATAGATAGAAGTAATATACATATATGTAGGAAGATGGTAAAAGATATTTTATCTGTGAGTCTAAAACTGAAAGCATCTAAATACTGAAAGTAGTATTCTAAAAGGATTTTGTACAATTACTTTTTAAAATCCTGTTGTTGCTGTGTTAGGTGCCATCCAGGTGATTTTTGACCTGTACCAAAAAAAAAAATCACTGCGGTCAAGTCGGATCTGACTCATAGTGAGCGACCCCTCCTTGGGTTTCCGAGGCGGTATCTCTACAGAAGTAGATTGCCCCAAGGAGTGCCTTCTACAGAAGTAGAAGCCCTCCAAGGAGTGGCTGATGGGTTTGAACCTCCAGCTTTCTGGTTAGCAGTCATATATGACTTGGGCACTATGCCACCAGGGACTCCTGTTGTTGTTGTTGTTGTGACCTTGTATAACACAACAGAACTGTCCACATAAAGTTGCTCCATGGGTTTGAACAGCCAAATTTACTGTTAGCAAAAAAAAAAAAAAAAAAAAACCAACCCGACCAAACCCACTGCCATTGAGTTGATTCCAACTCATAGCGACTCCCTTTGGGTTTCCGAGGCAATAAATCTTTATGGAAGTAGATTGCCCAGTCTTGCTTTCGTGGAGTGGCTGAGCTGCAGTTTCTCAAAAGTTGTTATGGTTACTGTGTATTTCACTGTACATAAATTATATTTCCATAAAATGTATGAAAAACAAAACAAAACAAAAAGTTATTATGGTAGCAGCTGAGTGCTTAATCATTGCACCATTACTGAGGTGCCCAGTGATTGATGTGGGTGTGACCTGCTAGCCCAGTAAATAACAGGGAGGGGAAGTTGGCTGCTTGGAGAAGGTGGGACAGATTATCACAGACAGATGGAAAGGGAAGACACTGGCAGAGGCCATTTCACAGGGTGAGAGTTTCTCTGGTCTCAGGAGAGGAAGGGGCTGAAGGGGCCCAGGTGCCCAGAGTGAAAGGGATTTTGCAAAGAAAAAGTACAGCAACAGCAAGGAATAGAAGCCCATGGAGCTTTTCAAAAGAGCTGCAGCTTCTCCAAAGCTGTTGCCATAAATGCTGATGGTCAGTGACTTTTGCCACAGGTCTGTCTGTAGGTTGTTGTTGTTGTGTGCCACTGAGGCGGCCCCGACTCATAGCGACCCCTCCTTGGGTTTCCAAGGCAGTATCACTATGGAAGTAGATTGCCCAACCTTCCTTCTGAGGAGTGGCTGATGGGTTTGAACCGCCAGCCTTCTGGATAGCAGTCAAGTGCCTTAGACACTGTAAATAAGAATTTAATATGCATTTTTATTATCACATGATGCTTTTTTGATAGTTTACAAATTCTAGTTTTCAGTGTGAGAATTCATAAAGAAAATGAGTACTGTGTTTATGTCACTAAATAAAAACTCAAACCAAACTCACTGCCATCAAGTCGATTCTGACTCACAGCAACCCCAGTTGGGTTTCCAAGACTGTAAATCTTTACAGAAGCAGACGGTCTCATCTTTATGGCCTCATCTTTCTCCCGTGGAGTGGTTGGTGGGTTCTAACCACTGACTATTTGGTTAGCAGCCAAATGTCTTAACCACTATACCACCAGAGCTCCTTTGTCACTAAATAATTGGGTTTTAAAAGACGTCTTTCCCCATTTCCAGCATAAAGAGACCATTTTCGACACATACAATGTGATGGTATTAGTAATTAGTTCCTCAGTAGATTCACAGGACAATTTTATATTAAACTAAAAAGTTTTTTAAATTTAACTTTTTTTTAACCACATACTACATACCTAAATATATTTTTCTTTCACTGTGCTCCTTTGAAGTCAAGAATCTAAGTTCCAGAAATATTGTTAATGTGCGATAAATCTGATTCTAGACCTACGTATTTAAACTTTGTGTATGTCTTGTGTGTGTCTCTGAGTATGACAGAGAGAACATGAGTAGTGGTTGTCTCTACATGTTATATAAATAGTTTTCTGGTTTTTTACTTATCTTTTCTAATTTTCTAATTTCCTTTTTACACTGAGCATGCTGTTGCATGTTGTGAGTCAATTTGGACTCATAGTGACCCTGGATCCTGCCCTTTCACCCACTCAGACGGAGTGCTGAGAGTGGTGGGAGTAATGATAACTCCTGATAGGCCTGGAGGATTCAAGGGCACAGAGGATGCTCACCTGAGTTGAACCTTGAGAAGAGGCACGTCTTAGAGAATTTTCCTGTGTAGTGGGGACTGTTGACTAGTGATGGCCACATGGGGACACTAGGTGAGTAGGCCCTAGAGAGCTTCCCAGAGTTCATCCTAGACATTGTGGAAGGCACTTCAAGAGAGTTAGTCCTGGAGGGACCTACAGTCCAGGCAAGGAGTGGGGAAAAGTGACCAGTGTGGGTAAAAGGAAAAGACAGAGAACCACAAATCTCTCACCAGTGATGTCTTGGCACTTTGTAAGCCCCTCCATGACTCGGGGGAAGAAGATGAAACCCTGGTTTGACTAACATTATGATACTGCTACACAGTGGAATAGGAGCTCTGGTAGCATAATGCCTAAGGCATTTGCCTGCTAACCAGAAGGCTGGCAGTTCAAACCCACCAGCTGCTCCTTGGAAGGAAGGTTGGGCAATCTACTTCTGTAGTGATACTGCCTCGGCAACCCAAGGAGGGGTCGCTATGAGTTGGGTCAGACTCGATGGCACATAACAACAACAATACACAGAGGAACGGGGGCTTAAAGTAGTTGTGGGAAAATTAAGAAAACATCATTTTTCAAATACCTGAGTTTGTTTATTGAAAATTGTACTACTCATACACTCAGTAAGGAGCCCTGGTGGCACAATGTTAAGGACGCAGCTGCTAACCAAAAGGTCAGTGATTTGAACCCACCAGCAGCTTCTTGGGAGAAGAGACCTGGCAATCTGCTCCCATAAAAAGATTACAGCCTAGAAAATCCTATGTTGTTGTTGTTGTTGTTATGTGCCGTCGAGTCAGCCCTGACTCATAGCGACCCCTCCTTGGGTTTCCGAGGCAGTATCACTACGGAAGTAGGATTGCCCAACCTTCCTTCCGAGGAGTGGCTAGTGGGTTTGAACCGCCAGCCTTCTGGTTAGCAGTCAAGTGCCTTAGCCACTACGTTACCAGAAAATCCTATAGGGTCTGTCATATAGGGTCTCTATGAGTTGGAATTAACTTGATGGCACACAACAACAATTCCTACTCTACTTATTTCACACAATTATTGTGAGAATCAAGTAAAATAATAAACACAAGTGATAATGTAACCCTACTCTTCTTATATACAGACTTGTTCTTGGTGGTTTACATATCTTAATTTTGCTGATTCTCAAAACAACCCTTAAAATAGGTGCTACTATTATTTCCCCTTTACAGATGGGGAAACTGAGTCAAAGAGAGATGAAGTAATCTGCCCAAAGTCAAACAGGTTATAAGTGCCAGAGCCAGGACCCGAATTTAGGAGTCAGGCTGCAGTGCATCTCCACATGCTGCTAAATTGACCCTGTAAAAGGTGCTGAAGATAGCACCGACTGGGCAATAGTTTGTTCTGTTATACATGGGGTTATAGTGAATCAGGGCTAACAACACAATGATGTTATGTGTTAGTGAGTGTTCTGGTTACCTAGTGCCGCTCTCACAAGAATATACCACAAATGAGATGGCTTGAACAAACGGGAGTTTATTCTTACAATTTGGAGGCTTTAACCCAGGTTCCAAGTGCCAGGCTCTAGGGGCTGGGTGAAAGCCCCTAAGCCTTGGGCTTCAGCTCTGCCTTCAGCTCCCGGCCCACTGGAGCTAGAGGCTTTTCTTCACTCAGAGAACTGCTGGCTGCTGAGGCTGCCAAGCCCAACATTGACAAGCAAAAAGGCACAGTCCTGATGTTATCAAACCACACGGCAGGCCATTAATTCAAGTCCATTATAAGTCCCAAGGTCAGCAGAGCATGGCAGGCTGCTGAACAATAACATGGTTACATGCAGGGTCCAAGCATGCCATAAGCATTCCCCAAGGCTTCTGTTTATATACAGAAGGCATATAAGGCAGCTTCTCAGCTGCTCCCAGTAGATTCCACCATGGAGTTCATTACCAGTTTCATCATGGGGAATACTACATCCAGCTGCCTAGCCACTCAACCAGGCCTAGCCAAGCTGACACACAAACTGAACTACCACAATGCGACTCAAAGAGGTGAAGCATTTTGCCAAAGGTTACTTCCCTAGGTTAGCAGGTTCAAACCTGGGACTAGAACCCAGACCTTCTGACTCCAAATTCCATCTTTTTTCTTTGCATAGCTGCTTTTTGAGATTAACAAAACTGATGACTTTGCCAGCCAAGGTCAGTACAAAACTACCAGTCACTTCCAGACACGATGTCTGGGAAAGCTTTCTTCTGAAGTGTGAGTTTAATCCCTTGTGGGACTGTCATTGCTTGAGATTCTTAATAGACACGATTGTCAGGTCCAGCTCACAGGTTCAGAAAGACAACTGTGCAAGGACAAGACAGGGAAGGAGAGACTTAGCAGCAACAGCTGATGAGAAAATCCCCTAAGAGGATCTTGCTGATATGGAGCTAAGAATGAGTCAGCATTCTAGGTATGGGTTCCCAAATACTACTGGGCTGCATTCATGCACATTTATGGGTGTCCCAGGCAAGGGACATGAGGGTGTTGGTTTTATTTGTACCTTAGAATGAAGTGAGCCAGTGCTCTTTTCAAAGGGGGCACAACTAGCTAGAGTCCCCAAGGAAGACTGTAAGCTTGATGGTGAGAGGGCTGGAAGGCATGGCATAGGGACAATGGGGAAGGATCTGAATTGGGGCTCTTAAGAATGGAAAACAGAATTCATGGAGCATGATTGCTGATGTCAAGACTCTGAAGGACTGTAATGGAAAAGAATAAGAAGACTGGAACCACAAGGCCTGAAAGAACAAACCTAGAGTCAAGAAGTAGAAGAGAGGAAGAGGATGAGTGAAAGGAGGGAGAATGAGAACTCATATAAGGTACTTAAGAGCACAGGCTTTGGAGTTAGGCAACCTGGATTTGAATCGACACTTAGCGGTATGACCTATGACAACTTATCTAGCTTTGTTGTGCCTCAACATCTTTGCCTGTAAAATAAGGATGATAATAGCAAGTTGTCAAGGATTTCATTTCATTTGGATCCACAATCAATGCCCATGGAAACAGCAGTAAAGAAATCAAACAACAAATTGCATGGGAAAATCTGCTGCAAAAGATCTCTTTAAAGTGTTAAAAAGCAAAGATGTCACCTTTAGGACTAAGGTATGCCTGGCCTAAGCCATGGTATTTTCAATTGCCTCACATGCATTCAAAAAAGCTGAACAATGAATAAGGAAGAATTGATGCATTTGAATTGTGTTGTTGGCGAAGAATACTGACTATAACATGGACTGCCAGAACAAACAAATCTGTTTTGGATAAAGTACAGCTGGAATGGCTCCTTAGAAGTGAAGATGGTGACACTTTGCCTCTTGTACTTTGGCTACGTTATCAGAACGGACCAGTCCTTGGAGAAGGACATCATACTTGGTAAAGCAGAGAGTCAGCCAAAAAAAAAAAAAAGGAAGACCTTCAGTAAGATGGATTGACACAGTGGCTGCAACAAGAAGCTCAGCATAGTAATGATTGTGAGGATGGCACAGGACAAGGCGGTGTTTCATTCTGTTGTTCACAGGGTCACTATGAGTTGGAACCGACTTGATGGCACCTAACAACAACCACATAGAGTTGTGAGAATGCAGTGATCTAATCCATGTAACATGCTTAGCATGTGGCATACAGAAAACCAAACCAACTGCCATCAAGCCATTCCCACTCATGGAGACCCTATATGTTGCAGAGTAGAGCTGTGCTCCATGGGATTTTTTTGGCTATGACCTTTTGGAAGCAGATCACTCATCTTTCCTTCCCAGGTGCCTCTGGGTGGATTTGAACTATCAGTCTTTTTGTTAGTAGTGAAGCACTTAACCATTTGTGCCACTCAGAGGCTCCTTGGCATATAGAAGTGCTCTGTAAAATGCTAGCTGTAATCATGATTAGGATCCCTGGTGGCTCAGTGGTTAAGTGTTCAGATGCAAATTAAAAGGTCATTTATGCATATCTACTTGCTGCTCCGTAGAAGAAAGATGTGGCAGTCTGCTTCTGTAAGTATTTACAGCCTTGGAAACCCTATGGGGCAATTATACTCAGTCCTATAGAATTGACTATCATATTTTGACCATGCATTACTGTTATTGCCAGGGCTGTTTAGACATGGGATGGTAGCAAGGGTCCCTACTCAGGATACATGTAAGCAGGGGTTCAGAGGCTCACCACTTGATGAAGATGCTGTGAAGTAGATTCAAGCATTGTGGTGCAGAGAGAGCTGAAGAATCTCCAAGGGCTCTTGATTCTGCCTCTTCTGCCACAAGTCAGAAAAAGCATCCTTCAGAGGAGTACACTCCTCCCACTTCTAGAGCCTAGGGAACAGCCTTATGGGTCTGGCACTGCTGTTTCTGAGAAGAGTCGCCAAAGCCAATCACTGGGAGCAGCCTGGTCTTGGTCCAGCAGAGACGAGCAGGGGCTGCTCATTCACTGGTCATGACCTCCAGGGTGATGAGAACTAAGTGCACAGTAAGGGCTGCATGCTGCCCACACAAGGTGTGTCAACCAGCCCATAAACACTTCTAGAAGCCAAAGCTGACAGCAAGTATCAGGCAAAACAATCTGATGGCCTTGTCCGCTGCAGGTCCCACTGGCACAGGATCCACATGTTCCATGGGCATGTATGGAAAGCTTGGGGTTTAACAGGAGGTTAATGTCAAAAGGGCTGATTATGGAATTCTGGAGGAGGGTGGGTTAACAACGGGAAGGACTTGAGTAAATGGGGGAATATGCACTTGAGTAGGAGGATAATAGTGAGGACTGCATGGTTCTGTACCAGACTTGTAGATTTGTGCCCAGTCAACCCTCATCTAGGCAGGTCTGGGTCCAGAGAGATGGGTGGCAGAAAGGAGCTAAGCTCGTGGCTTGTGGAGAGGATTTCAGGAAGATGGTAGGAGCACAGGCAGCCCTCTAAGGGCTTACCCAACAGAACACAGCTCACAATACCAGCATGTGTCATGGAACCACGAGTGCGATGGGTTCCATTGTGTCCCCAAAAAAGTTATGTTGAAGTCCCAACCCCTGGTACATGTGACTGTGACTTGTTTAGAAATACAGTTGTTGCAGATGTAATTAGTTAAGTTAAGGCAAGGTCATTAGTTAAGTTAGGGTGGGCCCTGATCTAATATGGATCTAGATAAGAAGCAGAGAAAAAATACAGAGAGAAAACGTCCATGTGCAGATGGAACAGAGATTGGAGTGATGCTGTCACAAACCAGATAACACCTGGAACTTCCAGAAGCTAGGAGAGACAAGAAAAGATCCTCTGTTAGCAGCTTAGGAGGAGTCTGGCCCTCCCAACACTCAGATTTCAGGCTCCTAGCTTCCAGAACTGTGGGGCAATACTTTTCTATGTTTTAAGGCACCCAATTTGTAGTACATTGTTGTGGAAGCCCCAAGAAATGAATACAATGGAAAAAAAAATATGTCCTCCCCTTTATCAGGGCAGCTATGTAAAGTGCTGGTCTAGGACAATTTCAGGGCCATCAATAGGAAGCTGTACCTATAATAAGCAACTCTGGCAGCAATAACATTTTGGCTCATTAATAAATTAATTAAGTAGTTAATTAATTAAATGATACTTATTGATTGCCTATTATGGGCCAGGCGCTCTGCTCTGTGCTCTTAAGTCTTCCAAATTCGTAGCTCCTTTGGCAGGGAACGTTAGAGAAGAAAGAAATAGGTGGATACCTCTTCAAAATGACACAAGTTCTTCCTGAGCAAGTGAAAAGTTTCCAGAAATAATCTGAGAAGTGGAGATGAATAAGAGGCTGGGGATCCTAAAAGAGAAAAAAAGATCTGCACCAGTGAATGACGGGTTAATTACTCCTAATGGAACTCCATTTAAAACCTTACACTGCTGTAGGCTGGGAAACATTGTGTGTGTGTGTGTGTGTGTGTGTGTGTGTGAGTTTGTGATCTTTCCTTTAGTGAGCTAAAAAATGGCTGAGTTGGGAACTGGATCCAGACAATCAGATGCCAGATCCTGTGTAACACACCCCAGCACTATGCACCACCCTCAAGAAAAGTGAGGAGCACAGGCCACAGACTTTCACAGAAAAAACAAACAAACAAACTCTGCCACAGAGTCGGATCTGACTCATAGTGACCCCTCCTTGAGTTTCTGAGGCAGTATCACTACGAAAGTAGATTGCTCAACCTTCCTTCGAGGAGTGGCCAGTGGGTTTGAACAACCAGCCTTCTCATTAGCAGTCAAATGCATTAGGCACTACGCCACCAGAGCTCCTATTTCATCATTGCACACTGCTGTGGAGTTGGATCTGACTCATAGTGACCCTTCCTTGGGTTTCCGAGGCAGTATCACTACAGAAGTAGATTGCCCAACCCTCCTGGGCACCACACCCCAGCACTATGCATCACCCTCAAGAAAAGTGAGAAGCACAGGCCGTGGGCTTTCACAGAAGGATGAGAAAATGTGCTGGCACACCATGTTTGTCTATGCAAGTCTTTTCTATGTGCACAGGATGTGTATAGGTAAATTCACACAGAGTCTTCTAGATGTCTTTGGGAATCAAGCCTTTGGCCAAAGCAGGATCCTGGGCCTGGTAGAGTCTTGGGAGACATGTGGCTGGTAGGCAGAGCCTACAGTGTTCTTGGCCCTCAAAACACGTCTGCAGATAAAACTAGAACAGGGTTTCCCAGCCAAAGTGTGACTCAAGTTTCTGTTCGTTTGATAAGGACACCTGTTCTGCTGAGGTCCCTCAGAATACAGCTGAGCTTGGGGCCAAACCTGCATTGATGGGAAAGTCAGTCACTGTAGCCTGCTGGTGAGATGGGCCATTATGGCTCCTAGCACACAAGGCCATTGCTCTGTTGTTATAGTTATTGGCAAGTCAATTTAAATAAGTAGCAAGTCCACGTGACAGAGTAGAACTGCTCCAGAGAGTTTTCTAGGCTGTAATCTTTAGGAAAGCAGAGCTTCCTCTGGAGCCACTGGGTGGGTTCAAACCACTGACCTTTTGGTCAGCAGCTGAACACTAAACCATTGCATCTCGAGGGCTCCTTGCTGCTGCTCCAGCCTCTTGTGAATCTCCAAAGCCAGTGTATCACGTTTCTCTGATCAGCTCATGTTCTTTGTCCTGACGTGGCTTCCTAAACCAATTGTGGACGTTATTTAATTCTACAGAAACAAATTGTAGACTTAACATGGTCCAGGAACTGTATTAAAAACAAACAAATGAAACAAACAGTTACCATGCAGTTGATTATGATAATGGTGATCCTGTACGTGTCATGCTCCACAGAGTTTTCAGTGGCTAATTTTTCAGCTAGACTTTTCTTCTGATGGTCCTCTGGGTAGACTCAAACGTCCAGCTTTCACCTAGCAGCCAAAGAACTTACCCATCTGCACACCCAGGGACTCAAGGAATTCCATTGTTGTGTTGTTATTGTTACATACTGTTGAGTTGGAAGGAGGGTTGGGCAATCCTACTTCTGTAGTGATACTGCCTTGGAAACCCAAGGAGGGGTCGCTATGAGTCGGGTCAGACTCGAAAGCACATGACAACAACAACAACACTGTTGAGTCAGGCATGAGGAATTCAACCACAAACAAGATGTGTCTTTTCCCAGAGCTCTGGAAATCAGTCTGCTTCTTTTAACATAAATAAATAAATAGGTGGTTGATAGATAGTTGGTAGATAGATAGATAGATAGATAGATAGATAGACTAAACTCACTGCTTGTCGAGTCAAATCTGACTTATAGTGACCCCTCCTTGGGTTTCCACAGAAGGCCTGGGGAATGCTAACCTTCCTATCTCTCCCATTCATATGTGACTGATCATTTCTCGGAGCTAGGTTTTTGGACTGATCCTTAATCTCAGATTTTCTCCCCTTACATAAGTAAGTTTGGAATCAATTGAGAAATGAGACACAGGACACAAACAGAGGGAGATCAAAATATCATCTTTGGATATAATGGTTGGAAGAACTTGGCTTTAGACTTATGCCCACAGTGGGCATCTAGTACTTCATGCAGGGTTAAATGTAGTCATCCAGTCCAGGCAGGGCTGGATTACTGGGGCCTGCCCTAGAGGGGAGGGGCCTGCCCTGGAAACTGACCACCTTTCCCTCTGTCCCAAATACACCCTCCCTGCAGGTGGATTGAAGAAAATCCAGGAAAGGCTAGGCTGAGCATGCTCAGTTTCTTCTCTGAAACTCATTCATCAGATACATCAGGTAATTAGTAAAGGTGCAGAAAGGCCAGAGTGTTACTTCAGCTTACATCCTTTCAGATGAGAGTGTGGGACAAAGGGAGGAGGGGTTCCTCCAACACCTGGTGCCTCTGTCCAAGTTTTGGGTTGTTAATAAGAGGAAGGTGAACTTGGGATGTATAGGGTCCTGGTTCCCATGGAGAACATAATGGAAAGATCACTGGGCCTGGTATCAGGATGCCTAAGTTTAAATCATGACTTTGCTATTTACTAACTAGGCAAACTCAATGCTGTCAAGTCTATGTGTTTCAGAGTAGAACTTTGCTCCATAGGGTTTTCAATGGCTATGACCTTTGGAAAGTATTTAAGGGGACTTCTCTTCTAAGATACCTCTGGATGAATTCAAACTGTCAATCTTTCTGTTAGTAGCCCAGTGCTTTACCGTTTGCACCACCTAGAAACTACTAACCAGGCAACCTTGGATATATCATCTTACCATTCCAGGGTTAGGGACTGTCCTCTGAGGAACAGCAATACTGATGGTTGACCTACTTCAGAGGGTTGTTGAGAGTATCAAATGTGAGCTTGGGTGTGAATAGATGGGAGTGATTGTTTCTGTTGATGTTATTTCTGATGTCTTCTGGCCTTGGTGCTCCTCTTCCGGGAGAAGGGAGAAATGTGCGAGCCCGCCTGCCTTGAAGTCTAGCCTGGACATCATTTTGAGGCTCAGCCATTACTGAGCAACTTGGAAAAAGGAGGCAACTTCCAACTACAAGGCCTGTTGAATCTTCTCTATTTTAGAAGGTCCATCATGAGTCAGTCCAAGACTAAACCAGGGAACTGGACATTGCAGGTTCTTCATTTTTCAAACAACCTCTAAGCCCTTGGGTAGCTCAGGGAAGATTTTATATCACACTGGACTAAAGTACTTTTTATCTCTGTCTTCTGGTCTACTACACTACATATATATATATATGTGTGTGTGTGTGTGTGTGTGTGTGTGTATACACACTATATACATACATACATACATATATATATATTTATATATATACACTCACTTCCGTGGAGTCAGATCCGACTCATATTGATCCCACCTTAGGTTTCTGATGTCTTCATAGCAGTATCACTATGGAAGTAGATTGCCCAATCTTCTGTCTCAGGAGTGGCTGGTGGGTTGGAACCTCCAGCCTTCTGGTTAGTAGTGAAATGCCTTAGGCACTATGCCACCAGAGCTCCCAACACACACACATACATACACATATATATACATACATACATATATGTATGTATGTGTACATACACTCACACAAACATGAGCAATTCCAGCTTAACTGTAATGGCTTAGTTGTTTTATAAGTACAGAGGGAATTTATAAACAATTCCTTGAAAGTTAAAGGAAAGGAAAAAAAAATCTGGTATCATGCTTGGAATGGATTAAAAAAATCTCTTTAAGAGTCAAGCTTTCTCTTCCCTTGGGATATGATTACGATTTCTCCCTTCTCTTCTCTCAACTGTTTCATGTACATGAAATATCCAAAGTGGAAGTCATTGGTGCTACTTGCTGATGTTTGGTTCTCCTCCTAGGCATAGGGTAGGACTGCACTTCCTAGTTCCTTGTTGGATAGCACCAGGTGTCTCATTCTGGTCAATGAGTTGTCAGCAGAAGTGACCTTGTTGCTGCTGGTCCAGAGAATTTAACTGTTTAGTGCCACTGAGAGTCCTCCAGGGTTCTCTTTCCTACTATATGGTGACTGAATGTTTAAAATGGTGGCTGCTCCACCATGCAGACAAAGTCCTTTATGGGAAGAAATGAAGCAAACCCTTCTGCTGACCTCTGAGAAACATGGAGTTTATTGCTGTGCTGCTGTTATTGTTAGCTGTCATTGAGTCAGCCGTGACTCACAGCAATCTTGCGTACAATGGAAAGAAATGCTGCCCGATCCTGCACCATCCCCACGACTGGTTGCAAATTGGATCATTGTGACCCATAAGGTTTTCACTGGCTGATTTCCAAAAGTAGACCACCAGGCCTTTCTCCTTAGTCCATCTGGAAGCGCTACTGTAACCTGTTCAGCATCGAAGCAACATGGAAGCCTCCACTGACAGACTGGTGGTGACTATGTGTGAGGTGTATTGACTGGGAATCCAACCCAACTCTCCCTCATGGAAGGCAAGGATTCTACCACCAACTAAACCACCAATGTCTCCCTTTATTGTTAGAAGACAGGAGAATTAGGGAGTTGTTTCTTACTGCAGCTTAACCTAGTTTATCTTATCTGATATACCCATTATAAATGACACATACATATATATATATATATATATATTTAAACCAATTGTCCTGACTTTGTTTTATGATCTAGAGAACCAGTGTTGGCAATGCTGTTGTTAGGCACCATTGAATCGATTATGACTCCTAGTGACTCTATGTGTTACAGAGTGGGACTGCCCCATGGAGTCACCTAGGCTGTGATCTTTACAGAAGCTGATCATCAGGTCTTTCTCCTGAGTAGCTGCTGGCATGAGTTCTAACTGCCAGACCTCTCAGTTAGCAGCTGAGCACCTAACCACTGTACTGGCAGAGATTCTCAAACTTGGCCATAGATGGCATCAACTTGTGGGAGCCTGAAAATGTCTTTGTTCTGCAGCGTCCACTTTCATGGTCTGGCTTACAAAGAAGACCATGCTTTCCAGAGAACTGGTTTAGCCTTTGCATTAAACATCAGGCTGCTTCCCCTACCGCGTGGCAGGTTTTCATCTCCTCTGAATAATTTTTTAGCAACTTGAGAAACTGCAATCCAAACATATAGTATTTTTGGCTGGAAATTAAAACACGTCACTTTTAAAACATAAGCAGCATGCCCTGAATGTTTATGGTGAAAAGCTCACTCCCGGCCAGACTGCAAAGCTCACATTACCAAGAGGCAAACCCTGGAGCATGCTAGCAGTTTGCATCCCAATTCATCCTTTCTACTCAGTGCACCGACTATGAATCATTTCTCCTCTGGCACATGAACTCTCAGGCTTTAGGACTCATTCTGTATCAAAGAGTGACTGGCTACAATTTCCCCTTGCTGTAAGGGGACAGCTGTGGAAATGAGGAGACTCGTTTCTGCCCATGATGCTGTCCTTGCTGTTGTTCTATGCTATCAAGTTGATTCTGACTCACAGCGAACCAGTAGGAAGGAGTAGAATTGCCCTAGACCCTGTATCCATCTTTACGATAGCAGATTGCCAGGTCTTTTCCACCTTGAAGTGGTTGGTGGGTTTGAACTACTGACCTTTGGATTAACAGCTGAACACTTAACCATTTGCCACCAGGGCTCCTTACATTACCATTGTTGTTGTTGTTGTCGTTATGTGCCATCGAGTCTGACCCCACTCATAGCAACCCCTCCTTGGGGTTGCTGAGGCAGTATCACTATGGAAGTAGATTGCCCAACCTTCCTTCCAAAGAGTGGCTGGTGGGTTTGAACTTCCAGCCTTCTGGTTAGCAGTCAAGTGCCTTAGGCACTATGTTACCAGAGCTCCCACATTGCCATTAGGTGGAGCCAAAGCTGTCAGTTCAAAAGCAGTTTCCAAGGCACTGCTCTTGATGTCTTAGGCCTTTGGAGTTTCCCTTTGGGTGGAGCCACCTCATTTCTTTGTTCATTCATTCTTTTATTTACCTATTCATTTGTTAATGTCTACATGAGGACGTTTCTGGGAAACTTGTAGAGACCAAATATAAGGATGACATAATCCCTGCCTCTTAAGGGCCTGTTGCCTAATAGTTGAGGCATTTGATAACGTGAGATGTAAGAGAGCCACAACATATGATGGAAATTTAGGAAGGAGCTGTTCTAGCTTGGAGGCAGAGGGATCCATGAAAGGAAAGAGAATAGACATTTTGGATCCTTTATTATCTACCTTATCTCACTCTGTTTCTGTCATACCCTCATGAAATGGAAATTCATTCATATATTACGTGAAGAAACTGAGACTCAGAAGAGTAAGACTCGACCAAAGTCAAGCAACCGTTGGAGTCCTTGGGTGACACAAAACGTTAAGTGCTGAGTTGCTAACTAAAAGTTTAGAGGTTTGAGTCCACCCAAATGCCCCCAGGAAGAAAAGTGGGAGTCTGCTTCTAAAAAGTCACAGCCATGAAAACCCCACAGAGCACAGCTCTACTTTGAAACACATGGTGTGGCCATAAGTCGGAATCAACTTGACAGCAACTGGTTGGAAGGAACTGTTAGTTGGAGGAGTTGACTTTTACAGCCATTGTTCATCTGTCTCTAAGACTAGTAGGATTGGTTTAACCAGTCCACCTCTCTAAGCCACAATTTATTTATTCATCTGTAAAATGGGGATATAATACATTCATGGAGTTGTTTTGAGGATCAAATGAGATGAATCTATGAAAATAAAGTCCTTAACCTGACACCTGATATGCCCAATAACTGTTAGTCAGAATATTATTATTGAACTTCTATTAGGAGCTCTAGCGCTGTCTCTGTGGCACAATCGGTTAGCACGTTCAGCTGTTAACTGAGAGGTTGGTGGTTCGAGCCCACCCAGGGACGCTCAAGTACTTTTGGAGCTCTGGAAGCATAGTGCCTAAGGCATTTGACTGCTAACCAGAAGGCTGGTGGTTCAAACCCACCAGCCACTCCTCGGAAGGAGGGTTAAGCAATCTATTTCCATAGTGATGCTGCCTTGGAAACCCAAGGAAGGGTCTCTATGAGCCGGATCTGACTCAATGGCACATAACAGCAGCAACATTAAGAGCTCTGATAGAGTAGTGGATAAGGCATTTGGCTGCTCACCAGAAGGTCAGAGGTTCAAACCCACCAGCCACTCCATGGAAGGAAGATGGGGCAATCTACTTCCATAAAGATTTACAGCCTCAGAAACACAGCGGTGGTCACTATGAGTTGGAATTGACTTGATGGCAGCGAGTATTGTGTTGTAGGTACTTACTCAACACCTTACAAACATTATTCTTATCTTCATTTTGAAGGACAAGGAGAGTGAAGCAACTTGTCCAAGGTCATTCAACTGGTAAGTAATTGTGCTGGGATTAGAACTGAGGTCTATGTGACTCAAACACCAATGCTCTTTTCCATCATAATTTAGAAGATCAAAAGCCCCACAAAGAATGAGTGGTATTCATCACCATAATATATATTGTGATTGCTAATGTTATGTGTTAACTTATCCAGGCTATAATTCTCAGTGGTTTGGTAGACACTGGACTGGTACTCCTCCTTAGTAATGTAATCACCTTCCATGACATGATCTGATGTGATCAGCCAATCAATTAAAAGAGTAGTTTTCTTGGTGGTGTGGTCTGCCTCCAGTATATAAATGGATGTTCTGGCAGAACTTTCTCTCCCTCAGCCCTGCACTCTTCTTATCACCTGATCCCCAGATCCTGGAATGTAAACCTGCAGAAATCTCCAGTGCCACCTGGCCTGCAGATTTTGGATTCACCAGCCCCAACATTCCAGTGATCCAGCAGAGGTCTCCAGCTCTCCAGCTTATTGCCTGATCTATGGATTTGGGACTTGCCAGACCCCACAACTGCATGAGCCATTTCCTTGAAGTAAATCTGTCTCTCTCTCTCTCTCCCACCACCCTCTGTATAGCCTCATTGGTTTTCTCCTCCGGAGAACCCTGAGTAAGACACATATTGTGCAGTGTTTGAGAGTGTGGGTTTTGCATCACCCAGGTAGCTCCACATTTACTTCTGACCTTTCTGAACTCTATTTCCTCATCTGTAAAATAGGATGATTATAGGATCCACCTCAAAAGGCCATAGTGAAGATTAAACAAGCTAATGCATATGAAGTGCTTAGCAAAATGCCTGTCTCTCAGAGAAATCTCAATGAATGTGAACATTCATGATGATGATGGTGATGATGATGAGCATGCTTCTAGCATCACTGAAATAGCCTATGTGACACCCATGGAAGCTCCACATGAAAGGGAGACAGCATTTACTCCAAGACTATTGCTTTGACCAGCACACTTTCTGGTTTAACAGGATCTTCAAGATGCAACAAGTTAAGTAACTCTGGAGGATGATGATACCTACCAGAATTAGTGTGCTAAGAAAATGCATTTTTAAGACATTGCTTCTTTATGTGGCTTCTTAAAATGTTGGTTGGCGACAAAGCAAAATTCTCTTATCAAAATGAAATCTGTAGAATACAATTTTCAGCTCAAACAATGTGGTTTATACAAAGCGCCACCCTTTCAAGTCAGATGAGGAAATATAAAACTGTTCTATAATGGATATATTGTTTGCACACAAAAAGCTGTATGAATCCATGTTTCATGCCAGGCCTCATTTTACATCTTCAGTAAAAGGGGGAAATTCTCTCTTCTCCAGAGGAAACCCCCAAGGAGATCTCAGCACCACATTAACTGTGCCCTTTACTACTCACAAAATTTCAGAAAAGCACGGCTGCTTTGCTTATTGGGACACCAAGTCTCTGGGACACAGAGACCAGGCATTTATCACCATTGGCCCTTTTCATTCAAACTTAGATGACTCTGTATTGCTTCCCTTGATGTTGAACTCAGTCCTACAGATGTATTGATAGCCCACTACATGCAACACACTGTTCTAGGCATCCTGAGAAGCACAAAGATGGGTAAGATCCAATCTTGACCTCAAAGTACTCACAACTATGAGCATGGGGAAAAGGCAAGTTCATGAAGGCAATACAGAATTTTAGTGTTGCAAGACAATCATCCACTCAACCAATAGTCTTTCAACACTCTTTACAGCATGCCTACTATGTGCCGTGGAGTCCCTGAGTGGTGCAAAATGGTTAATACTCTTGGCTGATAACTGAAAGAGTGGAGGTTCAAGTCCACCCTGGGGGAATGTCAGAAGAAACACCTAGCAATGTACTTGCAAAAAATCAGCCATTGAAATCCCTTTGGAACACAGTTCTACTCTGACACATCTGAGATCACCATGAGTTGGAGTCAACTCGATGGCAACTTGTGATTATTCATCCAGGCACAGTGCTAAAGAGAGAAAAGCAAGAAGGCACACTTCTGTCCTTAGGAAGATCAGAGCCAAGTACTTTAGGAACGCAGTGGAATGAAAGAGTGCATCTAATAAAGAACCAGACAAGAGCTTTCAGAGGATTTTAAAGTGGTAAAATTCTACACATGGAGATCCAGGGCCCAACATCCAAAGCCACAAGCCAAGGTCCTACCAGTGGCTTATAATCATTGGCTGCTCAGTGGATTTGTTGCCTACCTTTGAGCTTGCAACCATTGTATGTGACTCGACATTTTAGGGCTATCAACACCCAGCCCTCTCTTCCTTTTAGTTCATTGACTTTGCTATGAGAATACCTTTTTGTCTGATGACTTGGTTGGAGAGAGGACACAACCCCCTCTAAGGAAGTAGGAGGCCTTCATCATTCCTGTCTCTGCCTAGGTTCAGCACATCTGGAAAGGCATCTCTGAGGTGGTGACATTTGAAGGACTCCAACCATGTCAAGAACAGGAAGAAGACACTTCCAAGGAGAAAAAACAGCAAGTCAAATGGTCTGAGGCAGGAATGAATTTGGTGAGTTCAAGAAACAGTCAGAGTATAAATAGTAGAAATGAGAGCAGAGAGGGGGGCCACAGCTAACTCTGGAAGGCCTTGGAGGCTTTGCAAGGGGTTTGGGCTTTATTTTTATGAGATAGAAAATCGTTGTTGTTGTTGTTATGTGCCGTCGAGTCAGCCCTGATTCATAGCGACCCCTCCTTGGGTTTCTAATGCAGTATCACTACGGAAGTAGGATTGCCCAAACTTCCTTCCGAGGAGTGGCTGCTGGGTTTGAACAGCCAGCCGTCTAGTTAGCAGGCAAGTGTCTTAGCCACTATGCTACCAGAGCTCCCAGAAAATCATTAGAGGATTGCAAAAAGGGGAGTGGGAAGCTATTGTTTAGTTTTTAAATTGTACATCTGATTATTGGGTGGAAAGTGGACTATGAAAAGGTAAAACCAGAAGCAAGGAAACAGGTAGGCTGGCATTGTATTGGCTCAGGATGAGACACTTATGGTTTGAGCCAAGGTAGTAGCAGTGACGAAGATGAGGAGACAGATCTGGGATACAATCTGCAGGTAATGTCCATTGGATGTCTCACTGATGTGAGAAGTGAGAGGAAGAAGAATCCAGAATGACTTTTGCGTTTGTGGGTTGAGCAAGTAGGTAGCACCATTTAATGCACATAACAACAACAACAACAGTGGATAGTCCTAAGGAGCTCTGGTAGCACAGTGCCTAAGGCATCTGACTGCTAACCAGAAGGTTGGTGGTTCAAACCCACCAGCCACTCAGTGCAAGCAAGACTGGGCAATCTACTTCTATGAAGATTTACCACCTCGGAAAAACCCAATGGGGGTCACTATGAGTTGGAATCAACTCAATGGCAGTGGGTTTGTTTGGTTTTGGTTTTTTGGTGGATAGTGCTACTAACTGGGGGCAGCTCACAGAAAACAGTGTTTTAGCAGAGGGACAAACAGAGTTTACTTCGAACATTTAAGGTTTGAGATGTCTGTGAGACAGTCATGTAGAGATATGAAGCAGGGAGTTGTTAAATGATTCTGGAATTGAGTGCCTGGGGAAGGACATTTTGATGTATTTAGCATTTAGATGATATGTAAAGCTGAAGAATGAATGGAAGCTTGTAAAGAGAGAAATGAAGGCAGTGGTGGTTCAGTGGTAGGATTCCATGTGAGAGACCGAGGTGTGATTCCAGCCAACGCACCTCATGTCCAGCCACCATCACTCGCAGTGGAGGCTTGTGTGTTGCTATAACGATAAATAGGTTTCAATGGAGTTTCCAGATAAAGATGGACTAGGAAGAAAGGCCTGGTGATCTACTTTCAAAAATCAGCCAGTGAAAACCCGATGGGTCACAACAGTCCAATCTTTGACTGATCACGGGCAACCTAGCAGCATTTCATTCTGTTGTACATGGGATCACCATGAGTCTGGGGTCAATTAGATAGCACTTAACAAAAACCACAAGGAGAGAAATAGAGAAGAGGTCCAGTGACTAAGCCTTAGGGTATTCCAGATTTAGAGTGGAAACATGAAAAACCCTGAATAAGCCTTCTCCCTTCATGTTTGCATCCCTCACTGCACCATAGGATAAACCTCAGAGAGAAAAAACGAACCTGGAAGGCCATTTTTTTTTTTTTTAACGTAATTTGAACACTGCATGTACATAATTTAAAACATTTGGCCCCAAAGATTAATAACTCCTCTTACATCTTCCTTTGACAGTCTCTCTGATTTGTCAGGCGGGATGGGTGGGGCGGGAGCTTTCCGAGTTGATTAACACCTCCACGTTGCTTTCAGCAAAGTGTGGGGCGGCAACAGAAAATGCCACATTGCAGATGCCTGACTTGGGGATGGGACTCTGACTTCACGCCTCCCTGTAGAGGCAGAGACTCACTTCTGACGGAGGGAAAGTATTACAAAAATATATATGTAACACATATTCTATTCCTGATTTAGGTCTATAATCTTATGAGCCAGACTGTAATGAATAATGTTATAATTAGCTGTAGATGAAGAACACGCAGCCGTGTTTTCTAGGGTGCACTTTAGGGCTCTGGTCCAATCTGCACATTTACAAGCTGTGCTATTTGCATCGACTTCTACAGACTCCACTCAGAGACAGAAGAGGCTGCATTATTGATTACAGTGTGCGCATCTTGCTTATCTCTCTGCTACACCCTGTGGGTGTGGAAGTGAAGGAGGAGGGAAAAGCCAGGAAATCCGGAAAGCACTACCCCATCCTCATGGAATAGCTCCCCAAATAGCAGCCTCAGTGTCTAATCTATGCCAGCAAACCTCTGGCATTTCCCCCTGACTAGAGCTACAGATTTGGACTAAATGGACATGAATTGACATGAGTTGCTGTGCCATGTGCAGTGTGACCTTAGGAGAGTCACTTCCCCTCTCTGGACCCTGGTTTTGCATCTGTAAAATGAGAAGATGGGCTTGAATATCTGTAAGGATCCTTCCAGTTTCACATCCTGTCTAAGATTGTATCAAAAGAAAACCAAATAGGATGCTCACCATGCAAACTTCTGCAGGGCCTCCCCATGCTGTGAAGGAACCCAGCTCCTAAGTATAGTATGTGGTGTGAAGTAATGTACTGGTAAATGCTTAACAACTGGCTCTCCAGGGGAAAAAGGTCCTATTTGTAATGTTTACCTATTTCCATAGGAGCTCTGGTAGCATAGTGCCTAAGGCACTTGACTGCTAACCAGAAGGCTGGCGGTTCAAACCCACCAGCCACTTCTCGGAAGGAAGGTTGGGCAATCTACTTCCATAGTGATACTGCCTCAGCAACCCAAGGAGGGGTCGCTATGGGTCAGGTCTGACTCAATGGCACATAACCACAACAACTTATTTCCATGGTGTAAATATTCCCACCATGGCCAATTTCAGTCTACTGGTGCGATGTCACTGGGCACAGAGTTGGGAAGAGATGCACACAATTGACTTTCTCACAAGCCAGCATTCCTACTGACTACAGCCAGAGCTTTGAACTGATTCAAAATGGTTGCATAATCGCCACGGTAAACAAGGGCCATATATGCATTACATAGCAGCCAAATCTGTTGCCCATGGTATTTTGATCCTTCCTCCTGAAAGTTTCAGGAGCCTGATGCAGGAGATTGGATTACAGGACTCTGGAAAACAACACACATTCAACGTGGCATGGTTGGCTGCCATCTTTCAGTGGGCACAGCTGTTTGTTTCCCACTTGGGTCAAAATACCATGGAAAACAGATTTGGTTGCTAGGCAACACGTTTGTGGCCCTTGTTTATGATGGTAATTGGCATAGTGCCTAAGGCACTTGACTGCTAACCAGAAGGTTGGTGGTTCAAACCCACCAGCCACTCCTCAGAAGGAAGATTGGGCAATCTACTTCTGTAGTAATACTGCCTCAGAAACCCAAGAAGGGGTTGCTATGAGTCAGAGATGACTCAACAGCACATAATAGCAACAGCTGAACCATTTTGAACTGATTTGAAGCCCAGCTACGGCAGACCTCTAGCATTACTTGCTGGGAATAACTGGCAGGTCACCCACTCTCTCTTTAGGCCCACCTCTCTGGTCAAGAGAATTTAAGCAAAACTTGTTCCCAACAAGCACCACTATTGAAGGTAGCAATGACAGTGACCCTCTATCCCCCAGATATCTGCCTGCAATGTGACTCTTCAGAGGTGACTGTGCTTCAAAATTAAGGGCATAGGCTCTTGAGCCAGAGAGCTGGGGTCAAAAATCTAACCCTGCCACTTACCATCTGTGTTGCCTTTGTCACGTGACTTAACCTTTCTGTGCTTCAGTCTGAGCATCTATAAAGTAGGGATAGTAAAAGTACTAACTTCGTAGAGTTCTTATGAATATTAACTGAGTTAATACATCTAATATACCTGGCACGTGGTAGACACTCAATAGATGTTAGTTATTGCTATATTTTTTTTTTAAAAAAAGGTTAATTTGAGTTTGACCTACAGAGCCAAAAATAAGATCAAAGGAAGGAAAAAAGAACTTGGCACGAGTTTTGTAATCCTAAATTCAATTTTCACTAGAAAAGGACATCATGTTTGATAAAGCAAAGGACCAATGAAAACAAAGGAAACCCTCCCATGAAATGGACTGACACAATAGCCGCAACAATGGAGTTAAGCATATCCATGATCATGAAGATGGCACAGGCCCTGGCAATGTTTCATTCTGTTGTACATAAGGTCACCACCATGAGACAGAGCCAGTTCAGCAGCAAATAACAACAGAATTCAATTGTCTTGTAAGAGCTTAAGACCCACCTAGACCAACAAATTTCCAAGTCACCAGTCTGAAGGTCAATTCAATTCAGTTGCTGATCCAAAAGCTCTGCATCTTGGATTCTGAGTTGAGCTCTGGGGAAACGAGCAGTTTAGAGTTAGAAATCTAAAGAACAACCTTTGGAGCTCCATCAGTTTCATCTCTTTTGCAAACCCGTGGCTGGCAACTGGACCAGCAGTGAGGCCTGGAGTACTTCCCACCTCTCTTACTCATGGAGCTCTGGTGGTGCTGTGGTTAAAGCACTAGGCTGCTAACCAAAAGATAGCAGTTCAAATTCACCAGCTGCTCCAGGGGAGAAAAATGAGGCAGTCTGCTGCTGTAAAGATTTACAGCCTTGGAAACCCTATGTATGGGGGCAGTTCTCCTCTGTCCTATAGGGTCACCATGAGTTGGAATCCACTTAATGTTACTGAGTGGTTTGGTTTCACTTGCTCCCAATGCCAAGGTGTCACATTCCCCACACCGACCCACCCTGGGTATCAAACCCTCCAGTTTCCAAGTGAGTCCCTCCACAAATAACATCTGAGTTGGCTGCAACTCATTATGGCAACCTAACATGCAATATTGTCTCCCACCTCAGCCCTGCCAACCTTCCATATCTCCACATGAGTTTTGGTAAGGAATGAGGTGAGGAAAAGAGGTTAGAGGAGGTTAGGAAAAATGAGAAAGGAGGGGTGGGAATGGCCATTTTACAACCTCTCCCAGTTGCCAGGTGTGGTGCCATGCGCTTTGTGCCTATCACAATTCTGATAGGTGCTACCAACAACCCTGAGAAACAGTCTACAGATGAGGACACAGAGACTCTGGTAGTCACCTATCCAATAATAAAGGCAAAGCAGCTGGGGTTCAGATCCCAAGACAGGTGGCTCTAAAGCTCCTTTATCAGGACTCTGGCTACTGTGCATGAATACAAACAATGATGGGGTAGCCAGGCAGCCTGATCTGGCCAATAGAGTTCTAAATCAGGTGACACAGAAATGTGCACCCCCATTACCCTTCTCTGCCAGCAATCCATGGAAGTATAAAGAAAGCCATTCCATGCTCTAGGTATTCTTGAGTTTTATTTATCTGTTTTAGAAAAATGACAGGGTATTTACAAGATAACTCCAGAGCTCACTCAAGAGTGGAGGCAGAAGGAGACTCCCAGGTTCTTTCTCTAACTGCCATGGTCAGGGCCCAGCCGTGGACAGGACAGGAACAGTGAATTCACATGTATCGGACTCTGATGTGCCAGGAGCAGTGACAGGTTGCCCACTTGCCTTATTTCATTAAATCCTAACCCTTTGTCAAGCAAGTACCACCTGCTTTGTGTCTATTACAACTCTGCTTGATTCTCCCAACAACCCTGAGTAACATACAGTAGAGCTGTTAGTTCCATTTTGCAGATGGGGAAGCTGAGACTGTTGAGTGTCAGCTTTGGAATCTAAGTCTGCTTGACTCCAGAGTCTCAGGCTCTCACATCTATAGGTGTCGCTGGAGGTTGTCAGTGGAAGTGCCGTCCTTATACCACTGGCAGCGTGAATACCGGAAATGGGGGAGAAAAAAAGAGGGGCTACTCTAGCTCTGGTAGCATAGTGGCTAAGACACTTGCCTGCTAACCAGACAGCTGGCGGTTCAAACCCACCAGCCACTCCTCGGAAGGAAGGTTGGGCAATCCTACTTCCGTAGTGATACTGCCTCGGAAACCCAAGGAGGGGTCGCTATGAGTCAGGTATGACTCGACGGCACATAACAACAACAACAACAACACTCTGAGGAATGAAGACTGGGTAATCTACTTCCATAAAGATTTACTGCCTCGGAAACCCAAAGGGGGTCGCTATGAGTCGGAATCCACTCAATGGCAGTTGAGTTTTTGTTTTTTTTCTGTTGCATCTCTCAGGGGCCCCTTTCCCTACATTCTAATAAAACAATAATAATAAAGCCTATTGCTGCCAAGTCTATTCCTACACGTGGTGACCACAAGTGTTACAGGGTAGAACTGCTACGTCGAGTTTCCTTGGCTGTAATCTCTGTGGAAGCAGATCTTCAGGCCTTTCTTCCGTGGTACCACTGGGTGGGTTCAAACCACCAACCTTTAGGTTAGCATTCAGCACAAGCTGACCTTTGTCCTCTAATCAACAGAATAAAAATATGGCCCCTTTAAGGACAATGCCATCCTCCACAGTCTTTGGGATAGCAGCTGGTGACTCTGAAGAGGAAAACTTTCCCTTGGTGAGCCAAGGCCAGGGAGTCATTTGTCAGAATCTTTAGAACGGTTGGTGGTGTCTTTACCCCACCCACACCCCCTGTGGTCCAGTCTTCACATCTAATTTGAGAAATCTTGTTCCCCGCCTAGTTTCTCAGGGAGAGACAGGTGTGCTGCTGGAACACAGTCAGGGTCAGAAGGTATCTTTTTGGCTTCTAGTCCTCACTCTTCCACTGGCAACTCATATCACCCTTGACAAACCTCCTCTCCTCACCGGGACTCAGTTCCTCTGTATGAAATGAGGAGAGTACGCTTCCAACTTTGAAATGTCAATGATTCTCCTTCAACACCATAACATTTGCTGAGGAACTTGGCAACCTTATACGGATATAGGTGTCCTCAGAAGTTGTGCATGAATCAGATCCTTGTTATGAAACCACACTTTTCTAAAGCGGTGTGATGTGAATAACCACGCCCTAATTCATCCCTAACTTGTAGATATTTCCAGAAGTCAGGAAGGGAGTAGGAGGAAGGGAAGAAAGAGAAGAGGGAAGAAGAGAAGGGGAAGAGAGAGGGAAAAAAGCACGGAAGGGTTAAAAGCAGGCACTTTGAAGTCACATGTAAGTCTGAGTCTCTGCCCTTCCACTCACTAGCTGCACAACCTGGGACAAGTCAGTCCCTTGACCTCTTTCAATTTCCATTTTCTCATCTGTAAAGTGGGGATAGGAATACTCAGAGGTTGGTGGGAGGACTATATAAAATAATGAATCCAGAGGGTTTAGCACAGTGCTGGCACCTAATAAGCATACAGTGAACTGTGAAATGGGCGCAGTGGTGGGTGAGCGGTAGAATTCACACCATCCACGTGGGAGACCCCAGTCGATCTCCAGCACATCATGCAAAGCTGCTACCCTTCTGTCAGCGGGGGCTTGTATGTTGCTATGATGCTGAACAGTTTTCAGCAGAGCTTCCAGACTATAAGATAGACTAGGAAGAAAGGCCTGGTGATCTACTTTCCAAAAGTCAACCAGCGAGAACCCCATGGATCACAATAGGCTTGATCTGTTACTGATCATGCGGATGGTACCGGACTGAGCAGCATTTCATTCCATTGTGCATCCCCTGGGTTGAGGTCCAATTAGATGGCAGATAACAACAACACACTGTAAGATAAAAAGCAAACGGTGGGGGAGAAGAAGAAAGAAGTGAAGAAGATAGTGGAGAGGAACACAGTGATTGAATCCCTGCTAAGCCCAGACAGGCACTTTCATCTGCGTAACCATGTGGAATGTGCACAGAATCATAGAAAAGTTTGTTGTGGCACCTGGAGGGTAGGGTTACTTTTTCTTTCTCAAATTTGAGGACATGAAGTGAAGAGGCAGAGGTGGGGGTCCTCTATTGGCTGCCTCCAGACTCAGTGGCTGCCACTTAAGTTGCTTTTAAACGTGCCCCAAAGCCATCAGCACACATCTTGTGGAAGAGTGCCTAACCTGGGCCACTGATAACCATGCAGACACCCATTCACATGCAGAAAGACAAACACATACAGATGCACAGGTGCACACAGTCCCTATGAGAGACCCAGACACATGTTTTCCAACACTCACTTGCACACTCTCCTGCACATTCACATGCATACCCAATGAGGTTTGCATGGCCAAGGTCAACACATCTCCTTGGGAGAATCAAAAGCAGTTACCCTTTTATCACTTGAAATTGATTCTCTTAGCATTATTTTCCCCCCGCCCTCTCCATCCTCCCAGATGAGGTCCGGCTCCTCTGTTATGCACTGTCAATGCTCTGTGTTACTTTCTTGCGTGGCACTTAGCATAGTTTATCATCACACATGGATGCATGACTATTTGATTAGTGTCTGCTTCCCCTCCTCGGCCTTCTGCTTCTTCTGAGCTTGGGGTAGCAAGTCTGTTTGGCTCATCCTGCCCCTAACACCAAGCCTGGAATGTGGTAAACATTTAATAAACACACATCTCATGTTGAATGAATGAATGAGCAAGTAACAGTGGATCTTCTCAAACTGAAGTTCTCAACATCTCACTGAGGGACCCTGACCTTGTATGATGTCCTAGACCCAGCCTCCCCTCTGTGGCCTGCCCCCCCACCCTCTGGCTTTGCCTCATTAGCTTCCTTGGCCAGATGACCTCCACTTTCTGAGGCCCAGAACGTCAGCCTCCTTCCCCAACAGTCATGCTGCAGGCTTTTCTTCCGAAAGGACAGGCCAGGCTCCTACCTTGGCATTCCTCAGTTTCAAGCTAGAGCCTTAGTGTCTATTATTCTTGGGATCCAACCACTCCAAAGGGGCCTTGGTTCCCTTTTCCTCTTTCTACCCACCAACCTCAGCCCTTTCCCTCCATTCCTTCGCACCCTCCACTCAGCCTCAGTTTCCCTTTACTTTCTGAGGGGAAATCGGTCTCTCAAATGAGCAGACCATGAAGTGCTGTTCTTGCTCCCCCTGGAGCAAGCACTGGGTGTCAGCAAACCCCAGCCTTGGCCATGCCTCTCCATCTAGGCTCCCCGCCAGCCCCACTCCTCCATCGCCGCCCTGACCCTGTGCCCGTTGTTGGATCCCAGTCCCAGAAGCAGGAGCGCATTCTGCATCCTTCCCCTCATTAAATCAGTGGCCATCACACTCAGGAGGCAGACAGAGGCAGGAGCCTAGCTTCCCAGACCCGAGTGGGCCCAAGGGGTTGATTAGCATATTGTTGTAAGGAAAGAAGTCTGGAGTAATCCTTTTTCTTATTGACACTAAATAACATTACCTGAAGGTCCCTCATCCCTCCATGCAGCCCAAGCATGTGTGTCCTCTCTCTTCTTAGCCCTCCTCTCCTCTTCCCCAACTCCTTCTATCCTCCATTCTCCTCTCCTGTTCCTTTCCCCTTTTTGTCCTACTTGCCTCCTGTCTCCTCTGATGCTCCCCTCCTGTTTGCATCTCTCATCCCCAACTCCTCCCATCCTTTTTCCTCTTCTTTGCCTCTTCCCCCTTCCACCGCCTCCTTTCCTCCTCTTCCTCTTCCGTCTCCCCCTCTCCGTCTCCATCTCTCCCTCCTTCTCTCTCTCTTTCCCTCCCTCATCTGTCTCTACCATAACTCCATCCCTTTGAAAAATGCACACGGAAAAGTGATCAAGGCAGAGCTTATCCAGCACCCTCCTCTCCCTTGCAACTGGGGGCGCCTTAACGGGACCAATGCTTAGCTCTGCCTGGAAAGCCACCAGAATGACAAATCTTTGGACAAATTACTGATTTCTCATCTAATTTACATCCAATTAGTGTGAGTGAAATGAATCATGTGGTCAGCCCCTCAGGGGAAACATTGAGATAACAAATGCCCAGGGCTCCTTTCCTGGGGAAATGACAGGCCCTGGGGGAAGTCCATGATTTACCCTGGGTCAGAGGCTCCCTCTCTTCCCCCAGGCAGGTTACCCAGCCCATAGATCAACCCTGCCCCCCTGCCTGAAGCCGGACCAGCCCCAAAATGAGTTCTGGCTGATAAAAAAGGGAGTGTGTGAGGACCAGGTCTTATGCTGGTCCCCCACCAAGGAGATCCCACTTGAGGAGAGAGTGCAGCGTGATGTATCAGAGTAAGTGCCAAGTGCTGGGCTCGGGCCTTCGTGCCCAGGATCTCCACCACCACCATAAGGCAGAAAGGCCAGAGGTAATAATAACTGGCCTTTGCTGCCACGAAGGAGCTCCGTGGGTCGCTGTGAGTCAGAATCAACTCAAGGGCAGTGTTTGTTTTTTGCTGTCACTCATTACATGCCAGGCCCTGCATTCAGGGCTTTGGAGAATCGTGGCTTTAACCCACATGATTACCTCTGCTTTACAGGGACAGAAAGAGACCCAGAGAGAGCTTGCTCAAGGTGACTTAGCCAGGAAGCAGCGGAGCCCAGATCTCAACGCTGGCAGTGGGATGCCAGAAGCCAGGTGCGTCACCAGCATGCTCTGCTGTGCCCATTCCGCAGAAGCAGAAACTGAAGCCCAGAGGGGCCAAGTCATGGCTCAAGGTCACAAAGCACACGTTTGCAGAACAGAAACTTTGCCACATGGAGTCCGTTCCTTCTCCCTCAGCATGCAGCTGTGTACCTCCATCACTGCAGGGTCTGGAGCCTCTAATTCCAGGCAGGGAGTAGAAGCTTCCAGGGGTGAGCGTGATGGTTTATCCAAGGCCATCCCCACTGCTGAGGGAAAGCAGTCCGAACGCACACCTTACTGTGACTGGGTCACCACTCCCTTCTTCACATACGAAGGGCAGCAGACGGGATTCAGAAATGTTTTTCCACAACAAGAAAGATGACCCCGAAATTGTTTGAAGTGGGACGATGGGGGCCAAGTGAGCGGGGCAGCGTGGGGGTGGCGGGCACGCGTTGCTTGTCTGAACAGTGCAGTAGCTGCGTGTTTGGGATGAGTCGGATCTCCCTGTGTAAACTTGTTTCTAGTCTGCTATTTAAAACCTGGCATATGGATGGGATCTCAGCTTCCAGTACTGGCAGTTCTTAACATTCACAGCGACTAAATAAAAAGGGAATTTTAAAAACCAAATGCAGTTTTACCCCATAACGAGGCAAAGAGAGAAACTAAGAAGTTAACAACTCCCCAACTTGGGCCTAGTTAACCTTCTAAATGTGGGGGCTTCTCCAAAGCAGTGTGGGATTAGGAGTAGAGGAACCCACATTTTCTGAACACCTAAATTAGGCCTGAAGTCCCTGGATGGTATAACAGTTAACACGCTGACCAAAGGGTTAGAAGGTTGAGTCCACCCAGAGGCCGCTCAGAAGAAAGCTTTGGCAATCCACTTCCTGAAAATCAGCTATTGGGATCCCTGTGGGGCATAGCTCCACTCTGATACACAAGAAGGGATTGCTATGAGTTGATTCTGATTCATGATGCCTCCATGCATTACAGAGTGGAACTGCTCCGTAGCATGTCCTTGACTGTAACCTTTTGTGGAAGCAGGCCTTTCTTCTGTGGCAGGGTAGCAGAGTGGGTTTGAATCACCAACATTTAGGTTAGCAGTTAAGTGCAAACCATTTGTGCCACCCAGGCACATTTTGGTTTAAGGTAGGCCTGGCTTTTTGTGCTGGGGGTTTAATCCTAGGGTTAGGGTTGAGCACATGGTTTTACAGCCAGCCAGCCAGCAAGGGTTTGAAACCCAGCTCTACCATTCACTCCCTGGATGATCTTAGAAAAGTTACTTAACATCTCTGAGCTTTCATTTTCTCAGTAGTAAAACAGGCCTGAAATAGGATTAACCTGCAGAGATGCTGTAAGCATTACATGAGCTCAGCTAATGCTTGTAGAGTGTGAAGTCTGATGCCTGGCCCGCAGTTAAGTGTGCAAAAAATTATACTTATTATTTACATAAGACCATTTGATCTGGAGGTCTACTGGGGCAATAGGGATGATCCTCCTAGTCTTTCAGCTTCTGAGGTGGGAGAGGATGCTGTCCATGGAAGGTGGGTGCCCCACCCATCTCTTTCCACATTTTTCAGGTTGAAAATAAACTGTGGCCCCAGGAAAGTGGTGAGAGGAGTAGGAAGAAATGTGTGGGGTAGGCAGGAAATGAGAAAAGAGAGCCTGGATATAAGGAAGGGAGACTCTGGGAGGGCCATGACTTAGGTCACTAAGGGTTGGAGTGGAGTCACAAGGTTCCTAGGGGCAGCTGGCCCAACTCCTCCCTAGGTCCCCAGAACAACTGCAATCAATAAGTGCTTACTGTGTACCTGGCACTATGCTAAATGCGTTCTATGCTTCCTCCCCACATACACATCTAAATCTCAAAATGGCTCAATGAATTGGTTATTATTTTTTAATAGAAAACTGAGGCACAAAGTCAAAGAACTAGTAAGTGAATAGTGGGACCAAGGCTCCAATGCAGGCTGTCAGACTTCAGAGCCCTGCTTTTCACTAACACTTCATTCACTGCCTCCCCTGACATAGGTGTTACCACCAACGGGCATCTTGTAGCAGAGAAGAAAAAAATGGTACCCAGAGAAAGGGCAATAGCTCCTTTGGTACAAGCAGATGATCAAGTCAGCTGCAAGCCTCACTGCTGCTAACTAGGGACAGAGGGCCCCTGACACCCATTCAGGACTCCTGATCCATGCACGTCCCTGGACGAACAGGCCAAGCCACCTCAGCAACTAGCGAAGGCCCATTCCCTGGCCATGCCCATCGAGTCTGCAAAGTGTGGTCAACCTCTCTGGGTACTGGGAGACGTAACAGAGCTGAGTGATAATGAGTAACTCAGCAGCTTTGCGTGACCTCCATTTCCTGATCTGTAAAATGGGAAGATCATGGCACCTACATCATAAAGTTGTTAATGAGGATTATGTAAAGCATCTAGAACTGTGCCTGGGACACAGTTTGCTGTCATTAATGAGGAAACTGAGGTTCAGAGCAGTGGAGTTGGCCAACTGCTAACAAGGTCATGGTCAAAATGTTTAATTGTGAACACTATTTCAAAACTGGGTGTTGCTAGGGGAAATTGTGTGTTGGTGGAAAATACAGTGTCCTGAAGGACAAAGACCCCAATGACATCACAGGTGACTTCTGATTCAGTTACCCAAAAGCACATTGAACTCCCTTGCTTCTCAGAAGCCACCTCCCAGCCACATCCTAGCCTCCCATTTCCCCAGGCACAACTTGGTCCTGATTCAGAGGTTTGCCCCAGGCTCCGAGGACACGTCTGCTCGGAGCTCCTGCTTCAGAGACTGCCACTGTCAAGACTTATGGCTGCCTCGTCTCTCCCCCTCGCTGGGTCTGGCTACATCACTTATCTCCCCGACGCTGACCTGCCAGCAGCTGCAGGAGGCTCTCTCCGGTAAGATTTGATTAATGAGGTTCAGCAGCAACAAATCAGTCTTATGGAGCAGCCCTCCCCTCTCTGGGACACACTCTCACAACGCCCGCTGCATACAAACTGCCCAGTGGTGTGGGGCTGCCTCCCAACCCTGCCTGTCGACGGCCCAGCTCTGCACCCAGAGCTCCATGGGCCAGGCCTGGCTAGAACTCTCCACCCCTCTCCAAGGATGCATCATGCCCTTGACCCTGCCAGGAGGTTCTTGCTTTTTTCCTTCTCTCCAAGATAATATTATTATAATAGCATCAATAATAATAGCTACTGTCACTTGACTACTTGCTGTATGCAGGGCACTTTGCTAAACACTTCACATGATATTGTTTCATCCCCTCAGCAACTCTATGCACTGTTTATTATTATTATTATTATTATTCCCATTTTACAGATGAGGAAACAGAGGTACAGGCAGGCTGTTACGTTGCTCAAAATCACACAGTTGGAAAAGGATAGAGCTGGGATTTAATCCCTCAAGTTCTGGTCTCTACAAGTAAAACCTGTAAAAGCTGAACCCTTGTGAAACAGAAAATTGTCAGAGAAGGAAAACTCAAATTTTATTTTTTCCACTAAAACAAGCAATAGAAAAGTGACAAGACTATACCCTGTCAAAGATATAACTGTCAAAGGAAAACTTGCAAGACCCAGAAGAACAAGACAGTCTTGTCGAGTTCCAGCTCTCACAAGTTTCACTGCACTTCTTAAATTGCTTGAAATCTTATAACCTTTTGGAAACATGATGAAAGCAATGGCCCTTCTCTTTGGAAAAATGGACATATCTCTACATACACGGCATATGATTTCAGCCTAGACAGAGGCACCCATCTTCAACCCATCCTCAGTCCTGGGGACTCCTGCTCTCATTCATTGAGAGACTTAAGCACCTCCGTTTCTCCCCTGGGCCTCAATCTCTCCCACTGCCAAGAGCCCATTCTTCTCCTGCTCTCTGAGCCAAGCACACAATAGCCAAGACCTGCTTCCCCATCTCATCTACTTTACTTCCATTTGGAAAGTTAGTGTCTTTGGAAGACAAAACTGTTTTTCTCTTTGAGTTTCCAACCTCTATGAGTGCATCACCCACCCCACCCCATCCCTTCTCCTTACCCTGACCGTTTTATTGGAACTGTTTGTTTCTCAAGCAGTTACAGGAAGCCATGGCGTGGTGAAGTGTCCACTCCTTTGCTGCATAATCTACGCATCATTCAAGCATATGTCCGTCCAGCCACCAGGGACCCTGTGTCACCTTCCAGGGAGCCCTTCCTGAAGTGAACATCCTGCTCAGCTGCTCCCCACTTCCTCTTGCCCCAAAACCACCATGGCTCTATCTGCACCCTCCCTTGCCTGCTGAAAGGGCTCTAGATCTCACCCTTCCTTTCCCCTCTTTACCTTCCCCAAAGCCCTTATATCCCAGAAGCATTTGTAAGGGATTTGCCAATAGTCACTTTTTCATCTGCTGGGGCAAGAGTCATCTTTGCATATAGATGTTTTGTAATAGATGCTGCATTGATTATGTAAAGTTCTTTTGGGAATTGTCTGGCCATTTCTGGGTCCTCACCAACCAGTTCCACCTCCAACTCCAACATGCATCTCAGATCTCCTGGGTTGGGGAGTGCAGAGCCACCTGAACCAGAGGCTTGGGGAAGGGAGTGCAGCCCCAAATGGCCTTGTATGTGACAGGGACAAGTGGCTTTGACCCATCAAGGTGGACTTGCATGGCACCCACTGCTCTACTTTTGATAGACTGGCTGAGGAAGGTCCACTTCATTTGAATATGGCCTGATCCTCAGTTAGAAATCATAGCAATGCTTCTGGTGTTTAGCTTTTTTTTTTTTTTTTTGTACTTTTGCAGGATACAAAGCAAAGTTCACTCCTCCATTAGTTCATCCCAACTTCACAATGCCCTTATGTGGGAAGGATTATTATTATTATGCCCACTTTACAGATATGGAAACTAAGGCACTGTGACTTGCCCAAGATTGCATAGTTCACATGTGGCAATTCCAGCCTTTGAGCCCAATTCATCAGAATATGAAATTGGTACTCTTCATAGTATGTTATTTTGCTTAAAAGCTCATTTTCAAAAAGAGACATTTATAGTGCTCTTAGATTTTCCTTTCATCTCAGTGTCCTCCAGGAGCATGCAAGGAACAGCGTGGAGTTATGTGCATTTGTGTTGGATCAAGGTATGGCTATCTGTGAGTGGAATATTTGGGCAGGGTGTGGTGGGTGTGTTTATGTGTACATGTGTACACATGTGTATGGAGAAGAGGGTGTGGGTATGAGCAGGAGGATGTAACGGGGCTTGAGAGTGTGTCTGTGGGTGTGTGGAATGTGTGCTTTTGTGGGTATGAGAGTGTGAACCTCTGGCCTGCTTCCTCCTCTTGCAGATCACACTGCACTTGTCCTCAGAGCCCATAGCCTATGTCTTAAGTCTCTTAGGATGAGAAGACTGCATAGATCAGCATTTGTAGTGCACTTATTTTTTTCAGACTATTTGAGGACTTTGGTGGTTCAGTGGTAGAATTCTTGCCTTCCATGAAGGAGAGCTGGGTTCAATTCTTGGACAATGTATCACATATGCAGCCACTACCCAACTGTCAGTGGTGGCTTGTGTGCTGCTATGATGCTGAACAGGTTTTGGTGGAGCTTCTAGAATAAGACAGATAAGGAAGAAAGGCCTGGTGATCTACTTCTGAGAAGCAGCCAGTGAAAGCCCTACGGATCACAGTCTAAGCTGCAATTAATCAAAAGGATGGCGCAGAACCATCCTTATAGCATTTCGTTCTCTTGTGCATGGGGTCACCATCACTCAGTGGCCAGCTCGACAGCTAATGACAACACACAGTAAACACCTTAACAAATGTGGCTAGCCCCTCATGAAAGACTCTCTGAAAGCCCAGAATGTACCCCAACTTTTTGGAGTTGATCTCTGGGAAGTGCCTTTGGAGCCAGTGATTACATCACCCAGGAAAGCAGGCCCATCATTTTGTTGGTGTGGAGGGTGGACACAGAAAACTCTGTGTGCAATTAGGCCAATAGCCCCAGATGGCAGAGGAGAGGTAGAGGGAGGGAGGAGCAGGGGTGCCACGTCCCTCTGGTACTCAACGCCTCCTGT
Organism: Orycteropus afer afer; assembly: GCF_000298275.1. NCBI lineage: Eukaryota > Metazoa > Chordata > Mammalia > Tubulidentata > Orycteropodidae > Orycteropus > Orycteropus afer. Next base: position 1,325,057 of record NW_006921779.1, on the reverse strand, counting down.
CCCTGTGCCAGGGGTCATGGAGAAATTTGACGGACATGGAAGCAGCTCAGCAGGGCTGCTGAAGATCCTTTGTCCCAGGCAGGCAGAGCCTTGAATAAGGTCTAATAGTTTGCCCACCATCTGAAAGCATGGCAGTCCCTCAGCTCTTCCGCTGTCCATCCTCCAGCTAGCTACTCGGATGACGGGGGGAGAGGCTTCCTTGCTGGCCAGCCCTTGAGGTCTTTCAGTACCAGTTTTGGGGTACCCCCCACCACAGCCTCTGAGACACAGAGCAAACTTGCCTTCACAGTGCATTTACTGGCTTTCAATCAGGCCCATTCATTCTGAAAATGGCCCCTAAAGCACTCATCACTTTGAGTGTATAATTGGGCCGTAGGAGGGAGACAAAGTCTGGCCAAGTTGGTGGGGTGCTCGGTATTCTAAAGCCAAAGGACAGCTGAATTCCCTTTCTGCTGCCCCCAGGCCCACATTCCTGGTAGCAACTCTGGAGCTTTCCCTGGAGTTTCCTGCTCTGGCTTCTACCTGAACTTAGTTAGCATCCCCATGTGCCAATTAGAGTCACACCTCCCATTTAACCACAAGCACATTTTCCAGTTTCTTCTTCTACTAGGACGGGCTCCAAATGTCTCTTGTGGTTGTTTCCCGAAATCAAATCCAACCTCAAAGCATGAAGATTTGCCATTATTAAAGATGAGCAAAAGCATATGCCCCAGGCTCTGGAGAGAATTTCTAATGAGGATTCCAAAGATCACAGCCGACTACTGAGCTCTTGGAATCTGATGGGCCCTTAGCAGTCCTGGAGCCTCTAATTACACTCCCTGCACATCCCTACCACCATGCCTTTGCCCAGGCTGTTCCCTCGACAGTAGTCTATGTGACGCAGTGATGGTTTTTAACGGGTATAAAGGGAAAAACAGGAAAGGTCGAAATCACCCTTACAAGTCCCTAAGGAGGGAGACCAATACCCCATCTCTCAGGGAGTCCAACAGAGACAGATTTTCCTTCAGTATTAGAACAAATCTCTTTTCTTTGGATTAAGCACCAGATGAGATTATTGGCTTGATTCATGGGCATGTTTCATGAACTTGCACGTCTTTAAACAGTAGAATCACCCTTAGGGTAATAGAGCCAGAGAGACACAGAGGACTTGCAAGTCACTGGGGAAAGAGCAGGGCCCGTCTCTCATCTTGTGCTTATGCTGGGGAAAGCTCCTTGAGTGAAATTGTGGCAGAGTCATCCACTTTATTCTCCATACACACTCTCTGTTATTGTTGTTATGTTATGTGCATGTAAATAGTTGAGTTCATGTACATTAAACACAATCTCCTCAGAAGGCATGTACCCTGCATTACACTATGTGAAGTCCTTTACATCCTTCAAGGGCACTTGCACATTCTAAATGCCACTTCTTCTAGGAAGCATTCCCTGATTGCCTCAGCTGGAAGTGGTATCCCCCAAACGAGGAACTCATCTTCAGGCCCATGCACTCTGTGCCTCATATCACAGTAACTGTGTGTAAATCACCAGTTACCATTGAGCTGACTGGGATCCATGGTGAGTTCTGCACGTGTCACAGCAGAACTGTGCTCCGTAGAGTTTTCAATGGCTGACTTTTCGGAAGCATATCACCAGGCCTGCCTTCTGAGATGTCTTTGGGTGGACTCAAATTGCCAACTTTTTAGTTAGCAGCTGAGTACACTAACCATTTATACTACCCAGGGACTCCATTTGTGTCTTATCTCCCCAAATAGGCCATGAAGTCTTTGAGGCCAGGATCCTTGTCTGTTTCACCTCTGGGGTCTCCATAGTGCTCAGTTCAATGTCTTCTGTATACCCCATAGCAGTAGATATTGATCAAAAGAATAGGCATGTGAATGGATGAATTACAGAAATGGCTTATCTCAGAAAACTAGATGCCGGGACTCAGGACAGGCTGGAGTGAGGAGTGCTTCCATGACTCCTCCACTGCCTTCTTCCTCCAAGCAGACTCCTCCCTGATGCACCTGTCCACAGCTACAACAGCAAAGAGAGCAACAGCCTCACCCCAGAGCCTTGTCAGAGAGGAGGGGCAAGCATTGGTGGTAGTGCTGGGTGCCTCCAAGTCAATTCTGACTCATAGCAACCCCATGTCACAGAATAGAACGATCTTGTAGGATATATTTTTTTTTTTTAACACTTTAATCTTTGTAGAAGCAGATCACCAAGGCTTTTTCCCCTGGAGCTGCTTGGTGGATTTGAATTGTCAACCTTTCAGTCAGTAGCTGAGGGCTTAACCATTGCTCTACCTTGCTTTATGCATAAAGAAATTGAGGATTAAAGAGGCTTATGACAGTAACACAGCTAGTGAGCAGCAGGGCTTGCACTTGTATGATTTTTTTGGATGTTCTTCTTCTATTTCAACACATGCTACTTATGGATAGAGGTGCCATTTTGCCCATAATGAGCATCCGGTGCTTTGCAGGCAGCCTTGCCCTTCTCAGACCAATGGGAGACCCAGGGACAGTGTCCAGATCACTTGTCCCATGAGACTGCATGGTTTGGACATAATTTTGGAAGCTCCCTACTGGAGGGTTAAAATTCAAACTATGCTGGTTATGTGAGTGACAGCAATTTCAATGTTCCCTTAAAGATAGATACCATGTCAACTACTTGCCCCCCTTGCCCAGGTCTCTTGGGTATTGAGATTTCTCTGCTTTTGTCTCAGACCCTGGCCCTCAGTTCTAGAGCCCACACCACTGACCGGGGCCCTGTCCTTACTCCTTCTTTCCACCTCAGTGCCCTGTGGCTGAGGGCTGTCTCCACTATCTGGGTGCCAGGATCAGTCTCTTGAATACTTGGCTGAGTGGTGACAAGCTGCTTAACTGCTTTAAGGCTTAGTTTCTTTATCTTTATCGGGATAATAATACACACATCAAAGTTTTGTTAACATGGAACTAATGACATATGTGTAGCGGGAATCTCAGCTTAGACCTCATTTAGGTGGAATTCAAGCAAATCTACAGGTCACGCTGCATAACAGCTAAAAGGAAGGTTCCAGCATTAGTCCAAGGGATGGGTAGGTCATGTGATCCTCAGACTGTATGATCATGAGACCAGGAGAACTAGATGGTACCCAGCTATAACTGTCTACCACTCTGAGCGGGATCTGTGTAGGAGATCGTGGATAGAGGGGGGGAGCAATGTGGGATAAAACTCAAAATTATATATTGAAAAAGAAAAAGATCAGGTTTTCTAGTCTGATAGAACCTGGTGAGACCCCTGAGACTATGGCCCCTAACTGCCCTTCAGATCTGGAATTGAATTCATTCCTGTGACTTCCAGCCAAATAAAAGACTGGCA
>NW_006921779.1:1252252-1320973 GCF_000298275.1 Orycteropus afer afer | reverse complement strand
TTGGGCAATCTACTTCTGTAGAGATACTGCTTTGGAAACCTAAGGAGAGGTTGTTCTGAGTTGGTTCCAACTCGACAGCAGTGAGATTATTACCTAGTAGCCTATGAAAGTTGGGAAAATTACTATTCCAAATGTGGAACATCTAATACAGGGTATGGCACTACCTCCTCGATAAGGGATGTATTACACCTCTTGCAGGGCCTTCCCATGGACAAACTCATCAAACACACACACACACACACACACACACACACATTTATACTGTACACGTGTGTTTAAAACACGCAGGCAGCACAGATGGAGCTTCCCACAGTGTATACACAGCGACATACAACATGGCGCACCCAGCAGACATGCACCTCATGAGCTCTACACAAACCAGAGACTCCTCTCCCAGACACAGTTTCACATACCCTGTCCACTCTCTTTCCCTTCCGTCTAGCACCCTTTGGGTTTGGGGGCCTTAATCCCAGCTCTGTCTCTTGTTAGTTGTGTGAATTGCTACAATTCTTTGAGCCTCCACTTCCCTCTTCTGTAAAACAGGACTAATAAGAAACCTGACCTCACATGGCTGCTGTGAGAGTCAAATGAACTCATGCAAGTAAAGTCATTAGAACTGTACTTTACATATCAGGTGCTTAATAAATGTAAGTATCGTGTGTATACCCATTCCACAGACACAAGCGTATCTATGTTCTGCAAACAACCTATCCTTTCTGGAAATCCAGCATGCATGGACCCATATGGCTCTGGGTATCACAGCTTTGAGCCTGTAAGCTTATCTCACCAGGCCAGGACACACCTCCAACACACACACGAAAACCAGTTGTTGAGTCTATTCTAGCTCATGGCAAGCCCACATGGGTCAGAGTAGACTGTGTTCCACAGGGCTTTCAATGGTTGAATTTTTTCAGAAATAGATAGCCAGGTCTTTCTTCCGAGGTGTCTCTGAGTGACTCAACCCTCCAACCTTTCATTTAGCAGCACATGCACTGTTTGTCACCCAGGGACTCCAAACACACACACACCAAAGTACCCCAAAGTACTAACCCTGGCCAAGGCCCCACAGTTTTGCCAGAAATGCCAATGGAAGATGGCTGAGTGGGCCAGGAGCTTCTCTGTAGACAGAGGGTTGGGCTGGTTTCTTCCCTCCCATCCTGTCCATCCTGATGGCTGATCTAGTCCCCAATTCATTCAAGACTCTGGAGTCAGCCTGGGAGCTGTCTCCCCACCTTCCCCCATTGATCAGCAGCCTTTGTTATCTCAGCTACTTTGAAAGAGTTCTTTTCGCCCCTAGACTCCTCTGATGCTAATCTCGCTCCATAAATCATACCCTCTAATCTTTTCATCACCTTCCTCTGATTAAAGCAGCCTCAGGGGCTGGGAGCCACAGTCCTCAATAACTAAAATGCTTTGATGTCCAAAGTCAGTCCTGGAGGCTGTGGCACTGGCTGGCAGTCAGGCCCGTGCCCTGATCACCTGCCACACGTGGCAGGCCTACCCCAAGTACTGTCTACGCAGACACATTCCAGAGTTGTCCTAGGCTGCTCACGTGGCCCGCACCTCGAGGATTTCACAGATCTCTTCATGAATATTTCTCACTACATACTGGATGTCATTATTCTATTGAGAATCAATTAGCCCAAATGTTGTTATGACAGCTACATAAAAATGATATTTTTAGCTTTGCTTTATGCTGCTCTGTCTCTTCACAGAATTATTGAGAACCTTAAAACTGATCTAGTGGTGACACGGGCCTCCATGGTAAGCTGGGGAGCGATTGATCTGGAATGTGGAATCGTGGGGTGCATGGGACTTTTCTCAATGCAGTAGGAGCTCATCAGGAATAACTTCCACAATGGAAGGCAAAGTATCTTGACTTTGGGCAAGATACTTACCCTGACTATACTTCAGTTTCTCCATCTGTAAAATGGTAAAACTCCACCCCATCTTTAGGGCAATGTGACAATGCATATGTAGCAGTCTGAGGGCTGCTGTAACAAAGCACCACAATATGGGTGGCTTTAAACAACAAAAATGTATCATCCACAGCTCAGGAAACTAGTAGCCTGAATTCAGAGTGTTGTTGTTATGTGCCGTCAAGTCGGACCTGACTCATAGTGAATTCAGAGTGTGGCAGGGCCACATTCTCTCCAAAGTCTCTAAGGGAAGATTCTTTCTTCTCTCGTAATTTCTGGGAGTCCCACGCATTCCTTGGCACATACATGGAGCTTCACATAGCTGACTTTCTTCTCTCTGTCTCTGTCACTTCCCTTTTAAAAGGACCACTTTCAGAATAGATTAACAAAAATCCTCACAACTAGACAAATAAGAAACTTCACAATAAATGGAGAAAAGATTGAAGTTGTCAGAGATTTCATTTTACTTGGATCCACAACCAATGCCCATGGAAGCAGCAGTCAAGAAATCAGGTGACATATTGCAGTGGACAAATCTGTTGCAAAAGATTTCTTTAAAGTGTTAAAGAGCAAAGATGTCACTTTGAAGACCAAGGTGTACTTGACCCAGTCATGGTATTTTCAGTCACATCACATGCATGTGAAAACTGGACAATGAATAAGGAAGACTGAAGAAGAATAGATGTACTTAATTACGGTGTTGGTGAAGAATATTGAAAATATCATGGACTGCCAGAAGGATGAACAAATTTGTCTTGGAGGAAGTATGCCTGGAATGCTCCTTAGAAGTAAGAATGCCCAGACTTTGTCTCACATACTTTGGTCATGTTGTCAGAAGGGATCAGTCCCTGGAGAAGTATACAGTGGTATTTAAGTCGTGTGTCTCCTTGGCTGGGCCTGGTTGAGTGGCTCCATGACAGAATCTACTGGAACAGCTGAGTATTAGGGATATGGTCTGCTTCCACTACCCAAGAAGCTTTGAGAAAGGTCTCTGCGGCTTTTTGGCACACTTGGACCCTACATATAGCCGAGTCTTCAGTCAGCAGCCTGCCATGTTTTCTGTTGATCATGGGACTGTCTCTGGACTTAAACTAACGGCCTGCCATGTTGTGTGGTAATAGTGGGACTGTGCCATTTTATTTGTCGACCTTGGGTTTGTCAGCCTCAGGAGCCAGCAACTGCCTGAGTTAAGAGAAGCCTCCAGCTTCACTCGGACTTCTAGCCTCCTAAACTGTAAGAGAATTAACTCCTGTTTGTTTAAGCCATCCCATTTGTGATAGTTCTGTTAGAGCAGCACAAGGTTAACCAAAACAGATATCATGCTTGGTAAAGAAGAAGGTCAGTGAAAAAGGGGAAGACCCTCAATGGGATGGACTGGCACAGTGACTGCAATTACCCATTATAAGGATTAACTGAGTTAATATCAGTAAAGCACTTAGAAACTATGCCTGGCGCAAAAAAGTGTCAACTGTCTTTTTAATGTAGGATGTGCAAAAAGGACATGGAGGTCACATCTTCTGACCTCCTCCAACCCCAGGAGGGGGAAATAGAGTCATTATCAACAACCCAAGGCTTATTCCTATGAAGCCAGACATGCAACCACCCCCAGCCTTTTTATCAACTCTGACACCAGCCGTCCCTCTCATGGTACTCACTACTTCTCTGCTGGGTTCAATAGTTTGTTGTAATGGCCACACAGAACTCACAGACAATATTCATGATTATAGGGTTTATTAAGGAAGTAGCAGGCTACAGTTCAGATTCAGGAAAACACCCAGGATATAATTCTCCCATCGGGACAGTCTCCCTTCTGCTATGTCCTCAGGCATGCTTCTCTGGCCTTTGGCCTCTTGGTCGGGCCTCTGCCCTGCTTGGGAAAGTGCTAGAAAGCTCTTTTAGCTCTGCCAATAAGTGCACCTAGGTGCACCCCACTCCTCCAGCAAGCCTCCTGCCCAAAGGCACTCAGCTTTGTCGCTCTGTGGACCGGCAAGCCCAGGGCTCTGTCTCATGCCTCTAGGAAGGCTCATTTTAAGCCTAGTAGAATGACAAAACTAACCAATCCCACATTAAGGCTCCATACACCTTATTTGCATGGTCCCACTCCCAGAAGAGTACCATGGACTTTATTTACATTATTAGCAAGCTATGAATCCCCTTATAGTTCCACCCAGTAATCTTGTGTGAATCACAAAGCCCATGGATAGAAAAGCCATGCCAAGTACTTCACTGCGCCACAAATGACTATCTATCACTGCCACTTGCTATTCACTTTTGTTCACACTGACCTCTTAGCCTGAAATCTTTCCCTCCTCATCCTTGCACGTTCAAATCCTCCCAGCATTAAAATCTAGCTCAACTCTCACCTCCACCAATATGCCTGACAGCCTAGGATTAGGATCCTGGTTCCTCTCATCACTGCGCAAGCTTGGACAAGACATTTAACCTCCTCGCCTAAGTTTCCTCCTTGGTAGGAAGGGAAATGATAGTTTCTTTACCCCACAAATGAGAGGCTAGCCACAGCGATCCCTAAGGCTCTGTCCAGCTTGCAAGCTGGGTCAAAATCCCTCCTACCAGACACTCAGATACCAGTTCTCCTTGAATAGGAGTCCCTGGGTGGTGTAAACAATTTGCGCTTGTCTATTAACCTAAAGGTTGGTAGTTTGAAACCACCCAGTGGTGCCAGGAAAGAAAGGTCTGATAATCTGCTTCTGCAGAGATTACAGCAGAGAAAAAAACCCTTTGGAGCTGTTCCACTCTACAACATGGGGGTGCCATGAGACAGAGTCCCTGAGCAGCAGGGGGTTTGGTTTTCTCCTTGGATAATTTCTTCAACCACCTGCAATCTCCTTCCTCTTTCAGGAGCAGTTTCACAGATTTATAGGAAACATAGAAGCTGTTTTATGGCAGAAAGACAAAACTTCATCTTTGGCCAGGAGGCACTGGAATAGAGTGGCAGGGAGAGAGGCAATGCCAGGATGTCCTCTGCAGCCACGTGCTTTTGCCAAGTTGGTGTCAGATAAGAGGTTGAACCCATCTGAACACCTTTGCTTCTGGCCAAGTCATGCCCCACTCCCTGCCCAATGGGTTTCGTCCACCTGACAGCTAACATCTTCTGACAGGTAAAAGGCCAGAGGAGTAGACTAGTGGACCACCCCAGAGCCCCCAGATTGCTCTTTATCCTGAGTACTTGACTTCCACTCTCTGCCTGAATAAATTCTTGCCTGTCCTTAAAGACTCAGTGCAAATCAGCTTTTATTCATACAGCTTCTCCAGTTCAGTCATTTGAGATGACTTTCATCTCTTCCTCATGCCCACCTCCTCCCCAGTACTCTCTCTGGCTGATGCTGTGGCCCTCATCATAGGCAGCTCCTCTGACTCCAGAGTCGTGGGTTCAGGTTGCAAACAGAGAACCAATACCTGGCTCTAGGGCACTGCCTGTTTTTGGCTCCGCCCTCCTGTCTCCTCACTGCAGTTCTTCCTGGGCACAGCTGTTCTTCCAAGAGAGTGCCGCATCCTGGGTTTGACCCCTGGAAGAGCACCCTGCCTGACCCTGTATGACGGCAGCCTTGTACAGACACATAGGTTATGTACTGCACAACTCTCAGAGGTGCCATTTACAGACGATGGTGTGAATGATGTCCCCCTATTGTGCGACACAGCAGCCGTGCCTGTGCTCAGGGCCTTCTAAAGACTTTCATTGATTCCGGATCCTCTGGCTTTTGAAGTGTCCACCACAAAAACATACACCAGTGTACTATGGTACATATAATTTCTCAGTGTCAAAATATTTGGAAAGATTTTTATGATTTGACTTTTGAAATAATTTGAATTATAGCCACTCTTTTGTTTAGCTATGATTTCCTAGCAATCACTATGCACATTTAAGGATTTTTTGAGAAAAGAGAAATTCTAACCTAAAACCTTATTTCAAACGTAAAATGATGTTTGTGAATTTCGCAATTAACAAAGTTGACCTTTATAGACATTTAGTTAAACACCTATTCTTTTTTTTTTTTTTTAATCTTGTTGTTTTTGTTTCACATTTTGGAGTCAATAATTTTTTAGAATTCAACTATTTTCATAGGTCCCAAGCATGGGCATCAACTCATCTCTATTTACCCCCAGATGACAGGAACCAGGGTATAACTTGTAAAGAGACTTTACTAAAGCATTTGTGATAAGGAGAGTGGTTACAAGACCCCATTTACGTTATGCTCAACCTTCATTATTAAAAGCTCCTCTTTTACTCTCAGGGTGTGACTATCAAATGATATGGTCACCTTGTGATAAGGGGGAGTACCTGGGGGCACAAATCGTTGAGTGCTTGACTACTAACTTAAACACTGGCAATTTGAACACACCCGGAAGTGCCTCAGAAGAAAAAAACTATCTGCTTCCCAAAGGTCACAGCCATTGAAGCCCTATGGAGCACAGCTCTACTCTGGCACACACAGGGTTGCCATGAGTCGGAATCCACTCCAACTGGTATGATTAGAGAAGGAGACACCAAAGAGAGAGGACACACAGACCCAGACCTACCCTAGAGTCCCCTACAGGCCAGGTGCTCTGCTCCCTCCCAACATGCCCCATGTGGTCCAGGGAAGCTCACCCTCCACCCCCACCCCACCACCTGTAGGAATGCTCTAGGGACCTCCACACCCACAAGTCCATAAGAAACTGCCCCTAGCACCAGAGATAGAAAGTCTTTTCCTCAAACTACTCCTCCCCTGCCTAAGACCTGCTTGGCAAAGTCCTCATTTCCTGTTGCAGGAATGACATCTTTCTTAGAAGACTGACAATGGACAGTTTCATTTCCTTTTATGAAAACCTCACTCCCATCTGTAAGGGTGTGCTCTGACCCTGTGACCCCAATAATAGAATCACAAAATAGTTTCACATTGATACATGTCCCAGAATCTTAATCTACATATCTTTAAATCTTAAATCTTTTGTGGAACAAGGCAGAATATCAATTAATCAACCAACCAATTTCTCTTGGAGCACCAATCAGATTCTATTAGGATTGTCTGTATCCATGGGTCCTCCTCACTGGACTGTGAACTCTTGGGGAATGACTATTCATCTCTGCAGCTCCTATGCCAATGCCTGGCGCACAGAAAGGCTTGCTGAAGGATGAGGGAATGAATAAATACAGCAAAAATTTTCTGTTAGATTCTGAGCTCCTTGTTCATTTCTGCCCTCACCACAGTATGCAATACCACACAGCAGAGGAGGTTCAGTGGAGGGTAGAGGCTCATGGAAAATTTGATTGGATGGATGGATGATAGGCTAGATGGTTGGGTAGATGGATGATTGAATGCATACCTGGATAGATGGGTCCTTAATCTGTGAGATTGGTATCCAAGATGAAAAACTACTTTGACTCCTGTTACTGGACTGAATTGTGCCCCACCCCCCAAAAGAAATGGTGAAGTCCTAATCCCCACACCTGTGAATGTGACCTTGTGTGTAGAAATAGGGTCTTTCTTTGAAGGAATTATCATTTAAGTCTACCAGAGTAAGGTGGGTCCCAGTCCAAATCCCTTGTCAGTTGTTGTTGTTGTTGTTCTCATGTGCCTTCAAGTTGATTCCAACTCATGGCGACCCCACATGACAGTGCAGAATTGCCCTGTAGGGTTTCCTAGGCTGTAATCTTCACAGAAGCAGATTATCAGGTCTTCTCCCAATAAGCATTCAATATGTTCAAGTCGTTAACCTTTTGATTAGCAGCTGAGTGCTGAACTATTGTGCCACAAGGGCTCCTTCCATTATGAGTAATGTCTTATAAAAGGGGAGAACAGATAAGGAGAGAGGGACACACACAGGGGGAGGATATTAGTGAGGATCCCTCTATAAGCTAAGGAATACCAAGAGATGCCTGAAGCCCCCAGAAACTGAAAGAGACAAGGAAAGCTCTTCCCTTAGAGTCAACAGAAAGAGAAAGAGAGAGAGAGAGAGAGAGAGAGCATAGCCTTGCTGACACCTTAAATTCAGACTACTACCCTCCAGAACTATGAGAAACTAAATTTTTGGTTTTAAAGCCACCCACTTCATGCTATTCTGTTATAGCAACCCTTTTGTTGTTGTTGTTGTTATGTGCCATTGAGTCAGCCCCGACTCATAGCGACCCCTCCTTGGGTTTCCGAGGCAGTATCACTACGGAAGTAGGATTGCCCAACCTTCCTAGCAACCCTAGGAAACTAAAATAACCACGGATAGTTTTCCATGTCTCAGCACCAATTCCCATGACTCCTGCCTGCCCTATGGTTCCCATCCTTGGAGTCTCAAAAGAATTTTATGTGTCCTTACAATAAATCCTCTGTTTGAAGCTGTTTGAGTGGGTCTCTATTTCTTCTGAATAAAAGAGCCTGATTCAGATAGGTGCTGTCTTCCCAGGTAGAGTCAGATGAAAAGACTCTCACCTCCTGATTGGATCAGAAGTGGGTCTTAGGAAGGCCTATTCCTTATCTCTGTGGCCTTCTCCTAGACTGTGCTAGGAGGCTAGGCTGGTTATCAGAGTCATGGTGGTTCAGTTTGGCTTAATAAGCCTCTTGGGTGTGCAGACCTGTGCCACATACTGGGAGGATTTTATGAATAATCCTGTCCTTGCCCTTGAAGAGCTCTACCCAGTTTCTGGCATCATCCCCAACAGTTGCCATAGCAAGTCACGCAGGGAAGTCACTTCCTGTTCTAGGCTTAAATTGTCCATCTGTAAAATGAAAAGGTGGGAGGAAGTCATTGAGTCTTTCCTGCTTGAACATTTTGAGGTTATGTGACTTACCTAAAGTCACCAATATAATCCAACTCTAAACTGTTCCCATCCTTAGGGAGGGAAAACTGGTTTTAGCTCACCAATTCTGATGCAAAATCCCACCCCTTTTATCAGCTTCCACAAAAACACAGAGAGCATATCACAATGTTGCCATCTTTCTGAACATGTGTGAGTACACACACTCTCCAATTCATATTCTTCAGACCCAGAATTCCTTCTGAATAAGCCAACAGGGAAGACCAGTTAGTACAACTACTATTCAAATTTATGCACCAACCACTAATGCCAAAGATGAATTGAAGATTTTTACCAACTTCTGCACACACAGGGGGAGGATATTAGTGAGGATCCCTCTATAAGCTAAGGAATACCAAGGTAATTGGAATGTGAAAGTTGGGCACAAAGAAGAATCAGCAGTTGGAAAATAAGGTGCTGATAATAAAAATGACACTGGAGATGGCATGATAGGATTTTGCAAAGCCAATGACTTATTCACTGCAAATAGTTTCTTCACAACATAAACAGTGACTATACATGTGGATCTCGCTGCGTGGAATATGTAGGAATCAAATCAACCACATCTGTGCAAAAAGATGTTAGAGAAGCTCAATATCATCAGTCAGAAAAACACCAGGAGCTGACTGTGGAACAGAACATCAATTGCTCATATGTAAGTTCAAATTGAAGCTGAAGAAAATTAAAACAAGTCCACAAGAGCCAAAGTATGACCCTGAGTATATCCCACCTGAATTTAGAGACCACTTCAAGAATAGATTTGATATATTGAACACTAATGACCAAAGACCAGATGAGTTGTGAGATGACATCAAGGACATCATACACGAAGAAAGCAAAAGGTCATTAAAAAGACAAGAAAGAAAAGGCCAAACTATATGTCACAAGAAACTCTAAAACTTGTTCTTGAATGTAGAGTAGCTAAGGCAAAAGAAAGAAATGGCGAAATAAAAGAGCTTCACAGAAGATTTCCAAGGACAGCTTGAGAAGACAAAGTAAAGTATTATACTGAAATATGCAAAGACTTGGAGTTAGAAAACCAGAAAGGAAGAACACAGTTGTCATTTTTCAAGCTAAAAGAACTGAAGAAAAAACTCAAGCCTCAATTGCAATACTGAAGGATTCTATGGCCAGAGTGTTAAATGACACAGGAAGCATCAGAAGAAGATGGAAGGCGACCCTGAGACGAGAGCTTGATGTTGTCTGGCTACCACTGCTGACCACTTTGAGAAGGATAATAGTAGATACTGGATGTTGTTGTTGTTGTTATGTGCCGTCGAGTTGGCCCCGACTCATAGCGACCCCTCCTTGGGTTTCCGAGGCAGTATCACTAAAGTAGGATTGCCCAACCTTCCTGGATGGAGAGGGATAAAAACGTGGAATAATACTCAAGACCATGAAAAAGTCCATGCTTACTGGTCTCCTACAGACTGGTGGAACCCCTGACCCTTAGGCATCCTTCAAGCCAGGAACCGAACTGACCCCCGTGGCTCAACTTTTACCCAAATAATAGAAAGATCTATAAAATGAACAGTAATTCCAGGAAGGTACACACTCATCAGAACAATCAACCATGCAAGATCAAAAGGGCAGCATTTGCCCAGGGATCTCAAGTTCACAAGGTAGGAAGGGAGAGGAAAGAAAAACTAAGGGAAATGGTAAACAGGGAGAAAGACGAAGAGTGCCGTTACCTTGTGGGGATTGCAATGAATGTCATAAAACAAAATGTGTATGAATTGTTGAATGGGAAACCAATTTGCTTTGTAAACTTTCATCTAAATCACAATTTTAAAAATAAATAAAAGAAGAAGAACACACAAGGAAGGATTCTTCCCTAGAGCTTTCCAAGGAAGCATGGCCCCACCAACACAAATAAAAATAAATAAAATGGAAGGAATACACAGAGCCATAGTACCAAAAAGAATTGGTCAATGTTCAATCATTTTAGGAGGTAGCATATGATCAAAAAAGAACAGTACTAAAGGAAGAAGTCTGAGCTGCACTGAAGGCATTAGGGAAACCAAGAATCTGGGAATTGATGAAATACCAATTGAGATATTTCAACAAATGGATGAAACACTGGAAGCACTCACTCAGTTATGTCAAGAAATTTGGAAGACAGGTACCTGGCCAACTGACGAGAAGGGACCCATATTTGTGTCCATTGTAATGTGAGGTGATCCAACAAAATGCAAAATTATCAAGTAATGTCATTAATATCACATACAAGTAAGTTTTTGCTAAAAATAATTCAAAATCAGTTGTAGCAGTACATCAACAGGGAACTGCCTAAAATTCAAGCTGGATTCAAAAGAGAATGTGGAATGAGGGATATTATTGCTGATATCAGATGGATCTTGGCTGAAGGGAAAGAATGCTAGAAAGATATTTACCTGTGTCTTATTGACTATGAAAAGGCATTTGACTGTGTGGATCATAACAGATTATGGATAACACTAATAATAGCAAAGAAAGGGAATTTCAGACACTTAATTATGCTCATGAGGAACCTGTACCTAGACCAAGAAGTAGTCATTCAAACAGCACAAGGGGATACTGAAAGGTTTAAAATCAGGATGGGTGTGTCTCGGGTTGTACCCTTTCATTGTATTTATTCAATCTGTATGTTGAGGAAATAATCTGAGAAGCTGACTATATGAAGAAGAATATAGCATCAGGATTGGAGGAAAACTCATTAACAGCTTGCAAAATGCAGATGACACAACCTTGCTTGTTGAAAGTGAAGAGGACTTAAAGCACTTACTGATGAAGATCAAAGGCTCAGCCTTCAGTTTGGACTACACCTCAATATAAAGAAAACAAAAAGCCTCACAACCGGACCAGTAAGTTACATCATGATAAACAGAGAAAAGATCGAAATTGTCAAGGGTTTCATTTTACTTGGATACATAGTCAACGCCCATGGAAGCAGAAGTCAAGAAATCAAACGACATGTTGCATTGAGCACATCTGCTGCAAAAGACCTCTTTCAAGTGTTAAAAAAAAAAACCCAAAGATGTCACTTTGAGGATTAAGATGTGCCTAATGCAAGTCATAGTATTTTCAACTGCTTCATATGCGTGTACAAGTTGGACAATGAATAAGGAAGACTGAAGAAGGACTGATGCATTGAATTATGGTGTTGGAGAAGAATCTTGAACATACCATGGACTGCCAGAAGAACAAATGAATCTGTCCTGGAAGAAGTACAGCCAGAATGCTGCTCAAAAGCAAGGATGGCAAGACTTTGTCTCAAGTACTTTGGACTTATTATCAGGAGGGACCAGTCCCTGGAGAAGGACATCATGATTGGTAAAGTGCAGGTCAGCAAAAAAGAGGAAGACCCTCAATGAGATGATTGACACCATGGCTGTAACAATGGGCTCAAACATAGCAACAGCTGTAAGGATGGTGCAGGACCAGGCACTGTTTAGTTCTGTTTGTACATAGATTTATATGAACCAACTCGTCAGCACCTCAAAACAACAAACCCAGTTCACCCTTCCAGGCCAGTCTCCTCTTCTAAATACCTTGCCTACTTCCTCCTTGGAAAATGACCTATCCTTCCTAGAGTTTCTCCAGCAGGACTGTTCACTTCCTGTCTTGTGTTTCTGCTGCTCCCATCGCCCTGCTGTGATCTGATCGCTGCAGAAGGCAGACAGGAACACTTCACTTACCTCCCTCTCCAGGAGAGAGCCTCACTCTCACAGTAGGCACCACTGAATGTTAGCAGTACGGACAGTTAGGCAGTGATTTTTATGTTGTAGAGTGAAGACCTAATGACCTAGTAGGTGTTCATAAATTATTTTTAGATTTAGAAAAAAAGTAGATTACAAAACAGCCAAGTACTATGTGATAACATTTTTCTAAAATGTAATGGAAGGAGTGTACCTCTGTATATGTTGTGTGTATGCCCAAGACAATCACTCACAGTGGCAGGTTTTAGGGTGATTCTTATTCTCTTCTTCTAGCATGTCTATATTTCTAAATGAGTGAGCATGTATTTATTACTTTTGGAATGAGTAAAAAGGAGAAAGCCTATTTAAAAAAAAAAGTTAATGTTTGTTCAGTGAATGAAAGAATGGGGCTCTAATGTATTACCGGAGACTCTAATTGGGAGCTAGATCTTGGAGCAGAAGTCATTTCCTGACAGCCAAGTCCCTCTGCCACCCAGTCATGGCTGCCAGAACCCTGTCTGAAGAATTGCTCAGAAGTATGTGACTATGACTTGTGTAATAGGGCTCATGGTTGCCTGCTTTTGCTGACAGAAATGATCACAACCCGTACATAGATAGGGCACTTTACAAAGCACATCCTCCTTTTCCCCTTACAACTATGCAAGACAAGTACTAGTACTCACTAGTAAAAAATGAGGAAACTGGGGCCCAGAGAGAATAACTGAAGAGGTCAAGGTCAACGTGACAAAGCTAGCAAGAAAAAGAACCAGGATTTGGACTCTTGCCTTCAGCTCAGGACAGGTCCTCCTCCCTGGGTATACACAAATCTCCCGGTACAAGGATCAGACAGGGTGTTGGGGAGTTCTGTCTTGTCCGGGGCTAGCTCAATTCCCAGGAAAGCAGGGCTTGGGGAAGGGCATTTTCTGCCTGGTGTCTGCAATGCTCCAGGGTGCTGACAGGAACACCCCACCCCGCCCCCCGAGCAAACCCTGCTTGACAAAGTGCGTAGGTCCACGCCTGTGTACATCGTTGCAGTGGCGCGGCAGTTGTGTCCAAGGTCACAGCCAGTGGAGAAAAGCAGCAGCGGGTGCTGGCAGAACACAGGGAGGTATTTCTGCATGGAGAGGCAGGCAGTGTCTGGAACCGGCAGTGGGAATCCGTCAGAGCGGGAAATTGGGCTCAGCTTGGGCTGCATCCTGGGAGTGGGAGGAACAGTGGGCGGCCTTTAAACCAGGGGTTGTTCAGGGCCAGGAACAACTTCCGTTGTTAGAAAAAAACCCTCTCACTTTGATGGGACAATATACTGGGTTAGAAATTTCTCATCTGTTGTCACCATTTCACAGTCCTGGTTTAGATCCAGGGAGGGGTGGATAGTGATGGGTGAAAAAATTAATTTTCTTTATAACATAATTATGATAAGAAAAATACAAAATATTAGAGATGATATTAAATATTGAGTTTCTTCTTAACTTCCAAATAAAATCCTTTCAAATGTCTTAACGAGAAACTTGAGTTTGCTTCTGAAAACATATATTTTTTTTAATATATTGTGTGTTCTACTGGAAATGACTATACACAATTTCAGATCAAAACTTTTAATAGGTATCTTTTCAAATTCTTGGTAGGCACCATCAATTTGAAAGTTTGTTCTCACGTGTAAGTGATAAAATTTTTTTAAAATCTATTTTAAACAAGCATTCAACATTTACAATGATTAAAATTATATTTACAGAGTTGGATGGGTTTGTCTTTATTGACAAAAGTAATGTTGAAATTTCTTGTGCTGAAACAAATGGATTTAGGATCTAATGAAACATTTTCACACCAGGTGTTCCAAAATAGTGTTGAGGCTCTAATCTGCAGACCAGTATGCACTGTTAGAGCAACCAATCTGCAGCTGGCCTGGATGCCTCTAAGTGGACAAACCAGTCACCCAAGGACAGAAATATCCAAACACATGTGAAACTGAGATCCAGGGTCACAGCTACAGTTCACCTTCCCTCCTGGGTCTGCACTTGGCCTCTCTGACCCCACCCGGGACTGAGGACACCTTGGACACTTGGAACACAGACTCCAGCCACTCCACCCAGTCCCTTGTTCACTACTCTTATAATCTGAAGTTGACCTTGACACCTCAGAAGAAAGGCCTGATGATCTACTTCCAAAAAATCAGCCACCGAAAATCCTATGGAGCACAATTCTACTCTGATAAACATAGGGTTGCCATGTATGGGAGCTGACTTGACAACAACTTGGTGTTAGTAGATGTCCAGGTGGATGGCACCTTCTTGAGCACACCTAGCACAGTGCCAGATGTCACTGATCTTGCCAGCCACCTGCAGGAACATCAGGGTGCCTCCCCTCAGACCTCTCCAAGGAACCCCAGCCCTGACTGCTCTGTGCCAGACACAACCAGCCCAGGAGCTCAACCCAGCAGGTAGGTAGTGGTGGTAGTATCAGTACGCCCTGGAAGTCCCACCTGCTAAGAGAGACTAAAAGGTCTGGAACATCTCAGGAGAAATTCTTAGCCAGTTTTAGAGCAGTGAGGTTAGCTGACACTGGAAGAAGGAACTCCAGAGGAAGTTGAAGAGACACATGGTAAACTCAGCTGGTGCCAGAGCAACTCCGCTGAAACTTTCAGCATGGTTGTCCCTAAAGCTGTGTGGATGATAAGGAGCTTGGTGCAAGTGAGACCTGAGGGTCTTTCCCCTCTACTCTTCCAGATCTCTTAAGGCCTTATGAAAGGCCTTGAAAAGAACACTGGGCCACGGATCAGGCCCAAACAGCCAAGTAGACAGGAGATGTGAGGTGTTGAGCTGAGACAGGCATTCTTATTGTTTCCCTAGAGGGAGAGGAGGAAGCCACCGGGAGAGGAAAATGGGGGAGGAGGGGCTAGGAGGGAACCGATGGGGCAGGGAGGGACAAGACTCGGGGAATGAGAGAAACAGGGGTGGAGAGAGAGGAGACAGCTTGACTTGGGGAGAGATGGATGGAGAGAGAAATGGGAAGAGATGAAGGGATGAGGGAGATGGAGTGACCTAGAGGAAGACAGATGGAAAGAACTGAGAGGAAGAGCGTGACAACGATGGAGAGCGAGCCAGATACATAAAGGGAGACAGAGCCGGCGAGAACATTAAAACCGGAAGACCACGAGACAGAGAGGAGAGAGAGTAAGTATCCGCCTCTGTTCCTCAAATACTAGATGCGCGCGCCCTTTGGAGAAGTCGGGCTCTGCGAAAACGCTAACTCCACGGACAAGTGCAAATGTAAAGAGGCCCTGAGAGCACTTTGTGCAAATATCAGGCCGGGAAGTGCTGCGCCCGCGGAGCTGCCGGGCACCTCGGCGCCCCCGGCGCCCTTGGCTTCGCGCTAATTCACTTTGCCATCACTTCCCCGGGCGGGGTCGGCCAGGCGCTGGCAGCTGAGCGCACAGAGGGCGCAGAGCGCCTTGGCGGGCCAGGGGCCTCAGCGGGCCAGGGGCCTTGGCCCTGCCTAATGGAGCAAAAGACAGATCAGCAGAAGCCAGACAGGTGGGACTGGAGGGGGAGGGCGAGTACCGGGATTAATTCAGAGAGAGAGTGAAGGAGAAAAGGGTTCTGGGCTAGAGTTCTGGGGCTTCCACTTGCTAGTGGGAGACTTTGAGCAAGACCTCCCAGAGCCGCAGTTTTTTCTTACCTGTACAATATGAAAATAAAGTCTTTCCTGTTTACCTCAAAGAAGCTCCAGTATAAAGGGGTTTGGAAGATAATATAATTACTAAATGCTAACGACTGATAACAATAATAGCTCTTTTACAACCATAAAAGTACCTGGCACTGCTGTAAAGTATATTTGTGTATTTGTTCATGTAATTCTCTTAACAACTGCACTTGTGTCATTTCACATGTTATGAAACAGGCACAGAGAGGCAGTCACATATCCTATGTCATGCAGACAGAAAGTGGCCAGTGAACCCTGACACTCTGGCTCCAGAACCCACACTAAGCTGTAATACAGGGGCACGTGTTATTAATGATCACATCTTTAAAAGCTGAGGCCTTGCCTAATGTCCCTTAGGCAGTAAGCAACAAAAGCAGGACTTAAATACCGGGGCCTTCAAGTGCTGAGGAGGCAGTGGAAGAACACGGCCTGTGGGTTCAGGTAGAATCAGGTTCACTGTCTTGCTCTGCTCCTGCACGATGTTGAGAAAGTTGGTTTAGATCTGTAATATGGGATAGCGGGCAACTTTATAAGGTTATTATAGAGACTAAATGAGATGAAGTGTATGAGGAACCTGACACATAGTTGGCACACAATAAATGCCCTAGGAAGCTCTGGTGGCGTAGTGCCTAAGACATCTGACTGCTAACCTGGTTCAAACCCACCAGTCACTCCTTGGAAGGAAGATTGGGCAATCTACTTCCATAGTGATACTGCCTCACAAACCCAAGGAGGGGTCACCATGAGTCATATAGACTCAAGGCCAGTGAGTTTGGTTTTTTTGGTTACTGTTCATCGAGTACTCTGCTAAGCCCTAAGAGCATGGTGATGACTACGAGAAGATCCCTGTACTTGCAGGACTTGCCTTTTAATAGAGGAAACAGAAACAAGTAAACAAATAAATAATTACAGATTGGGATGAAGGCCAGGAAAGAAAGAAAAAGAGTGCCAGCATAGATTCTGCTTCGGTTCGCTAGTGCCACTCTAACACACATACCACAGGTGGATGGCTTTAACAAACAGGGATTTATTCTCTTACGGTTTAGCAGACTAGAAGCCCGAGTTCAAAGTGCCAGCTCTAAGGGCTGGGTGAAGTCCCCTCAACCTTGTTCTTCAGCTCTGCCTCTTGCTCCCAGCCCACTGAAGCTGGAGGCTTCTCAACTCAGGCAGCTGCTGGCTGCTGAAGCTGAGAAACCCAAGGTCAACAGGTACAATGGCACCATCCCAAGATTATCAAGCAATGTGGCAGGCCACTAGTTGAAGTCCAGAAATAATCCTAAGATCAGCAGGCAACATGGCAGGCTGCTGAATGAAGACTCAGCTACATGCAGGGTCCAAGCATGCCAAAAAGCTCAAGGCCTTTTTCAAAGTGCCTTCTTATATATTGAAAAGCAGACCACATCCCTAAGGCAGCTAGTCAGCTGCTCACAGCAGATTCCACCATGGAGTTGATTACCAGTCTCCACCAAAACCAGGCCACTCAAAACCAGGCCCACTTAAGTTGACACAAAACCTTACTACCACAGATTCCCACAGGAAAACCAACTTAGATGGGGGAATCTGAGAAGATCTCTCTGAGGAGGTGACATTGAAGGAGAAAGATGAGTTAGGGCTTCTGTCCCCAGGGAGAACAGCAAGTGCAAAGAACCTGAGTCAGAAGAGAGTTTGGCACACTAGAAAGAGGCAGCAAATCAGTGGAACCAGAGCACAGAAATGGGGATGACAGTGACAGAAGATGGGTTCAGAAAGGGAGGCAGGGGCCTGGGCATGCATGGTGGTGTGAGTCCTGGATTTTATCCTAAGCTCAATGGGAAGTTATTGAAGGCTTTTAAATAGGGGTGACGTGATCCAATTTACACTGTCAAAAATCACTGTGGCTTCCATATGGAGACTAGAGAGGAGCAAAAATGAGAGATCAAGTGAGTGTCTGTCTAGGCTTGAACCAAGAAGTGTCACAGACAGAGAGGAAAACTTGGGTGGATGCCAAGATATTTTCTAATACTATAAATGCTAACTGACGCTCACCTTCTCATCCCCAATGGGTGCTAGCTGGTCTGAGACTCAGTTTCCAGTCTAGTAGAATGGGCTTCATTGAGAACATGGAACAGTGGCCCCAGAAATCTTTAGCTGTCCTCCCAGCCCAGTTGCTTCCTGACCTGAGTTGGGGGTCAAGCTAGCACCCCAAGTGCCCTGTCAAGGGATACTGATCAAATGGCAGATCTTGGGACTATGGCCACTGGCCCAGGATCCAGAGATCAGAACCCTTGGAAGACTGGATAGCTTTCATTCATCCCCCTCCCATTTCTTTGAGGGCAAAAGAAATGAATCAGCCAGGGTCCCTACCCTCAAGGTGGATTTTTCTGAGGAGCAGGTCACTCTGGAGATCTGACAAGAGCAAAGTGGGGATTATCCTGTTGTGTTTCTTTAAGCATTTGTTGTTGAAATGGGAGTTACAATCCAAGCTAATTTGAATAACAGAATCATAGGAAAAACACCCTCTAACCACAAAAATGAATATTCAACATTCCCACCTTATCTTCTTTTCTTTGTAGGGCTGTTTCTCAGCTGCATATTAAATGGCCTCTTCATGTGAAGCTGGCAGAGTGGTGGTTTTGCAAGACAGAATGCTGCTGGGCTAAGGTGCTAAATTCAGAACATAAGTCATTCTGGGACCCAGAATTCCAAGGATCTGATAGGGACAGGCCTGGAGCCATGGAGAAGGAGAAGAACTGGAAAGTTTGGATAAAGACCAGGCAGGGTGTTGAGTGTTAAGTGAGAAGAGACTTCTCCTGACTGGCTTTCATAAGCCCAGAGACCAAGCTGGGCCTGGCTCTGGTGGGGCTCAGAGAGAAACCTTCAAGAGAGGAACATCTGATATGTGGGTATCTCAAATGGCAGCCCTGCCACACAAGTGCTGTGTGTGGTGCGTGAGAGGTGCCACTGCAGAAATCCCGCAAACTTGTTTTCACACTGAGAACATAGAGTTCCCTGGATTGAGCAGGCTCCTGAAAGAACACTAACAACACTGATGTTCTCTCGCTCACTTTCCCCAGGCAATCAGAGTCTACGTAGTTAGCTCCCAACTCTAGAAACACCATGCTGCACACAGTTCCCTGAATGTAATACCTTCTTATCTCCTTGCCTGCGTATAAACCAAAAAACTCACTGCTGTCCAGTCAACTGTGACTCATAGAGACCCCTCCTTGGGTTTCCAAGGTAGTATCTCTATGGATGTATATATATATTGTTGTTGTTATGTGCCTTCGAGTCAGACCTGACTCATAGTGACCCCTCCTTGGGTTTCCAAGGCTGTATCACTATGGACGTAGATTGCCCAACCTTCCTTCTGAGGAGTGGCTTGTGGGTTTGAACTGCCAGCCTTCTGGTTAGCAGTCAAGTGCCGTAGGCACTACGCTACCAGAGCTCCTACAAATGTATTATTTGTTGCTGTTGTGTTTGCCATCAAGTCGGATCTGACTTGTAGCGACCCCTCCTTGGGTTTCTAAGGCAGCATCACTACAGAAGTAGATTGCCTAACCTTCCTTCCAAGGAGTGGTTGGTGTGTTTGAACCACCAGCCTCTTGGTTAGCAGTCAAATGCCTTAGGCACTATGCCACCAGAGCTCCTGGGTCAAACAAGTGGTTTACACCATAGAAGAAAGTCCTGGCAATCTGCTTCCATAAAAACTACAGCCAAGAAAACTCTAATTCTACTCGTTGATACATGGGATCACCATGAGTTGGCATCAATTAAAGAGAGCTGGTTTGGCTTGTTTGCCTCTGTATGTCCTGTGCTTTCTTCCCAGAATGCCTTTCCTCTCAGTTGAACTCCTGGCAGATACCTATTCAATATCACCTTTGCTTGCATTTCCTAGCACCCACTTCCACCATCTTCCCACAGGATTTACCCCAGTGCTCTAATCACCTGTCTTCCCATCCTCCACCACACTAAACTAGATTCCCCCAAGGAGTCTCTGCATCCGCAACACTTGGCCAGAACCTGGGACAAAGCAGAGGCCAATCAGAGCTTATGTATGCACAAATGAGACACAAGTGGCTTTGTGTCGAGCTCGTAGGTGACTAAAAGTAGAAAAATGATAAACATGTTGTGAGCGAATCAGGATCTCAGAAGATCAGACTTGCTAGGTAAGGGGGCTGAATCCAACAAGAGGATGTTTAACAGAAATAAATGTCATGTCCTGCATTTACATTTCAAACCAATGGCCCCGGAACAGGAGTGGGGAGAAAGGAGGGAGTGAGGAAGCGCAGCCACAGCAGCCCCTGATATAAAAGAAAAAAGCCAGGTGTGATTGGCAGTAACTACAGTGTGAAGCCAAGGTCACCTTGCGCAGAATTAATAGTATGGTGCCTAGAAAAAGGAGGAAATTATTCACATGAGTTTCAAAGAGACTCCAAATGATAGCATATGAAACTCAAAACTCACTGCCGTCAAGTTTTGGATCTGACTCATAGCAACCTTTCCTTGGGTTTCCAAGGCAGTATCACTACGGAAGTAGATTGCCCAGTCTTTCTTCTGAGGAGTGGCTGGTAGGTTTGAACTGCCAGCCTTCTGGTTAGCAGTCAAATGCCTTAGGCACTACACCACCAGAGCTCCTCACATCATATGAGGAACACCTAAAGGGAATAAGATTGAGGTGTGAAGAAGAGCCAGCTTCAAATCTTCAAGGGGTTAGCCAAGAGATGCAAGGGCAGTTGGATTCTGTGGGGTCCTAGGAGGCAAAATAGGGCTAATGGTTGGAAGTTCATGGTAAAGAACTGAAAGTCAAGCCTGTCCATATAAGGGTGGTACCACCTCATGCAGGACTGAGATCCCTGCCCCTTAAGATGTACAAGCAAAGACAGAACTGACCACTTGGCAGTGATACTATAGAACCTTGCTACTTCTCCAGCCTCCTTCCCTTCTACTCTCCTCCCTACTCACTGTGCTCCAGCACACTGGCCTCCTTGGTGTCCCCCAACCATATCAAGCACACCCCTGCCTCAGGGCCTTTGCACTTGCTGTCCCCAGGAAAACCTGGAGAGCTCTTCCCCTAGATATTGGCATATCTCCCTCCCTCACTTCAATCATGTTTCTGCCCATCTGTCTTCTCCAGAGAGGCACACTCCTAACTAACCCACCTAAACCTATTATCTGTTTATTGTCTGACTCTCCCATATAATGTAAGCTCCTTGGGAGAAGGGCCTTTGTCTTATTCATTACTACAGAGCACATAATAGGTGCTCATTAAATGTTTGTCAAATGAAGAAATTAATTATCTCATTTATTCTCCACAATAGCCTTTGCTTATTTTAATTCCTACAAAAGCTTTTATGTAAAGATGTAGTGAAGAGCCATCAACAATGGCATGTTCAATGGGTAAGTTATGGAGACAAAGAAGGGGAAAGGACTCAGCTTGATTAGGCACCTGCCTGCCAGACCAGGGACTTCATATGTATTGTTTCATTTCATCTCTACAGCATTACTATGAGGTGTGATCATTCACCCCAGATTTCAAATCTCACAGAGTCCTGTAACATTAGGATTCTTTGGTTGCAAGCAACAGAAACAATGCTTGCTAATGTAGGCAGAAGGCGAATTCAATGGAAAGAATGCAGTTGTTCATAGGAATGAAGGAAAGGATAAAGAACTAGACTCCAGAAAAAGTGGAAAGCAGAGCAGCTATAGAGATCTAGGCAGCAGAGTACTGGCAGTGGTGTCAATGGCCCCCACCAGCTTTTGACCTGGGCCCCTTCTGCTCAAGACTCAAATTCCTTTGAGAGAGAGAATCAGGTTGGCTGGGCTTGGATCATGTGCCCCCACAATGGCCAGGGCTGGTGAAGAGGACTTGACTGATAGGCCCACTAACAGTGCACATAGAGGGATACAGAATTGCTTAAGGGAAATGGAGATGGTAATACTAGACCAAGGGAACTGGATGCTAGAAAGGTCAAAACAACAACAAGCCACTTGAGAACTTCACTGATAGTAGGTCCAGTCCCCTGGTTTTACAAAAGCTTAGAAAAAGCAAGTGGTGATATAGAGACAGACACAGGCTTAAGATCCAGGCCTCCTGGCTCCAGACTTGGAGTTAACATAAAGTGTCATCAGGGTTTGGGATTCAGATCATTTTTCTTCAAACCCTCAAGGAACAACTCCTCTTCTTGTCACATGTGGAGGTCTTAACATCACCATAGACTGTCTATAATAGTCTCTGAATCCAGGCCGTAAAACACACTCACAAAGAGACTTTTATAAACTTCTTTAGCTGCAACTCTGATGGCCACTGGATCTCTTGTATGAACCAGCACTGCTGACTTCAGGAAGTGGCTGTCATAACTAATTTATTTTCATGTCTATTATGAAGCCCTCCTGGGGTGGTGGAATCCACAGATACAAGCCCACTTCACCTCTACTAGAAGGGTTTAAAAAATGAAATAAGACATGTTTTTGAGGCAAAGTCTCTCACAGTTAACTCCCTGGTTTGGCACAAATTCTCTTAGCATTCGTGACCAAAGGAGACTCCTCCAAACCATTTCCTGTCATCTCCTCTGAGCTGTCAACTTTAATTATTCCTTTCCTGGTACTGTGCCTTGTCTTATACTAAAAGAATAATAAATACCTCCTTCCCCCTTTCTGAATCTAGGACTTCAGTACTTTTTATTCCCTACTTTATGTAAAACTTTTCAGAAAAAGCACAAAGGTGGTAATAGCAGTTTCAATAAATCACTAGGGAAAGAAGAGATTGAGACTATTTCTAGGCAGTGACCCAGAAACCAACTTGTGAGTTCAACATTTGGTGAGTGCCACCACCACTCACCTGCCAGTTTGTTGTCGTGTGGTGGCTTGCATGATTCTGAAGCTATGCCAGCAGTATTCCAAATACCAGCTGGGTTAACCTTGGTGGACAGGTTTCAGTGGAACTTCCAGACTATGACAGACTAGGAAGAAAGGCCTGGTAATCTATTTCCAAAAATTAACCAATGAAAACCATATGGATCACATCAGAATCTTGTCTAATATGGTACTGAAAGATGAGCTCCCTAGATTGGAAGTCACTCAAAATACATAGTGGTCACAATGGCTGACTCAAGCATCCAATGATCATTAAGGTAGTGCAGGGCCAAATAACGTTTTGTTCTACTGTACATGGAGTTGCTGTGAGTAAAGCCAATTCGACAGCAGCTAACAACAACGCTATGCCAGGACTTACCCTGTCCCTGCTCTCTGCCCCTTACTGGGCCATTAGCAGTTGAGTTTTGTATTTAGTTGATCCACTGGGACTGTCACCCACAGGAATCAGATTGAATGGCCTCTTTTCAACCCTCATCCCAATAAACTTCCTTGACAACATTTCCTCACATTTTTCCTGTGTGTCTTCCTCACCAGAGTGTGAGCTGCATGATAGGAGAATTTGTTTTGATTACCACTACATGTGTCCTCAGTATCAAGGATAGTGCCAGGCCCCATAGTCAGCACTCATAAATAGCTGTTGAGCAAATGAATGAATAAATGAATGAACAAATTCCTCATTTTCTTGAAATTCTTTGGTTTTCAGTACACCAGCATCTCTGGACTATAACACAGTACCTGGAGTATACAACACAATACACTGCTGTCGAGTCAAACCAGACTCATAGCGACCTCTCCTTGGGTTTCTGAGGCAGTATCACTAGGGAAGTAGATTGCCCAACCTTCCCTCCAAGGAGTGGCTGGTGGGTTTGAACCGCCAGCCTTCTGATTAGCATTCAAATGCATTAGGCACTACTCCACCAGAGCTCCTCTGGGTTTTTTCAGTATCCAGTAATACACACTAATTCTTATCTTCACAAATGTTTACGTACAACCATAGATGGAGCCACATATGAACCCTAGGACTTAGAAGTGATGCTGTGAATTAACAATTTCTTAATATGCTTTCTAACATTACTTTTTGTTTGTAGAGGGAACCTTCTAGAGCACTGTTTCAGAGAGTCCTATAACTCTCTTAAGAATTCCTCCTTCCATACAGCCCACAGTCCACTCACGAAACACTTTATCCTGGCTTGTGACTTCCCCATCAAATTCTCTATCTATTTTTCAAGTACTGGGATCACCAAAATCAGAACTGTCAAGTTCTAGGTTCACTCCCCTAGGAGACCATTGACCGAGGCATGTCAGAGGTTGTCCTTTTGCCTCTTTACCGAGGCATGTCAGAGGTTGTCCTTTTGCCTCTTAGCTTCTATATAATGATAAACATCAACAAAAAGGACATGTCATTACTGATGACCTACCCCTTACCAGCCCCTTGTTAAAATGGGGCATATAGAGTATGTGGGGAGGCTGGCAAGACAATGCTGCCTGTCTGTTACCCACAACTACAACTAGAATGAGGGCAGACTTGGTCCCTGTTTTAGCCCAGGTTCTCTAGAGAAGTAAAACAAGTGAATCTTATGTATGTATATGTATATATAGAGAGTATATGTATATATAGAGAGATTTATCTAAAGAAAATGGCTCACACAGTTGTAGATGCTGCCACATCCCAAGTTCATGGGTCAGACATCAAACTGGAGACTTCTCCTGACTCATGTAGTTGCAGGGGCTGATGAATCCAAGATCAGCAGGTAAGACGACAGGCTGCTGGCTCATATACCACAGAGGTTAGTGAATCCCAAGGTTTTCAGACCATATGGCATCCCAAGAACTGGAAGTCAGATTATGAGAGCCAGATGTAAGATCCAAAGCAAGGGAAAAGCTACAGGGCTTTGCCAGAATGTCCATATACATTTGATGCAGGCCATACCACAAGGCTACTCCTTGGAAGGAAGATGGGGCAATCTACTTCCATACTGATACTGCCTCAGAAACCCAAGGAGGGGTCGCTATTAGTCAGGTCCGACTTGACGGCACATAACAACAACAACAACATACCACAAGAAAACTCCCCTTCAACTGATTGGCTGCTCATAGAAGATCTCATCATTGGAGTGATTACATTGTATCAGGTCTAGTCAAGTGGGATGACTACATCATAATTGACAAACCAAAGACTAATAGCCCAGCTAAATTGACACACAGTCTTTAACATCACAGTCCCCATGGTATCCCACTCTGTCAAGAGCTGCTAAGACCAGATGTGTCACCACAGCACTGCCCCAACCTCTCCACCCATCACTACCACCTTTGACAATCCCAGGCTCCCACAGTACAGCCCAAGAATGAACACTTCTACACTAGGACAGCAGAAAGCACATCCTAATAGAATGTGCAAAGGAGTAGGAGCCAACGAATGGCCACAGAATGACTGAAAAAGATAACAATGATTTCTGTTCAACACACCTTTACCTGGACCCATTTGCTTGAGGGTTCACTGCCCTCAAGAAGAAAAACTTGGAATTGCAGAACAGTGGCTTCAGTCACAGGCCTTGAGTCCTAAGCAGGTTTGAACCTATGATTTTTAGGCCTGACTTGCTCTGGCCTCCACCAGAGGACCACTCCCATCACTTATGCATTTTGCCCCAATCCTAATCACTGGTAGGCACTGGGGAACTGCCTCACTGGGTACCAGGAAGCCCACCCAGCACTCTCACCAGTGGGTTGTTGTTGTTGTTATGTGCCATCGAGTCAAATCCGATTCATAGCGACCCCTCCTTGGGTTTCCGAGGCAGTATCACTACAGAAGTAGGATTGCCCAACCTTCCTTCCGAGGAGCGGCTGGTGGGATTGAACCGCCAGCCGTCTGGTTAGCAGGCAAGTGTCTTAGCCACTATGCTACCAGAACTCCCCACCAGTGGGTAGAAGATGCAAATAGTTGTGCCACTGAACTTGGCTGTGTGCAGGGTTCTGTCTCAGTGCTGAAAGAGCTCACTGACCTACAGTCTCCTCCAGATCCTGTTTGGAGCCTGCTCAGTGGCCTCTTCCCAGTCTGACAGGTTCTGATTCACTTAGATAGATCACCTGAACATTGTTTTACAAAATCTTTTATAATAGGAAGGAATTAAGTCCAGAGACACCTCTGGCCATGGGCCAGAGCCATTAGAAGTCTCTGCTGGTCACATCAACCTTGATTCTTCTCTAGCTTGTGAATTATGACTCCTGCAAGACAAACCCACAGAGGAGTTAATGTCCTTAGCCTTGTTCAGGTTCTCCCCTTTCCTTCCCCCTACCCAGCTCAGAAATTCTAGATGCTCTTGGTGAATGCTATGCACACCAAGGGATTGGTAATATAATCCTGTGGTGTGGCAGTTAAGTTTGTGTCCCAACTTGGCTGTGCCTGGTTGAGTGGCTGGGCAGCTGGATGTAGTATTCCTCATGATGAGACTGGTAATCAACACCATGGGGGAATCTACTGGGAGCAGCTGAGTAGCTGCCTTAGAGATGTGGTCTGCTTCCTGTATATAAGAAGCCTTGGGGGATGGTCTCTATCATATGGCATGCTTGAACCCTTCATGTAGCCATGTTCAGCAGCCTGCCATGCTCTGCTGATCTTGGGACTTCCAATTGACTTGAATTAATGGCCTGCCATGTGGTTTGGTAACATCAGAACTGTGCCTTTTTGCTTGTCAACGTTGGACTTGTCAGTTTCAGCAGCCTGCAGCTGTTGAGTAAAGAAAAGCCTCAAGCTCCAGTGGGCCAGGAGCAGGAGGTAGAGCTGAAGCCCAAGGTTGAGGGGCTTTTATCTAACCCATGGAGCCTGACACTTTGAACTCAGACCTAAAGCCTTCAAATTTGTAAGAATAAACTGTTAAAGCCATCCCATTTGTGGTATATTCTTGTCAGAGTGGTACTAGGTAACCAGAAAATGTAGATTTAGAAATAGTTAGCTGTCTATATTGATTAATGGATTAGTGTCAACCTGGATGATGCAAATGGTTAATGCAGTCAGCTGCTAACCAAAAAGCTGATGGTTTGAGTTCACCCAGAGGTACCTGGGAAGAAAGGCCTGGAGCTACTTCCCAAATTAATTCATTGAAAACCCCGTGGAGCACAGTTCTACTCTGATACCCATGGGATCACCATGAGTAGGAGCTGACTCAGCAGCAATTGTTTTTGTTGTTGTTGTTTGGGAAGGAAGAGAGAGTGTCAATCTGAATAACAGGTTGCTTATTGCCTGTTTTTAATGTTCTAAACCAGCACACACTGAACAGCCTCTGGCTTTTGCAGATTACATCCCATTGTGACTGGAGAAAGGCATCCAAGATAGGCAGAAAAGGAGGCCCAGAAGAACAGCAAGGAGGCTTGGAGTCAGAATCAGGACAGAAAAAGAGCTCACTGTCTGGAACAGCCTGACAAGATGGAATGTAATGACGATCCATGTAGACCTTGGACTTCAAGCAACTCAGTGAACTGAGCTGACACAATATGCCTCCCCACTGAGTATATAGTAAATACTCAGCATAATATCACATAAATATTGCCAATACATTGTCAAGCTTAAAAGAAAGAAGGGGAATACCCAAACATCAGATAAAACAAGGGATCCTAACACCAAAGCAGTAAACAGAAGCAGAAACTATGGTAGCCAATGGGGCTCTTGGACCTAATAGCTTAAAACCTGGGATTTTAACACTCAGAGGCACTGTGCCTTAGCCCTGTGCAAGGTGAGAGCATCAAGCTCTCATAAAAGGTCAAGAAAAACTTTCTCCATCAGTCCAAAAAGAGCATCAGGTAAAAGCATTACAGCTAGGGCCGTGGCTGGAAATGTGGCCCTGCAAGAAATCGAAATTCCAAGCCTCTGTCAAGTACAGGTCAGAATTTATATTCCCTAAACGGTGCTGGAGCCCCAAGCTGCTTTCTGTCTGTCTCTGTCTCTGACACACGCGTGCGCGCACACACACACACACCCCACAGATGATTTGATCCATTAAGGACATTCCAGAGTCCAGGAAACAACCTGAATATTCATCAATTGAAGAACTAATAAGTTACAATGTCTTCATACAATGAAATAGTATCATGCAGCATTTGGAATGAATGATATATAACTATATATGTATCAACATGGATAAATTTTTAAAAATAACTGAGTAAAAGAAGGAAATTGCAAAAGGATACACTTGTTTATTTTTCTTTATTAATTTCATAATCAGCTTGTGTAGGTCCTCATTTCCTTCCCACTTCCCCCCAAAAAAGCTGTTTGTATTTTTATTAGGATCATGATAAGCTTAAAAAATTAAGTTAGAAGAAAATGGAATCATTATGAGGTCAAATTCTGCCGTCCAAAAATATAGAAAGACTTCCCTTTTACCCAAAATTCTTTTCTTATCCTTCAGAAGTATTTAAAGAGTTTTTTTGTCTGTTTGTTTGCTTGCTTATTTTTTATATATGCCTCAGCCATTTCTTGTTAAATTTATTCCTAGAGATTTCATCTTTTTGTTGATCTTGTAAATAAGCTCTTTTCTTCCATTATATCCTCTAACTGGTTGTTGTTTATATATAAGAAAGCTATTAATTTCTGTATATTCATCTTGAATGCTACTACCTTACTGAATTTTCTTATTGTTGGCAGTAGTTTAGTAGGTCTTCCAAGTATACAATCACACCATCTGAAGAATTATAATAGTTTATTTCTCCTTTTACCATTTTTATACTTATAATTTCTTCTCTTTGTCTAGTTTCATTGACACCTGCGTCCAGTACGTTAAATTATTATAGTGCTAAAAGTGGGAATTCTTTTTCTTTTCCTGATGTTTTAGCAGAAAATCCCCCAGTTTTTTCCCATTATGTATGATGCTGACTGTCCTAGTTACCTGGTGCTGCTATAACAAACACACCACAAGTGGGTGGCTTTAACAAACAGAAGTTTATTTTCTCACAGTTTAGCAGGCTAAAAGTCAGGTGCAAGCCCTAGAGGAAGGCTTTCTCCCTCAGTCAGCTCTGAAGGAAGGTCTTTGTCTCCTCCAAGCTTCTGCTCCTGGGCGATCTTCATGTGGCTTGACACCTCACTTCCCGCATCTCTGCCTCTGCTTGCTTGTTTAATCTCTTTTATATCTCAAAAGAAATTGAGTCAAGATACAGCCTACATTAATCCTGCCTCTCAAAGATAACAAAGACAACCCATTTGCAAATGGGATTATAACCACAGGCACAGAGGTTAAGATTTCCAGCATGTATTTTGGGAGGGCATAATTTCATCCTTTGACCCTCCAAAATTCATGTCCTTGTCACATGCAAAATACATTCATCCCATCACATCATTCCAAAAGTCTTAAATCAACTCCAAGTCCAAAATCTCATCTTCTGAATCATCTAAATCAAATATGGGAGAGATTTTAGGCATATTCCATCCTGGGGAAAATTATCTTGTTATCTGTGAATGTGTGAAAGTACAATGTTGGAAAAGGCACAAGGGAGACATTTTTTGTTACAAACGGGAGAAGTTGGAGGAAAGGAAAGGATAACAGGCACCAAGCAAGTCCCGAACCCAGTAGAACAGATTACATTGGTTCTCAAGGCTTGAAAATAATCCCCTCTTCTCTGAGACCATCTAGGCAATGGCCTGCCCTACAGACTCTGGGTGTTAGCCACACCCTCTGGATTCTGGGGGTGGCCCATTGGCCCTGGGCCTCATCTCCTCCTCCCAGGCCCACTGAGACAGCAACTTTGCTCCCTTGACTTTAGGCAGGCACATTCTCCCACTCCACTTGAGTGACTCCACCCCATTGACTCTGGCAGGTCCTGTCTTCTGCCCCTTGGGCATGGCAGCCCCACCCCCTCAACTTTGGGCAGCAGCTTCATGTCCCTAGCACAACTTAATGTCATCCCCACACTCCTAACCAAGCTGGTGAAGATCTGATTCTTTGCAACCTAGGAGACTATGGCCTCACCCTGTGAGATCTAGGAGACCGTGGCCCTACCCTTTGAAACTGAGAAGGTTCTGTTTCTTGGGCTCCTTCCAATGGTTCTGCTGATCTCCAAGTTGCTCCAGGGATGGTCCTTTCTTTTTTGTGGAGGATAATAGATGTAGCTTCTTTGGCCTATTTCCTACCTGTAGAACTCTTAGAGGCAGGCATGTTCTTTCCTTTTGATCTTCCTCTGTCCCCTTCAGTCTAAACTTATGGGCTTTCTGATCTGATTGATTAGATCCATTAGTCACAGGCTTAATCTGTTTAACAAAAAATTGCATAGCCACCTCCTTGGTGAACATCTAGGACTCATGTCCCTAGTTCATACAACAGAATTTTCTAAATCTTTAAGGTCTGTTTTCATTTAGCACAGTTCATTTTTAAGTCTATCTTTTTCCTCTCATATTTTACTGTAGACAGCAAAAAGAAACCACAGAGCCCCTTTAAGATCTTGCTTAGAAATCTTATCAGCCAGATATTCAAATCTGTCACCTACAAGTTCTGCCTTCCAACAAACATTTGAACATAATTCAGACAAGTACTTTGCTGCTGGAAAAAAAAGTATCTATCACCTTTCCTCCATTGTCCAATCACATGTTCATCATTTTCTTTTAAAAACTCACCAGAAGTACCTTTAATGTTCATATTCTAGAAAAATTCTGTTGCTGACACCACTTATATCCTCTAAGACAATAGACTTTCCCTATAGTTCTCCTCACTTCCTTCTGAGCCCTCACCAGAATTTTCTTTGATGTCCATAATTCTAACAACAATCTTTTCAAGGCAATCTAGATTTTTACTATTGTTGTTGTTGTCATGTGCCGTCAAGTCGGACCGAACTCATAGTGACCCCTCCTTGGGTTTCTGAGGCGATATCACTATGGAAGTAGATTGCCCAACCTTCCTTCGAAGGAGTGCCTGGTGGGTTTGAACCAGCAGCCTTCTGGTTAGTCAAGTGCCTTAGGCACTATTGTTGTTGTTGTTGTTGTTATGTGCCGTACTATTAGACACCTTAAAACTCTTGCAGCATCTACCCATTATCCAATTTCAAAACTGTTTCCACATTTTGGATATCTATTAGAGCAGCACCCCACTCTTGTACCAATTCTTCATTACCTAGTGCTGCTATAACAGAAATACCACAAGTGGATGGCTTTAAGAAACAGATCTATTTTCTCAGTTTAGAAGGCTGGGAGTCCAAATACAGGGTGCCAGTTCTAGGGGAAGGCTATCTCTGTCTGTTGGCTCTGGAGGAAGGTCCTTTTCTTTTCGAACTTCTGCTCCTGGGTGATCTTCGTGGGGCCTGGCATCTCTCTTCCTTCATCACTGCCTCTAGTCACTTGTTTAATCTCTTTTGTATCTCAAATGAAATTACTTGAGATACACTCCACACTAATCCTGATCATTAATATGACAAAGACAACCCATTCCCAAATGAGTTTATAACCACAGACATAGAGGTTAGGATTTACAACACATAAATTTGGGGGACATAATTCAATCCATGGGAGCTCTGGTAGCATAGTGCCTAAGGCACTTAGTGGCTGCTAACCAGGAGGCTGGCTGTTCAAACCCACCAGCCACTCCTTCGAAGGAAGGTTGGGCAATCTATTTCCATAGTGATACTGCCTCGGAAACCCCAGGAGGGGTCGCTATGAGTCAGGTCCGACTTGACAGCACATAACAACAACAACAAAAACATCAAATTCAATCCATAATGCTGGTTTTTGAGCTGTGATAGATTTTGTTTCAATCTTAAAGAAATATCCATCTATTCTTATTTTATTGTCTTTTAAAATCAAGAATTCATAATTCCTTTTCCTAAGTGAAGTATTTTCACATAATGAGTAATTTTAATGAGTTTCTTAATGTTAAACTATCCTTGCATTCCTAGAGTAAGCTCTTCTTGGATAGGATGTATTATTCTTTCATGTACTACTAATTCTGTTTGCTAATATTTTATTTTGCGAGCTCTGGTGGCACAGGATTTTAAATTGGTATGCATAAGTGAAATCAGTCTGCTATCTTCTTTTTGTTTCCAGTCTTCTTTATGTTTTGGTGTTTATGTATTATTTGGTTCATTAAAGCAGATGAAATTCTTCTGTGAAACCACTTGACCTGGTACATTTTGAGAGTCAGTTCCTTAAAAAACTGCCTCCATTTTTTTTCTCTAGGTATCGATCCATTTAGATTTTTTAAAGCCTTGTGAACTATTTTTGGTAAATTTTATTTTCTTGGAAAATTCTATATTCATTCTAGTTTTCATTTTTTTTTATAAAATTGAGCACATGATTTTTATGATTATTTTAATTTTATCTGTGTTTTCCTTCTTATTTTTTAACTGTGTCTATTTTCCTTTGAAATTTTTCTTGATTAGTGGTAAAAATTTATCTATTTTCTTTTGCTTTCCATTCTTTTTTCACAGCTTATGAGTTTTATTTATTATTCATTCTACTAGTTTTCTCTTTTCCATTGCTGTTATTAAGTGCAATCAAGTCAGTTCTGACTCATAACAACTCTGTGTACAGTACAACGAAAACACTGCCTGGTCTTACACTATCCTTGCAATCATTACTGCAGTTAAGTCCATTGTTACAGTCTCTGTGTCAGTCTATCTCACTGAGTGTCTTCTTCTCTTTGCTGATCCTCTACTTTACCAAGCCTGATATCCCTTTTTTAGGGACTGATTCCTCCTGATAACATGTCCAAAGTATGTGAGACAAAGTCTTGCAATCCTCACTTATAAAGAGCATTCTGGTTGTACGTCTTCTAAGACAGATTTGTTCATTCTTCTGGAAGTCCATGGTATGGATACTCAATATTCTTCACCAACAGTATAATTCAAATGCAATCATTCTTCTTCAGTTTTCCTTGTTAATTGTACAGCTTTCACATTCATACGAGGCTATTGAGAATACTATGGCTTGGGTGAGGCACACCTTAGTCCTTAAAGTGACATCTTTGCTTTTTAACATTTTAAAGTGGTCTTTTGCCACCGATTTCCCCAATGCAGTACATTCTTTGATTTCATGACTGCTGCTTCCAGGAGCGTTGATTGTGAATCCAAGTAAAATGAAATCCTCAACAATTTCAATATTTCTCCATTTACCATGATGTTTATTGGTCCAGTTGTGAAGATTTTTGTTTTCCTTATGTTGAGGTGTAATCCATACTGAAGACTGTAGTCTTTGTTCTTCGTCAACAAGTGCTTCCAGGTCCCTTTGATTTCAGCAAGCAAGGTTGTGTCATCTGCATTTGCAGGTTGTTAATGAGTCTTCCTCCAATCCTGATGCCACGTTCTTCACATAGTGCAGCTTCTTGGGTTATTTGCTCAACATACAGATTGAATAAGTATGGTGAAAGGATACAACCCTGACATACTCCCTTCCTGATTTTAAATCATGCAATGTCCCCTTGTTCTTTGCAAATGACTGCCTCTTGGTCTACGTACAGGTTACTCGTGAGCATTAAGTGCTCGGGAATCCTCATTCTTCACAAAATTATCCATAATTTGTTATGATCCACACAGTCAGATGCCTTTGCATAGTGAACACAGTACAGGTAAACATCTTTCTGGTATTATCTACTTTCAGTCAAGAACCATCTGACATCAGCAATTGTTGTTGTTGTTGTTATGTGCCATCGAGTCGGACCCGACTCATAGCGACTCCTCCTTGGGTTTCCGAGGCGGCATCTCTATGGAAGTAGATTGCCCAACCTTCCCTCTGAGGAGTGGTTGGTGGGTTTGAACCGCCAGCCTTCTGGTTAGCAGTCAAGTGCTTTAGGCACTATCTCTCATTCCATGTCCTCTTCTGAATCCAGCTTGAATTTCTGGCAGATCCCTGTCAATATATTGCTGCAACATTTTTGAAATATCTTCATCAAAATTTTGCATGCATATGATATTAATAACATTTTTCAATAATTACTTCATTCTGTTGGATCACTTTTTTTTGCGAGTGGGCACTAATATGGATCTCTTTCAGGCAGTTGGCCAGAGAGCTGTCTTCCAAATTTCTTGGCATAGATAAATAAATGTCTCCAACTTTGCATCTGTTTGATGAAGCATCTCGATTGGTATTCTGTCAATTACTGCAGCCTTGTTTTTTGCAAATGGCTTCAGTGCTGCTTGGACTTCTTCCTTCACTATCATCTGTTCTTGATTGTATGTTCCCTCCTAAAATGGTTGAATGTTGACCAATTCTTTTTGGCACAGTGACTCTATGTATTCCTTCCTTCTTCTTTTGATGTTTCCTGCTTCTTTCAATACTTTGCCCATAAAATCCTTCAATAGTACAATTCAAGGCTTGAATTTTTTCTTTAGTTCTTTCAGCTTGAGAAATGCTGAGCATGTTTTTCCTTTTTTGGTTTTCTAACTCCAGGTATTTTCACATTTCATTATAATACTTTATCTTTTCAATATGCTCTTTGAAATCTCTGTTCAGCTCTTTTACTTCATCATTTCTTCCATTTACTTTAGCAACTTTATGTTTGAGAGCAAGCTTTAGATTCTCTTGTGAGAATCTAAAAATCTTTCTTTCCTGTCTTTTTAATGACATTTTGCTTTCTTCATTTATGATGATCATCCCACAATCCATCTGGTCTTCTTTCGTTAGTGTACAGTGTGTGTTCTCTTTTCTAACTCATTGTTATTGTTTTTACTTTATTAATTTTTCCTTTTGTTTTACTTAGGTTAATTTCACTATTCTTTCTCTAACTTCCCAAGCTGGATGACTTGTTCACATTCTTTCTTGTTTATTGAATTTAAGGCTAGCATGTAAGAGTGAACTTTTTTTTTTCCCCTCCCTCTCTGGCACTGCTAGCTGGCTCCGACTGCATTCACCTTTCTCCACCTCCCTTTGACCTCCTCCCTCAATGCAGCATGGGCTTTCTTCTTCTTCTTCTTCTGGTTTTGTTATTATTTTATAATTTATTGAATCTTGTTGTTAGGTGCTATCAAGTTGTCTCTGACTCAGAGCAACCCTATGTACAATAGAACAAAACACTGCCCAGTACTACACCATGCTCACAATCCCTGCTATACTTGAGCCCATCGTTGCACCCACTGTGCCAATCCATCTCGCTGAGGGTTTTCCCTTTTCCACTGATCCTCTACTTTACCAAGCATGCTATCCTTCTCCAGGGAATAGCCCTTTCTGACAACATGACCAAAGTAGATTAGATTAGTCTGGCCATTCTCTCTTTCAAGGAGCATCCCGTAGTATTTTCAGTATTCTTTGTCACCACCACAATTCAAAAGTATCAACTTTTCTTCAGTCTTCCTTATTAATTATCTCACTCTCACTTGTATATAAAGCTATTGAAAATACCATGGCTTGGGTTAGGTGCACCTTAGTCTTCAAAGTGACATCTTTGCTTTTTAACACTTTAGAGATGTCTTTTGCAGCAGATTTGCCCAGTGCAATAAGATGTCTGATCTCTTAACTACTGCTTCCATGGGTGTTGATTGTGGATACAAGTAAAATGAAATTCCTGACAACTTCAATCTTATCTCCATTTATAGTGATGTTGCTTATTGGTCCAGTTGTGAGGATTTTTGTTTCCTTTATGTTGAAGTGTAATCCATACCACAGACTGTAGTCTTTGCTCTTCACCAGTAAATCCTTCAAGTCATCTTCACTCTCAGCAAGCAAAGTTTAATAGTGATCTGAAAATGAAGTCTATACTGTGTTCATTTGAATGGAACATATGAACAGGAACTCTGGTGTGTAGTGGCAAAGGCATTTGACTGCTAACTAGAAGGCTGGCGGTTCAAATCCATTAGCTACTCCTCAGAAGGAAGATTGTGCAATCTACTTCCATAGAGATACTGCCTCAAAAACCCGAGAAAGGGTCACTATGGATTTGAATAGGACATGTATTTAGGTTTAATTTTTAATCTTATATATGATCTACTTTGGGAAATATTTCTTGGGCACTTAAAGAAAAACTGTATTCAGGTTACATAAGAATTCTCTGTCTGTTTCTGTATCTCTCTTTTATATATGCAAATATCTTGGCCCTTGTAAATATGATCCTGTTTGGAAATAGGGTTTCCTTTTTTATATTAATAAGGTCATACCAGTAAGGTGGGTCCTAAACCTAATGACTTCTAAATTTTAAAAAGACTAGAATAAACACAGCAACACATGCATGGGGGAAGACAGATGCCTTGTGAGGATCATCTATATGCCAAGGAATGCCCAGAGCTACCAACAAGAAGTCATCAACACAATCAAGACCCTGATTTGGACTTTTAGTCTCCAGAACTGTGGAAAAATAAATTTATACTGTTTGAAACTACCCACTTGTGGTATGTATATTGTAGCAGTACTAGGTAACTGAGACAATATGAAATACTTACATAAGTATATGTACACATATGTGTTGTTTGTTGTTTGATCTTATTTTATTTGCATTTTTTGTCTACTTAATCTGTCAAACAGAAAAAAATTAAATACTCTACTTTTAGTATGTCTTTCTTTAGCCTTGTATTTCCCATAGATTTTGTTTTCTGCAAGTGGATGCTATTTTACTGAGTACATAAATAATTTATTATTATTATATCATCATACATGATATATTATTGGTAAATGCATATATATACATTATATGATTAGAATTAGAAAGTTCTCTGCTTTGTCACATTTAATGACTTTTCTCTTGAATTCTACTTTTGGGAATTCTAGCACCTAGTCTTTACCATCCCTAGACCTGAAGATGGAGTGAATATTGAATTTGCCAAGGATTTCAGTTTACTTGGAATTACAATCTATGCCAATGGAAGCAGCAGTCAGGAAATCAAAGAACATATTGCATTGGGCAAATCTGTGGCAAAACCTCTTTAAAGTGTCCAAAAGCAATGGTATCACTTTGAGGACCAAAGTGCACCTGACCTAGCCATAGTACTTTCAATCACCTCATATGAATGCAAAAGCTGGACAGTAAATAAGGAAGACTAAAGAAGTATTGATGCACTTGAATAATGGTATTGGTGAAGAATATTGAACATACTACAGACTGCCAGAAGAACAAACAAATCTGTCTTGGAAGAAGTATGCCAAAATGCTCCTTAGAAGTGAGGATGATGAGACTTTGTCTCACACACTTTGGACATGTTGTCAGGAGGGACCAGTCCCTGGAGAAGGACATCATACTTGGTAATGTAGAGGGTCAGAAAGAAAGAGGAAGACCCTCAACAAGATGGATTGACATACTGGCTGCCACAATGGGGTCCAATATAGCAACAACTGTGCAGATATTATACATAGGGTCACTGTGTATAACATCTGTCCAATGTGTTACACATAGGGTTGCTGTGAGTCAGAACTGATTTGATGGCACCGAACAACAACAAGACCTGATGAAGCAAAGGGGTTAGAATGCTTGCCAGGAACTGGAGAGAGTAGCAGAATGGAAAGGATTGCCTGACAAAAGCTGAGGCTTCTATAGAGAGATACAGACTATGCATGGGAGCTAGGGAATAAATAACCCTACATCACTCTCCTTCCCCTCCAGTCTTCTGTTAAAATATCACATAGGGAAGTCAGGGGCCAAGGCAACCCCATTTATGCAGTTCATATGAGTCAGCCTTCCTGAGGGCCAGGTCAGTGTGGAGAAAGGTGGAGAGTAGATCTGAAGGGCAAACAGAATTATCCAGCATGCTCAAAATTTTCACATGCCCTATCACACATTTATCTAATGTGTGTTCTCCATGTGTTATTAACTTTTCTATCTTTTATCACATAAACTACAAAACACACTGTCATCGAGTCAGGTCCAACTCATAGCGAACCTCACTGGGTTTCCAAGGCTTAAATCTTTACAGAAGTAGATTGCCCCATCGTCTTTCCACAGACCATCTGGTGGGTTTGAGCCACTAACCTTCTAGTTAGCAGTCAAATGCCTTAAGCACTGTGCTACCATATACTATTTTTTAAATATTTTTTTCCTAATTTATTTTGTCTTTGTTATTGTTGTTCAGAATATACATAGCAGAACATACACCAATTCACCAGTTTCTATCTGTACCATTCAGCAACATTGATCACATTCTTCAAGTTGTGCAATCATTCTCACCTCCCTTTTCTTAGCTATTCTCCTCCATTAACATAAAGTCACTGCCCCCTAAGATTCCTATCTAATCTTTCAAGTTACTGTTGTCATATAAATAGATCCCACATAAATAGATCTTAAAAGAGCATAATGATCTAGGTAGTCATTCTTTACTTAGTTAAGCTAAACTATAGTTTGGTTTTAAGAAGATGTCAGGGGATATTTCTGGTTTAAGGTTTACAGATTATCTCAGGGCAATAGTTTCAGGGATCCATCCAGTCTTCATGGCTCCAGAAAGTCTAGAGTCCATGAGAATTTGAAATTCTGTTCTGCATTTTCTCCCTTTTGATCAGGATTCTTCTTTGGAATCTTTGATCAGAATGTTCACTAATTGTAGCCAGGCATCATCCAGTTCTTCTAGTCTCATGGCAAAGGAGGCAGTTGTTCATGGAAGCAATTAGCCATATCTTCCTTTTCCTCCTCCGATTCCTGACTCTCTTTTTCCTCTGTTGCTCCAGGTTAAAAACTCTTTTCATGTAAACATACAGATAATACAACTTGCCATTTCAATAATTATCATGCTACTGTTAAGTGGCATTAAATATATGCATCATGCTTTTCAACTATCACCATTAATCATTCCTGAATTTTCCCATCACCCTTAAAAAAAGCTCACTGTCCCCTAACATATAACACATTTTTGTACTGATGACATGTTAGTTTTTTATGACTCAGTGAATTAGTCAGGTTTTCTTGAGAGAAGGTTGGATAGGGAAAGAGGTTCAAAGTAGTATTCCAGGCAACAGGTTTTCACAGCGCAAATATTCTTTGCTACCACAGATACAGGACACTTCCTGCAAATATGGCTCATCCCTGTGGTTCTTTCTGTAGCTGCACCTCTCCAGCTTCTAGAGATATACCAGGTCCAAGGGAACTGCTATTTCCACCTCACCTCACCCCCATTCCTGCATCCCTGGTTATAAGTAAGAGATTTTTGCTCAGTGTTTGCACCTCAGATTGTGCCTTTTGCCTTCAGAATGTGAATTTTTCCAGAAGACTTTTAAGATCTCACAGCAATGAGTCCTCTCTGCTAAGTTTTCTCTCTTCAGTTTTTGTCTCTTTTTTCTTCATGAGATCTTGCTTGCTCTCAGCTGGCTTTGGCAGCTCTTTCACATAAATTAGAGTCTAGGGATTAAACCTGACTTTTAGTTTTACTAAAAATGAAGTTACAGTCTTTTCCCCTCACCCTCTTTCCTCTTCTTGTTATTTTGCAATGATTTTCCGCAGGAAAAGGAGAAAATGCTGTTCTACACAGTTACATTTCAGAAAACCAAACCTATTGCCATTAAGTTGATTCACAGTCATGCCAATCCCATGTGTTACAGAGCAGAACTGTGCTCCATAGGGTTTTGTTTTTTTTCCCCTATAATCTTTACAGAAGCAGATTGCCAGGTCTTTCTTCCTCAGTGCCACTGGATGAGTTTGAACCATCACCCTTTGGTTGAGTGCAAACTATTTACACCACCCAGGAGCCTCACATATCAGAAATCTTTTCCAATTTCTAAATGAAAACCTAGTTGCTGTGGAGGTGACCCCGACTCATGGTGACAGAATAGAACTGTGCTCCATACAATTTTCAATAGCTGATTTTTTGCGGGGGGAAGCATATTGCCAGGCTTTTCTTCCAAGGTGACTCTGGGTAGACTCAAACCTCTCACCTTTTGATTAACAGCTGAACTTATTAACCATTAGCACAACCCAGGGACTCC
The DNA here is from genome assembly GCF_000298275.1 of Orycteropus afer afer. NCBI lineage: Eukaryota > Metazoa > Chordata > Mammalia > Tubulidentata > Orycteropodidae > Orycteropus > Orycteropus afer. The sequence goes on along the minus strand of NW_006921779.1, from coordinate 1,281,244 downwards.
TCAATTTCTAAATAATAATGATCAATTCAAATGCCTTTGAAAAGATTGGTAGAACAAACCGAATCTACCTATGGGTCTCATTCAGTTCATGGTATGTCAGAGCGGAACGTCTTCATAAGGGCATAACAGTAAGCACAATACTGTGGAGAGAGCCAGGCTCGGTTTCAGGGGTTAAATGGTGGCTGTTTCAAAAGATATATCCACCTGGAGTCTGTGAATATGACCTCATTTGAAAAACAAGGATCTCTGCAGTTGTGATTAAGTTAATGATCTGGAGATGAAATCATCCTGGATTATCCAGGTGGGCCCTAAATCAAGTCACAAGTAACCTCTTAAGAGGAGGAAACATACAGAAGACAAAGCAGTGTGAAGACAGAGGCAGAGACTGGAGTGATGTGGGTACTTGTTGTTGTTGTTATTTGCCGTCGAGTCGGCCCCGACTCATAGCGACCCCTCCTTGGGTTTCCAAGGCAGTATCACTACGGAAGTAGGATTGCCCAACCTTCCTTCCGAGGAGTGGCTGGTGGGTTTGAACCGCCAGCCTTCTGGTTAGCAGTCAAGTGCCTTAGCCACTATGGTACTAGGCAAAGAATATCTGCCGCTACCAGAAGATACAAGAGGTAAGGAATGGATCCTCACCTAGAGTCTCCAAAGTGAACCAACCCAGCATACACCTTGATTTCAGACTTCAGGCTTTGATAACTGTGAGAGAATAAATGCATGTTGTTTGAAGCCACCTAGTTTGTGGTAATTTGTTAACAGCAGCCACGGGAAACTAATCCTCCCAGTTTGAGTCTTGCCTCCATCACTTTGAAGCTATATGACCTTGAGCAAGTCACAGGCATGCAATGGAAGGAATTCAGCCAGAAGAAAGTATGACTGGATTCAAATCTTTATAGGCTTGTGATAGAGTAGAGGCAGTTCCCGTGTTCTGTGTGGCCACAGAGGCCGGGGCTAAGACTGGACAGCAAGCTTAGGTCTCGGGTAAGGGAAAGCCTTTCTTAAGAGTCAGAACAATCCAGATATGGAAAAGTGCCAAACTTTGAGTGATTAAAGGGACTATGTTACCAGAAGTGTGCAAGGAGAAGCAAGAACTGCTCACAATACAAATATTAAAAGCATAAGCCTAAGAGTCAGAACAATATGGTTTACAATCTTGTCCTTACTGCTCAGTGCTGTGTGACTTTTGATACATTTCTTAAAGTTTTAAGGTCTCAAATATTTCACCTGGTGATTAAAAAAAAAAAAAGAAAAAGAACACCAAGTGTTGTAAGGACCACATGAGACCTACGATAGCAAGAAGACTTACTATGAGCCAGGCACTACCCTAAGTGCCTTTACACGTGTTATCTTATTTAATGATGTTAAGCGTCAAGCCTAAGAGAGAGAGGCCTTGTCTTAGCTCTCTAGTGCTGCTATAACCGAAATACCACAGGTGGATGGCTTTAACAAATAAGAATTTATTCTTTCACAGTTTAGGAGGCTAGAAATCCATATTCAGAATACTGGTTCTACAGGCTGGGTGAAGGCCCCTCCGTTATGGGCTTCAGGTCTGCCTCTTGTTCCAGGCCCCCTGGAGGTTTGTTCTGAGGCTGGAGGTTTTTTCTAAAGCACGTAGCTGCTGACTGCTAAGGCTGACAAACCCAAGGTCAGCAGGTAAAATGCCACAATCCCAAGATCAGCAGGCACTGTGACAGGCCACTGGTTCAGGTCCAGGAACTGGAGATGAAAACTCAGCCAAACGCAGAATCCAAAATGTGCCAAAGGCTAGAGTCCTTTCTTAAAGTTTCTCAGTATATACTGGAAGCAGGCCACACCCTGAAGGCAACTCCCTTCCTCTCATTAACTTCTCACATCAGATTCCACCATGGAGTTGATTATACTACATCCAACTCGTCACGGGGAATAACTACATCCAGCTGCCAAGCTACTCAAAACCTTGGCTCAGCCAAATTGCCATACAGTCTTAACTACCACAAGCCTGTTGATGATCTATTTCCAAAAATCAGCCAACGAAAGCTCTATGGATCACATTGGTCCAATCCATCTGCAACCAGTTGTGAGGGTGGTATAGGACCAGACAGCATTTTGTTCTATTATGGATAGGGTTGCCATGAGTCAGGGACCAACTCAAGGGCAGCTAACAGCAACAGCAACAGTGTCACGCCTGCACTTAAGTGCTTGATAAGTGGTACTCATTACAACTCTGTTGTGGTGGTTTTTAATGTTGTGGAAGAGTGTTTTTTTTTTTCCTGCTACCTCCTTTTTTTTTCTTTTTGAATTTTTTAAATTGTGATTTGGATGAAAGTTTACAGAATAAATTCACTTTCCATATAGCAGTTCACATACACTTTGTCTCATGACATTGACTACAATTTACCCCAATGCAATAGCTCACCTCCCACTTCCTCCCAATGGTTACCTCTTCCCTGTGTCCATCCCTCCATGTACTCCTGCCCCTTGAGCTATCTTCCTGTGCATAAACAGCCCTTCTTTCTCCCATGATTATTCTCTCCAAGGAGGTATCTACCGCGAGTAAATGTTCAACTCATATGCCTGTCTTTTGTTTGGCTGGAAGCCATAGGTGTAGGTTCAATTCCAGACCTGAAGGGCAGCTAGGAGCCATAGACTCAGTAGTTCTACCAGGCTCTATCAGACCAGCAAAACTGGTCCCCCCACCTTTTTTCTTCTTTTTTTTCCCACACGATTTTGAGTTTTGTTCCACATTGTTCTCCCTCTCCATCCAGGATCTCCTATGGAGATCCCCCTCTGAGTGGTTGACAGTGGTAGCTGGGCACCATCTAGTTCTTCTGGTCTCATAGTTGTATAGGCTGAGGATCGCATGGTGTATCAGTTACTTGGACTAATTGTTTCCATGAATCTTTGGTTTTCTTCATTATTTTTTGCTCTGGATGAGGAGAGACTCATCGTTGCATCTTGATGGCTGCTTGCTACTTGCCAAAGTAGGGTACAGAACAATGTTTTTTGTAGTATGTTATGCCAATTGAGCTTTATTTCCCCTGCGACTATGGTCCCAAGCCCACAGGTTCAACTACTTGCTCCCTCTGGGTAGCTGGCTGTGGCCAAGAAGTGACTACAACCTTGTCCCTTGTCAGCTCTACTATACACCTGGGAATTCTTACAGAACATACAAATATACTTGTAGAACCATTGTCTGCCAACCCTATACTTGGTCTTGGGTATACTCCCTATTGCATAGACATACCTAATAGTTCAACCTATCCACCCATCTATCCACCCGTATACCCATGTTTGCCTTCACTGACAACGTAGCACTATATGTGCAAATGAAGAGGTTTTTTTTTATAAAATTGTTCCAAAAATATATATAATACAACATTTGCCAATTCAACATTTTTTCAGTGTACAATTTAATAATATCAATTATATTAATCATGTTGTGCAACCACTACCCACAATGATTGCCAAATTCCCCATCACTATAAACAAACACTCACTAAGCAAAAACTCCCCCTTGGCCCCTCTCTTTCAACCCTGTTAATCACAAATACGTTTTGAACTCTATACATTTGCCTATTGTTATTTTACATAAGTAAGATTATACTATGTTTGTCCTTTTGTGATTGACTTCATATGGTGTTCTTAACATGGAGCTATTTCACAGATTGAATTTAGGAAACTGCAAACCCTCTCAAAATAAGTGTACAAGTTTTGTGTGGATGTGCGCTTTTCTGGAGAGGGGATCCACAGCTGTCTTTAGAGTTTCCAAGGCACATACCAGTTGCCAGTGAGTTGACTCTGACTCCTGGAGACCCTATATGTGTCAGAGTAGAACTGGATGTAGTTATACCCCATGATGAGATTGGATGTAGTATAATCAACCCCATGGTGGAATCTGCCATGAGGCATTAATTAATGGAAGGGGAGTTGCCTTCAGGGTGTGGCCTGCTTCCAGTATATAAGGAGAAGCTTTCAGAAATGTCCCTAGCCTTTGACACATTTTGGATGGTTGGTTTTTCAGAATTAGATTGTCAGGCCTTTCTTCCAGGTGCCTCTGGATGGACTCATTCCTCCAACCTTTCATTTAGCAACCTGGAACTAATTGTTTCTACCACTCAGGAACTCCATCATAAAGAGCAGTGACCCAGAAAAGTATAGACAAGCTGTCATGGAGGCAGTTGGGCTCTGTAGTCTCAGAGCTCTTCTGGCCTGGAACCGAGTGAGATGGAGCAAAGGTCATTGCAGCCAAAGGTGCACCCAGGACAAAATGAGCCTGTTGTCTGGCTCAGAGGCCCTCCCACCTTCTCTAGATTCTCATCTCTGCTCCCTCCCGCCCCTTAGCTATAGGCAAATTGGGTGGGGGAAGCAGCAAGAAAAGAAAAAAAGAAATTTGCAATTTTGATGCACAAGGGGCAATTTCTACCGACAATTCTCGTGTCTGTAACCACCCACCACCTCCGGCGGCTCCACCTGAAGCCCAAGGAGCATCATTTTCCATTCTCGTCTCTGAGATAATAAGTTGGAGAGAAGCTTCATATTTCAAATCAAAACTATTTTCCAACTAGAGGAAGAGTGGAAACTTTTCAGGCAAATTTCATATGCAGTAACACAATTTCCTCCTGTTCCACTTCTTTTTTCACCTAATACATGATAAATATTCAAGATCTCCTTGAGGAAGCACAAGCAGAGAGCTGGAAGGTGGGATGGTCACGGCTGCTTGGTGGAGGCAGCTGGGGGGGAGTGCACAGAATTTCTTCTCCTTCAAGGCCTGCCTAGATTCCAGCTTCTACCACTGACTACCCCACCTATGCCTGGGTGAGCCCTCAGTCCCTTCAGAATTAGCTTTGACAGGGCTTAAGGGAGGAGCCCTGGTGACACAGTGGTTAAAGCACTTGGCTGCTAACCAAAAACACTAGTGGTTCAAACCCACCAGCTGTTCTGCAGGAAAATGATGTGGCAGTCTGCTTCCATAAAGATTTACAGCTTTGGAAACTCTATGGGGCAGTTCTACTCTATCCTTTAGGGTAACTGTGAGTCAGAATTGACTTGAAGGCAGTAGGTTTGGTTAGGGTTTGAGGAATTAATTGAAAATTCTTTATGGTCTTAATGACTGTCCCCTGATTTTTTCGCAAGCAAGAACCATGTTCATTGGGAAAATGCCACGAAGAGCAACTTGGGATGGAAGGTGAGACTCAATACAGAGGTTATTAGGATGTTAAGTGATTTGGGTGCTCCTTACTTCAGGGGTCGGAGGTCAGAGGACAGGACTAAGGGGAAACAATAGAAAGAAGCATCACTAAGGGAGATCATGCCAAGCATCATGGTAGAAGGGTATGATAAAAGAGAGGTGGGTGGCCTCAAGCTGGGGGAGTCCCAGAGTGTTACAAAGGTGCTGGGCTGCTAACAAAAAGGTTGGAGTTTTCAGGCCACTCAGAAGTACCTCAGAAGAAAGGACTGGTGATCTACTTCTGAAAAATCAGCCATTGAAAACCCAATGGAGCTGAACTACTCTTTTTCCATGAGGCCAGAAGAAATGGATAAGGCCTGGCTACCAATACTGAACATTTTGATCAAAGACCTGATAAACGGATCCTGATCAAAAGGAGGAATAGGGTAGAACAGAACTTCAAATTCATGTGGAAACCAGACTTATCGGATCCATCAAGACTGGGGAAACCCTTGGATTTTATTCCTTGGAAATAATCTTTAAACCTTCAACCAAAACCATCTCATGAAGCCACTGTTAAACTAAACAACTGTTTAGCTCAGCTAATAAAGAATATCTGCCTTGAGCATGGTGCTCTTATAAAGAGGTATCTATAGACATTCAAAATGACAACAGTTAATCTAAGACACAGATGAGAGCATTAGGGGCAGAGAGTCTAAATTAAGGTGATGCAATAATATGGGTAGAGAAGTGAGGATGGAGACACAATGTGAAGTATGGAACCAATGCCATTGGATTGTACCTGGAGAAATTGTGAATGGATGTATGTTTGGTTGTGTATATTGCCACCAAAAATAAATTCAAAAAAAGAGGAAAACCCTGTGAAGCACAGCTCAACTGTGACACATGTAGGGTCGTCATAAGTCAAAATTGGCTTTATGGCAACTGACAGTGGTACCAGCACTGTGGTTGGGGGTACAGGGAGCTTCCTCACTGCTAAGGGACAACAACAAACAGCTCCTCACTCTCGAACACTTGCCATGAGCCCATCCCGAGCTAATGCTTGATCCACATGATTTCATCTTTATAGCATCACTGTGAGATAGGTTCTATTATTCTTCCCATTTTGCAAATGAAGAAATCAAGTTTCAGGGAGCTTAGGTAAATTGCCTGAGATCAAGCTGCTAGCCAATTAAAACACAAGATACTGCTACACACCGGCCAGAATGGTAAAATTAAGAAGACTGACCTTACCAAGTATTGGTGTAGATGTAGAACAACTAGAACTCTCCTGTGTAGCTGATAAAACTGTAAAATGACACAATAACTTTGGAACACTGTTGTCGTTGTTGTTATGTGCCGTCGAGTCGGCCCCGACTCATAGCGACCCCTCCTTGGGTTTCCGAGGCAGTATCACTACGGAAGTAGGATTGCCCAACCTTCCTTCCGAGGAGTGGCTGGTGGGTTTGAACCGCCAGCCGTCTGGTTAGCAGGCAAGTGTCTTAGCCACTATGCTACCAGAGCTCCCACACTAGCAGTTGCTAATAAATTTAAGTATATCCTTACTCTATGATCCACACCTTTATTCCTAGGTATTTATTTGACCAAGAGAAATGAGTACATGTGTCCACCAAAAGTGTATAAGAATGTATACATCTAAAACTTTTCAGTAATAAAAAGAAGCAAAAACTGCTAGTACACACAACATGGATGAATCCCAAAATCTTATGCTGCTGATCAAAAGGAGCCTCCTTCAAGAGCACAGATTGTATGATTTCCATGACAAGAACTAATAGTGGTCACCTGGGGTTGGAGTAGGAAGGGGTTGATTTCAAAGGGAAACAAAGGCAATGAAAATGTTCTATATCTTGATTGTGTTGGTGGTTACATGTGTGTATACATTTGTCAAAATTCATCAAAGTTACATTTGGAATGGGTGAATTGTGTTATATATAAACTACACTTCAATAAGTTTGAAAATCAGCCAAAACCCTATGGATCACAATGTTCCAATCTACAACCGGTGGTGAGGATGGCACAGGACTGGGCAACACGTGTTCCATTGTGTATGAGGTCACCATGAGTTAGGGGGCTGCTGAAGGGCAGCTAATAACCACAAGAACCTTGTATCTTCCAAAAAAAAAAAAAATCCAAAGTTCTTATAAGATCCAGCCCCTCTCTCCCTCCCCCACCTCCCCTTTATCCCCCACGACTGTCCCCCATGCCCCTCCATTCTGGCCTTTCTGCTGTTCTTCCTAATGTCCAAGCACATTCCCACCTCCAGGCCTTGGCCTTTGCCTCTCGAACGCCTGCAGTTCTTTCCCTGTAGAAGGCCACATGAGCCACTCCTTTACCCTCTTCAAGTATTTTTTCAGAATTTACCTATCAGTGACCACAGGATGGGGTTAGGACCCTGCTGAGAACCAGACATATTGCATGAATTATCTCTCATATCAACCTCCAACCATGCTGTGAGGTGGAAACTGGTGTTAGCTTCTAAGTCCACCTCCAATTCGTGGCAGCTCTACACACAACAGAACAAAATGCTGTCTGATCAGTTGGGGATTGAACCTGTGATAGAAAGGGTTTTCACTGGCTGAGTTTTGGAAGTAGATTGCCAGGCCTTTCTTTCTAGTCTGTCTTAGTCTGGAAGCTCCACTTGTATGTGTTCAGCATCATAGCAACACACAAGCCTCTACTGATAGAAGGCAGCTGAGCATATAGTGCATTGGCTGAGAATCAAACCTAGTTCTCCCATGTGGATGAATTCTAAGCATTATCATGCCCATTTTGTTAATCACATCCCATAATTTCCAAGCTCTTTACCCTGCTTTCTTCTCCATTGTACTTATCACATCCTGACATATTATGCCTGTGTTTATTTACTGTCTCCCATGTGAGAACTAGGATTCTAACAGTCTTGATTGTATGCTGAGGTCTAGAACAGTGCCTGGCATATAGTAGACACTCAGTCATTACTTACTGAATGAATGAATTGGATCCCTTCATATCAAGCTTCCTTTCCCTTCTCCCTACAGTTCTTCCCTTAAAAAATGGAAAAATCCTTTAATATGGTCTTTCAGAGATGTACCCACTTTACCAGGAAACAGCATTTCCTCCTGATGATGATAGAATATTTTACTTCTCAGTTTCAATCATTTGCATTTGGATTATCTCACTGATAACCAGTACCGTCCACAAACACTGATGGACATTTGTTCTCCTTTGTACACTAAAGAACCTCCAAAACAAAGAGCCACTGTTTCAAGGTGACCTCTTGTCTTTCACACCAGAAGCTGGTAGGAACTTCAAATCAGCTAGCAACTTTTATAATGCAGAGTCTTTCTAAAATATTTTTGTTCTGCCTTACTGATTACCCTTCTATGTGTATATTTATTTATTTACATAACTGAGATTATACAGCATGGCAACATATAATTCTGTATCCTGTTTTTCTCATTTACATTATATAGTGAGTATTTTCCCGTATCATTAAAAAAAAAGTCTTGGAAAATACCATTTTCAGTGGCTTTGGAGTAGTATATCCAATGGATACACTGCAGTTTGTTTGATCACTCTCTTACTGCAGAATATTTAGGTTATCTCACTCAACCTTTTCTCTTTTTTTCAATTATAAGTAATGAATGTCATTGTGTATAAATTTTGGTCTGAATTTCTGATTATTTCCTACAGGTGGGATTCTAGACCCAAAGGATATGATTTTTTTAAAAAAGATTTTTAATAGAGTCCCAACTTACATTACAAAGGAGCTCTGTTAGCGTAGCGCCTAAGGCACGTGACTGCTAACCAGAAGGCTGGTGGTTCAAACCCACCAGGCACTCCTCGCAAGGAAGATAGGGCAATCTACTTCTGTAGTGATACTGCCTCGGAAACCCAAGGAGGGGTCGCTATGAGTCGGGTTCGACTCGACGGCACATAAAGACAACAACAACTTACAGAGAGACACCAATTTAAATCACTACCAATACAGTATAAGAGTGTTGTGTGGTTTTATCCTTACTAGCACTGGGCCTTTCCATTTTAATTCTTTGCTGATTTAGTAGAGAAAATGCTATTTTGTTTTAATTTATATTTCTCTGATTACTAGTAAAGTGGTACATTTTTTCACGTTTATTGACTATTTGTATTTCACTTTCTGTGACTTGTTTATGCTTTTTTCTCATTTTGTAATTGAAGTGTGAGTGTTCATCTTTATGAATTGTTAGAGCTCTCTGTATATAATAAGAATATGAGCCCTTTTTGTTATATTTGTTGAAAATCTTTTTGTTGTTGTTTGTTTGCTTGCCTTTAATTATATTTATGGTGTTTCTTGAAATATATAAATGCATCACACTATCTTTGTTGCTGTTGATGTTGTTGCTCTGTTTAGAAAGTTCTTCTCTATTCAATGACAGGCTAGAACATACCCGAATACCAAGCACATTGTATAAATTATGTCTCTTGTCATCTTCCAACCATGCTATGAAGGAGAAACAAAAAAAACCCACTGCCATTGAGTGGATTCTGACTCATAGCAACCCCCATTGAGTTTCCAAGGCTGTAAATCTTTACTGAAGTAGATTATCTCATCTTCCTCCCACAGAGAAGCGGGTGGCTTTGAACCACTGACCTTCTGGTTAGCAGCCAAATGCCTTATCCACTATGCCAATGCTATGAAGTAGGCATAATCATCTCCATTTTGCTGTTTTTCATTATGTAAAATTTCAGACATACACAAAAGAAGAGAATATAAGTATATTAATTCTGGAATTTGCTTCAAAAAATCTGGTGACTAGGGAGAGGTGTCAAGATGGTCATAGTTCCAACAGGAGTGGCCATGAGCTGGTGATCATTGTACTCCCTGTCTGCTTTCATAAGACAATGTGACCTTGTTGACACCCAGAGATGTATCTATGGAAAATGGTGCCTATGGCAAGCACTGAAATTGTGCCCCTGTCTAAACATCCGACACACATCTTTTAGATAACTTTGCATAATATCTTCTCAAAACTAGTCAAGTTCATTAATCTTTTACTTAACACATTATAGCACTACATGAAAATTACAACTGCACCTTCCTAGCTTTTAATGATGAAATGGTCTATGGTGTGCTCAGTCATTTTTTTCAGTTTCTTCTCTTTTTACACCCAACAAAGCAAGATCACAGTCTGCCTTGACCCACAGACGCTCTCAAATATGAAAGTATTAGTTTTAACTTGCTGAATGATCATAGCTCATGATGGAAACTGTGATGGTTAACAGAAACTGCTCAGTGGCATCCCCTTGAAGTAGCGCCTAGGACATGTGCCATCCTGCCATACCTTAGCTATGCCTCTGTCCTGATCCCTTCCTGACAACACACACTGCCCTGGGATCTTTTCCTCATCCCATTGAACCTCACAACCAACCACCCCTGGAGGAAGGAATCATTCGTCCCATTTTACAGAGGAAGATATTGAGATTCAGATCCATGAATTACTCAAGATCACGTAACAGGTAAGTGCAGTAGCAGGATTTAAAGCCAGATCAGCCTGACCCAAGTGTCATATTCCTTCTCCTGGTCATATTGTATCCCTGGAGGCAGGAAATTAAATGTAAGAGAAGATGACTCTATCTTAGAGAAGTTGGTTCAGCCAAACTCTCAGGACAGGGGTACAGGTTAGAAATTATTGTGATTTTTTAAAAATAAGAAACATAATACTCTTATTCAGCTGAGTTTGTAGGCCAAGATTCGGGCCTGTTACTCATTCATTTCATCAGACATCATTGCGCCAATCATTTTTGAACACCAATAGTGTGCCAGACCCAGTACATTTACAACTTAATTAAAAACGAAAAGACAGTCACATTAGAAGAGTCCAATACCACCAATACCATCAAGGCCACCCTTCCCAAAATAGCACCCTTGGCCTTGCATTATGGATATTTAGCCAGCAGCTTTTTCATTACCACAACACTTTGACTCACATGCCTAGTGTGGTAGTCACATACTGTTGTGATAATGCTGCATAACAAACAACCCCGTAAATCTTGGTGACTTACAACAACAAGCATTTGCCTCTCCCCATTGTCTTCAGATTGGTTTTTCCAGACCATTTCCCACCTCCCATACCAGGACTTCTCATCTTTTCATTCTCTCAAATGCATAAGAAGCTCACCTGCACACTAACGGGCCACAGGGACACAATGATGTCGATGTCACCAAAGACATTTTCAGAACACTGAAGTATTTTGTGAATTCATATGCTTGTTAACAGTACATTAGTAGCTGTTATTCCAGACAAGCTGAAGCAGACCTGCGATTGGGCACATAATTCCCATGTCCCTGGCTGCAACTCCTCCTCTGTCTCTTTCATTCAGGAATCATGTTGGAATTTGAGTAAGTGAGAATGTTATCATGGTGGTGAGGACCTTGAATCTGCTTTATTTATCTGGTGTTTTTTTTTTTTTTCCTTTCTTTTTTATAAATCACTCACAGCTCTGGTACTGTGTTATTTACCACAAATTACATGTGGTGCAATATGCTACCCTCCTACTAGCTGAATTACACAGCAGTGGGTAAGGATGGTAAGTCATGTAGCAATTGGATAGAATATATTAAGCATCTATTATCTGCTAGGCAAAGGGCCCTGGAGACATAATGGTTAAGTACTCAGCTAGTAACTGAAAGGTTGGAGGTTTGAGGCCAACCAAAGCCACCTTGGAAGAAGGGCTTGGCAATCTGCTTCTGAAAGGGCACAGCTTTGAAAACCCTATGGAGAAAGACACCAAAATGTACACCAAAAGATATTGACAACAGAGGCAAACACTATTATAGGCACAATACTTCAGTATCACTAGCGCCAAATACCAGGCTATGGATTAATGCATAGACAGGTGAGAAGAGCAGGTGGGGGTAAGCAAACAGGAATACACCCTAGACCAAGGATAGAGTTGGCTAAAGATAATCTTACATATGCACTTGTGCTACAAAATTAGCCACATACATTACAGAAACAACAGAAGACAGGGTGGGAGTAACTTCACAGGGACAACTAAACATCTCTTGAGAGAGAATCACCAGGCCTGGGGGCTCAGGACCATAGTCTTGGGGACATCAGCTTCAATTGGCACACAAACTTCATAAAAATTTTGTTCAACGACCTACTTTGGTGAATAGTGACTAGGGTCTTAAAAAGCTTTCGAGTGGCCGTCTAAGATACAACTATTGGTCTCCTCTCGGATGGAACAAAGAAGAGTGAAGAAAATCAAAGTCATCTAGAAACAATTACTCCAAAGATAAGATGTACCACGAGAACCTCAGCCTCCACAACCCAAGACCAGAAGAACTAGATGGTGCCCAGCTACCAATGCCAACTGCTCAGAAAGGGATCTAAGCTGGGGATCCCGGATGGAGTGGGAGGAAAATTGTGGAACAAAATTACAAAACACAAAAATGACCAGATTTACTGGTTGGATGAAGACTGGTGGAGCCCTTGAGACTATGGCCCCAGGTCACCCTTCGAGTCTAGAAATGGACTCTCTTACAAGGATTGGCTCTCAGCCCAACAATAGAAAGACCCACATACAGAACAGCTACCCCAGGTCAAGGTACTTGCCTATTTTAGGGAGATACACCCCTTGGATCAAGCAGCCATGAGATACCAGAAGGGTAGCACTCACATAGAAGGAAGGCTGGAAAGACAGGAACACATGGATGAGAGGGGCACAGGGAGGGAGTGGCTATGGGGAAGAGAGGGAAAGGGAGTTTCTTACAGTTGGGGACAGTAATCGGGACCATGAAACCAGGTGTGCATGGACTGTTTAATGTAAACCAAGTTTTCTATGTAAATTTGCACCCAAAGTACAATTAAAAAAAAAAAGAAAGAAAGAAAGAAAGAAAAGAAAACCCTATGAAGAGTAGTTGTACTGTGACACACGTGGGGTCACCATGAGTTGGAATCGACCCACCAGCAACTGGCTTGGTTTGAGTTTTGGAAGTTGCAGCCACTGTTCCCAGCATTGGTGAAACCTTGCTCTTATGAGGCCACATTCTAATGAAGGGACTAAACTCACTGCCATCAAGTCGGATCCAACTCATAGTGACCCCTCCTTGGGTTTCTGAGGCAATATCAATATGGAAGTAGATTGCCCAACCTTCCTTCCAAGGAATGGCTGGTAGGTTTGAACTGCCAGCCTTCTGGTTAATGTCAAATGCCTTAGGCACTACACCACCAGAGCTCCCAATGAAGGGACAAGCAATGTATAAGTATGTTAAAAAGATAATGTCAGTGGATGTAAGTGTAATGAAGGAAATAAAGCATGGTAGTGGGATAGAGAGAAGGCAAGGGGTAGGGAGAAGGCACATGAGATTGATTTATTTGGGGAAGTTGATGGGAGGTGAGTTTTGAATGTCAAGAAGTCTGTCATGCATGTCTAGAAGAAGAGCCTTCCAGACTGACAGACTTGCAGGGACAAAACCTGGAACAGGAGCACACATGGAACAGAAAGAAGACCGTATGACAGAATGAATGAGAGGAGGTGGTAAGTGAGGAGGAGAGGCAAAAATGACAGCTAATGGGAGGCCCTGGGGGTCTGGAGGGAAGTTGGGATTTTCCTCTAAGGACACTGGAAGCCCTTCAATGTTTCAGCCGGGGAGTGACATGATCTGTTGTAATCTCCCTGGCTACCCTAGTGGGGCTAGCTCATCTGGCTGACTATACAGGGATCTCTTCTCCCTATTTCTCTTGGCCACTCCCCCAAATTGTACCTTTGGGGAAAAAGTGGAGGACCCAACAAGGGAAAGGAGGAGGCCCTGTGGTACAGGAGAGCCAGCTGCCGCTCTGGTCCACTAGAAGCTCCAGATTCCAGGCTGAGAAACCATTTGAATTCTCCTGTAATCCAGATTTCTGGACTCATGGAGTTGGGGTGACCCACCCAGGCCATTTGTCCTTTTGACCCTTGAGCCTTGAAACTAAAAAGTTGCTTTTGAGTCAAAAATGGTCTAGATCAACTAGTAAGACTGTTTTTCCTTGGGCATTGCACTCTTTTAAAGAATTCAGTCAGTTTCTTGGAAAAGAGAGACTTCAAAAGTCAGACTGGGAGCTACCTTTTAGGGTAAATCAGTAATTATTTTAATTGTTCTTCAGGATAATGCTTTATGAAATTCTTCCTGACCCACAATTGTTTACCAGTTCTGTTCTGGTGTGGACTTTTTTTTTTTTTCCCCAAGAGAATGCCAGTAAGATTTGGTATAAGAATTGTGGAAGTGCTTCTCATGTTTGGAATATTTCAATCAATTTCTATTATCAGCTTAATATGATTTTTGTTTTAACAATGGCCAATGGAGGCTACAGTATTTTCCCTTTCCAACAGCATTTGTAACTCCCCAGAGGACTTCAGCACACACAACGAGCTAAATCCAAATGGGGAATCCAGTGGTGAAATCATCAGGGCTGTCCCCTCAGGATGAAGCTGGGAGACAGATGGGATCATCAATAGCCTGAGTGTATCAGCTGCTTCTAAGCCAACACCAGGCTTCAAGTGGCAAGGTGACATTTTGCTTATGAGGTAAAATTCTCTCAAGCATCATCACCACATTACAGCTCCTAAAGAGGCCCAAGAGGCTGGCAGGGAAGGACTGCTGATCCCCAATTCACAAATGAGTAAACTGAGGCACAGAGAAATGACTTTTGAGTCCGGAGTCACAGAGAGAAGCCTAAACGACAAGGCCAGGAATTGAACCAGAGACCTCTTGCCACAAACCCTGTGCTCTTTTACCTCTTTTTCTTAGCTCCTACAGCTCTCAGAGGCAACCCCAGGAAAGTGCCCCACGTGCTGAGCAAGCACTGTGTGGAGGGCTTTACACATACTTCTAGATTCCATCATCACACAAACCCTGAGAGGTGGATGTTTTTGTTATTCCCATTCTACAGGGGAAGAAATTGAGGCATAGATGCATTAAATACTTTGTTCAAGGTCACACAGAGTTAGAAAGTGGTAGGGCTAAGAGTTGAACCAGACAGTCCCTATCACTCTGCTCTGCTGCCTCTGACACTCATTTGTAGAAGGAAGGAAGGAGGTCAGGTGGAAGGAAAGGCGGTAGGAACACAATATGCTTCTATATATATATATATATGTATATGCAGCTGTGAGTAGGTATGTATGTGTGTATTTACCAGCATATATAAATATGCATGTATACATGAGTGTGGGTGTGTGCAGGTTTGTCTTTGCATAACACTGTTACTAAGTACTATGCACCTACTTTTTGTATACATATGTATATATGAGCACACTGGTGTGGTTTAGGTATGTCTCCCATAAGTGCAAAACCAAAACCAAACCAAACTCACTGCCATCAAGTGGATTCTAACTCATAGCAAGCCCTATTGGGTTTCTGAGGTGGTAAATCATTATGGAAGTAGATTGCCCTGTCTTCCTTTCCTGGAGCAGCTGGTGGGTTTGAACCTCCAAACTTCTGGTTAGCAGTCAACTGCCTTAGGCACTGCACTGGAGGCCTGTGCATATGGACAGGTTTGTGAGCATAGCTGCACCATTCTCACACGTGTGTCAGGGTACAGGGGTGGCTTTCTCAGTGTAGATGAATATGTAGGTATGCGTGACCTTAAGCATTTGCCTCCACAGATGGATGTGACTTTGAGGGCAGGTATAACATTTTATTTGTGACTGTGCCTGAGGTTCTGTCAGTGTGCCCAAGTGTGTAGGTGTCCCTTGGAGTCAAAACTATCTGGCCCTACTCCAGCTACAGCTCTAAGAAGAAGAGACACAGAGCCCTGGGCCTAGAAGGACCACTTTGCAGGGTCAAACCTTGGTCCCATGAGCACTCCCAGCTCCCTTCTCCACCCTTCCCCAGCCCCAGAAATCCTGCAGAAGAGCAGTTTTGAATGTGAAAACTTGATGTGTTTTTTTCCTAAACCCTGAATCCTTCCCCCTTTCTTTTGGGAGTGGTTTTCCAGAAGGGCTTTGAAAGAAGTTGTGCACATCCTGGGGCAACCTGGTGTGATCAGGTGCAGAAGAGCAGGTAGGGCTCCCTCCCAGGTGAGCTTCTCAGAGGATGCCACTGTCAGTGGCCCAGGAAGTATTGCTGCCTCAACTCCACCCCGGCCCTGTCCTGCCCAACCTGAACCCACCTGTGCTGGCTAAAATATAGGGGCCAAAGGTGCAAGTAAGGAAAAGGATGTGGAGGAGGGGCGGGTAGAGGGCCTAGGCAGAGAGGAGGAATGCTAGGCCAGGGCTGTGAGGCCAGAGCCAGGGGTGGGGCACCAAACTCTCTTGCTCTGTTTTAATGGGCTTTTGATTTATAATTCTATACTTATGTGTATCTCCAAATATTAAAATCCAGGAGTACGCTCTCATTTGAAGAAGCAACTGGTTAAATATGGCCTCGAGCTGTTGAGTCTCAGCTTGCATAACTCCAGGGATGGCCAACTCACTACCTTATGAAGCAACTGGCTCCTATTGGATAGCTATTAGAAAGTGAGGTCATTCAGCATTTCTAACCTACTGTGTGCCCAGTACTGTGTTCCTAGCACAATGGCAAGGGCTGGGGTAGAGAGGGGAGTCAGACCCTCCAGGCTCACAATACAGCAGGGAAGAGGCCATCAAAATGTGTCCCATCCCACCATCCTCTTGCAAGGTCTGTCCTTAGAAACTCCTACACACACTAGTGGCTCCCTCCACTGCAGATAGCCCTGCAGAAGTGGGCACATCCTTCTTCCTCTAGTCAATTATCTCTTTTCCTTTAGCAGTTCCTCCAAAGCTGGAACAGGGAGTTCTGTCTCCACTTCCCTCACTGCACCACTGCTATGCCCCTACCCATCACATCATCCTCTCCATCCCTGTGTTCCCAGGAGAGAGCCCTGCAGACTGAAGCACTCACTTCCAGGCTGGGCAGGGCCCCACAGCTCCAGGCTAAGGGATCCAGGCAGTTCTCAGGCCCCAGAGGTTCTGAGAAGAGATAAAGGGAAGGAATTCCTAGATGTTTGTTCTACACAAGACCAGGTCCCTTGGGCAGGCTGGGCCTCTCTTACTTAAGAAATCCTGGATTATTGGCCAAAAACAGAATGTGAAGTTCTCCAGCAATACCAGAGAAGAGGCTTTTTTTTTTTTTTTTTTTTTTACAGCAACACCAGGACTAGGGTTGGTAAAGTAAACATGGTGACATTGAGAGATTGGGAGAAAAAGGAAAAGAAGACTTATAGGAACAAAGACCAATGGATTACGGAGGGTGAAAGCAATGAAGATGGAGAAAAATGTGCACAGTGTAGAAGGAGATGGAACAATAAATACAGAGGCAGAGAGTCATGGAAATAGAGACTCAGGGAGATAAAGAGGAGTGGTACAGAGATAATCAAAAACAGACAAACTCATTGCCATCAAGTCAGTTCCAACACATAGTGCCCTATAGGACAGAGTAGAACTGCCCCAAAGGTTTTCCATGGCTGTAATCTTTATGGAAGCAGATTGCCTCATCTTTCTCCTGAACAGTGGCTAGTGGATTCCAGCTGCTGACTCTTTGGTTCTCAGGGCTCCGTAGGTACCCAGATAGGAACAGACAATGAGGCTCCTGGAGAAGAGGAGAGATGCTGAGGATCCAGAGAGCAGCCACCCAGCAGAACAAGGAACCCAAGACACAGAAAGCCAGGCAGAGATGTGGAGAGAGATGACCACAGAAAGCTGGCACTTCCTTTTTCTCTCTCATGCCTGATTCAAAAAGAGAAAAGAAAAGATCTCAGTTGAGGCTGCTTGCAATAAAGACCCCTGTGCAATAAATGGTTAATGGTTAAAAGTAAAAATCAAAGCCAAACAATTCTGGAAGGAGAGAAAAATAATTATACCAAACATCTAGGTGTGATAGACTTATTCTGGTCCCCTATGAACCTGGTTAGCAGTCAAATGCCTTAGGCACTATGCCACCAGAGCTCCCTGATGAACCACCTGGTACCCATGCCCTTGTGGATTCCTTCCCCTTGATTTAAGTTGGCCATGTGATCTGCTGTAGCCAATCAAATGTGATTGAAGTGAAACTGCGCCAATTCCAAGCCTAAGTCTTCAGAAGTCCTGACCACTCACTGCCATCAAGTTGATTCTGACTCATGGGGCCCTACAGAACAGAGCAGAATTGTCCCGTGGAGTTTCCAAGGCTGTAAATCTTTATGTAAGCAGACTGCCTCATCTTTCTCCCATGGAGTGGCTTGTGGGTTTAAACTGCTGTCCTTTTGGTTAGCAGCCAAATGCTATAACCACTGTGTCACCAGAGCTCCTTTGAAAGCCTAACAGTTTCTAGTTATTTGTGCTCCAGGGGAAAGCCAGGCACCATGTACCTCATCTGACTATACTGAGGCCACCTGGTTGCTGTGAGGAAGCTCCAGCCAACTGCCTCTAGACGCCACAGGGAGAAGAACAGAGGAACTCAGCCAACAGTGAGAACCAAGGCCCAGACGTATGACTCGAGACTAGCTCTCCCCTCCAAGCCCTGTCCACATTGCAGAATCATGAGCAAATGAGAAAATGGTTGGGTTTTAAGCAGAAGTGGATTACCCAGTAAGCAAGGTAAGCGTTGGCTTACTTGTGCTTACTTATTAATCTACAGTAAGATTACAATTTCACACTACAGATTAGTGAGTAAGCACAAGAAAACTTGTTCTTACCTTGCTTACTGGATACTCCATTCCTGTCAGAAATTGTAAATTTGAAAAGAGGCTTTCATTCTGTAGGAAGGTGCTGTAGGGATGGGAGGGAGACAGATGCCAGCCATACCCAGAAGCAGAATCTTTGATGTGGTAAGAAAAAAAAAGAAAAGAAAAGAAATTGTTCACTACAGATTAATAAGTAAGCACAAAAAAGCCCCTGCTTACCTTGGTGATTGGGTAGTTTGACATTGGTTTTAAGCCATTACGTTTTGGGTCGTTAGTTATGCAGCAATGTTAGCTGCAGTCGAGTTGGCCCCAACTCAAAGAGACCCCCACACCACAAAATGCCTGGTCCTGCACTATCCCCATGATCTGGAATCAGATCATTGTGATCCATAGGATTTCCTTTGGCTGATTTTTTAAAGTAGATTGCCAGGCCTTTCTTCCTAGTCTTAAACTGGAAGATCCACTGATACCTGTTCAGCATCATAGCAACACACAAGGCTCTATTGGGACAGGCGGTGGCTGTGTATAAACCCATTGTCTATGTTGAATTCAATCAAGCAGAACAAACAAGTCCCTATCCAGGAACTCCAAATGCAGAGCCACCTTCTGCATCTTGAAAGCTCTGAAGCCTAAAATGCTCACCAGACCTTCTTGTCCAGGAGACCTCACTTGCTTCTTTCAGCTCTGGGATGGTTCAGGGTAGGCTGGCTCTTTGGTGGGGTCCATCCACCCAGATCAGACCACCAGGGAGATCAGCACACATACGAGGCCCCGGCTCAGGGCCCATCCCACCTGCCCTCCTGCCTCTCTATCAGGCTGAGCAGCAGCCCAAACAAATGCAGCCTTGCTTGCCGGGCCTGGAGGAGTCACTTGACTCTGCAGTCGGTTCCAGGAATACTTTGATCCTATTATTATACTGCCTTCCCTGACATCCCCCTCCCCCAGCACTTTTTTTTTTTTTTTTTGCACTAAAACTTTCTCTGAATTCACCTGATTTTTCCCATCTCCTTTATATTCTTTATGGCAATGGAGAAATAATCACCGCTTCTCCAGCAGGGTGATGGGAGTGTGCAATATTAACTGTAAATCAGGCAGAAATTGGTGGAAGGGGAAGGGTTTGATGAGGTGCAGAGACATTATATCATTTTAAAGCACTTTTCTAGTCTCCAGTAATCCCCATGTAAATGAAAAGGAGGCGACGTGCCTCTCTCTCTGAGGCTGCCGTTAGGAATGAAGAGAAAATGCTGCTGGAAGGAAGACGCAGAGCAAGGAGGGCTTGGCTGGGGCCTGACAAGGGAGGCAGAAATGCCCCAGGGCTGTGCCCTCGGGCCCTCCAAGCCAGGACAATGCTGTGACTTCTTGGAAGATGAGGGTGTTGGGCTATGGAGGGGTGGAAGGTGGAGCTGCGTGCCAACAGGGGGCAGGGCTGCATCGAACCATCTACGTCTTCCAGTCCTGTGATCTCATCCAGGAGTGGTACTGCCCCCAAGGAGGAGATGGAATGTGTGGGGGATTTGAGAGGTTTTATACATTGTCACTTGAGGGCAGTGGTGGTTCAGTGGTAGAATTTTCACCTTTTATGCAGGAGACCCCAAACTTCCTTCCAAGAAGTGGCTGGTGGGTTTGAACCACCAGACTTCTGGTTAGCAGTCAGATGCCTTAGGCATTATGCCATCAGAGCTCCTATTGGCTTTTTGGTTTTACACAGGAGCCCAGGTTCCATTCCTGGTCAGTGCACCTCACACACAGCTATCACCCATCTGTTAGAGAAGTCTTATGTGATGCTATGTGCCGAACAGGGTTCAGTGGAGCTTCTAAAAGATGCACTAGGAAAAAAGGCCTGGTGATCTCCTGAAAATCAGCCAATGAAAATCCTAAGGATCACAACAGACCCATCTGCAACCAATAATGGGGATGGTGCGGGACCGTAGGCTTTCATTTCATTGTGCATAGGGTCATCATAAGTCAGGGTTCAACTGTGTTTGTTGTTGTTGTTATGTGCCGTGGAGTCAAACCCGACTCATAGCAACCCCTCCTTAGGTTTCTGAAGTGGTGTCTCTATGGAGGTAGATTGCCCACCTTTCTTTTGAGGAGTGGCTGGTGGGTTTGAACCACCATCCTTCTGGTTAGCAGTGAAATGCCTTAGGCACTATGCTACCAGAGCTCCTCAACTCAACAGCAGCTAATCACAACATGAAATCCACTGTTGCAATGACTGGGAGTCACTACAGGCATTTAGTGGGTGGAAGTCAAATGATTTGAATATCCACTAATGCCTGGAGTATGTCCCATACAATGAAGAACTGCCCTTCCTAAAATGCCAATAGTCCCCCTCTGTGATATTCTCCAGGAGCTCTGGTGGCATAGTGTCTAAGGCATTAGACTGCTAACCAGAAGGCTGGCGGTGCAAACCCACCAGCCACTCCTTGGAAGGAAGGCTGGGCAATCTACTTCTGTAGTGATACTGCCTCAGAAACCCAAGGAGGGGTCACTATGAGTTGGATCCGACTCAGTGGTAGTGAGTTTGTTGTTGTTGTTGTTGTTGTTGTTTTGTTTTGGTGACATTCTCCTACAGAGAAGACATTTCTGAAAATGACCATCTACTCGACACCCATACCCACAGGGACCATCTCACCAGGACCATCCCCTGACATCCTAGGTTTCTTTGTTATTGTCAACTGCCTTCTAGCCAGTCTTTGAAACATGGCAACCCCACTCACAACAGAATGCACTGCCCAGTTGTATGCCATCCCCATGACTGGCTGTGGATCAGACTGCTGTGATCCATAGGGTTTTCACTGGCTGATTTTTTGAAGTAAATTGCCAGGTCGCTCTTCCCTGTCTGCCTTAGTCCAGAAGCACCACTGAAACTTGTTCTTCATCACAGCAACACACAAGCCTCCACCGACAGACAAGTGGTGGCTGCACAGGAAGTGCATTGGCCTGGAACTGAACCCAGGTCTCCTGCATGAAAGGTAAGAATTCCATCACTGAACCACCAGTAACTTAAATTTATTTGCCTATGCTTATTGACTGCTGGTTTAATTGAATTCAAATACCTGTATTTCATCAAATCTAAGATGATGTTGATTTTAAGGGACATCATTATTGTATATACCTCTAAGAAAAGAAAAATGCTGTGACCTAATGCTTTCTCATCACTTAGATTTTCACTCTATACTTACTGAAAGTGTTCTTTAATACTTATTTAATCATTTACTCTTATTATATATCTTGGAAGAGCACACCTAGAAAACGTATAAGTACAATAAATTGGTTATAGTATCCCTAACCTTCATCTCCAGCATCCAATTCTTCTAAATCATTTTCTAACTCAGAGCCATCAATGCTAATTATTCCCCACACAAAAGCATTCTCCATGACATCAAAAGGTAAATGATGCTGCATTTCTTCAAAGAGGGCTCCACTAATGTCTCTGGGGTTTTTCTTCCAAGCTATTGATACCTATTTTGCATTCATGATGCTGGCTCTTTCTTGACTTCTTCCCAGAAGGTCTCAACAGAAGGTTTGCAGACATTTGAAAAAGAAAGAAAGGAAGGAAGGAAGGAAGGGAGGGAGGAAGGAAGGAAAGAAAGAAAGACCACTGCTATTGAGTTGGTTCACTTTCAAAATCATAGCAACCCTATAGAACAGAGTAGACCTTCACCATAGTGTTTCCAAAGCTGTAAATCTTTACAGAAGTAGACTGCCTCATTTTTTCTCCCATGGAGCGGCTGGTAGATTCGAACTGTCAACCTGTTGGTTAGTAGTCTAATGTTTTAATCACTATACCACCAGTCTGGACTTATGTGCTTTCTCAAATGATCATAGAATATTTTAGTGACCGAGTCCTCAAGAGACTGGCTGCTATGGTCAGGCCTGCCAGTATAACCACAAATATATAGACCATTGTGCATGGGGTAGCCATGAGTTTGGGGCCATGTTGGGGACTGATTCAAGGGCAGCTAACAACAACACTAAGTGTCTTCCAATTGCTGACATCCAGGCAGCAGTAGTAAGGTAGCCATTACTAACACCCATGTACTGGGTGGTTAGTAACGGAGCTCTGGTGGCATAGTGCCTAAGGCACTTGACTGCTAACCAGAAGGCTGGCGGTTAAAACCCACCAACCCCTCCTCAGAAGGAAGGTTGGACAATCTACTTCTGTAGTGATACCGCCTTGGAAACCCAAGGAGGGATCACTATGAGTCAGATCTGACTTGACGGCTGTGAGGTTTACCTAATTATAGAGATGTTAAATTGGGAAGAAATTGTGCATCTTAGAATCTATGCGATATGGTATTAGATAATTAGTTGGTCTGTATGGATCCATGCCCAGAGTTAGCATGTCCGTACATGCCCTGGAAGGCTGCTGGGATGATGTCTGCAGGCATGCTGGGAAACCTGTCCCAGAGCAATACATGCAGATGTGCCTCTGCTGTAGGATTGCCAGATTGAGCAAGTAAACAACACAGGATGCCCAGTGAAATGTGAATTTTATATAAAAAATAAACAATTTTTAAAATATAAGTATGTCCCAAAAATGGAACATGGAACATACTAAGAAAAAAAACTATTGTTTATCTGAAATTCAGATTTAACTGGGCATCCCGTATTTGAGCTGGCAAGCCTTTTATTGTGCCTAGTACAAAGCTACTATGTGTGGACATGGCCAGGGTGCCTGCCAATGGCTGGGGTTTCTGCAGGACTCCAGTGCTCTGCTGACTCTGCCCTCGTGGGGATGAGCTCACAGTATGGTTGATGCAGGGCTGAGGTGCCCTGGACTAAGTCCTCCTGGAACCTTTATAACCAGCCTGGAATTGGCCTCTGTTTGGCTCATTTACCACTTTCACCTCATGCAGTCAGCAATGAGGCTGAGATGAGTCCAGTCAGGTCCTGGGCCTTGGAAGTCATAGCTCAATGCAGACAGACCTGTACAGCCCTGGAAAAGGATACCCAGAGCTGAAGCAATGACTGTGCCCAAGGAGGTTTCCCAGACCAGCGGGTACCTCAGACAAGCAGAAAGGTAGGAAGAGGTTTACAGGCAGAGGGAATGATTTGTGCAAAGGAGCATAAATATGAAAGTCCCAGGAAGGATCTAGGAACAGTGCCCCTAGATCATGAGGTGCATTGGACTCTTGGCTCTGTAATGTCATAGTTGTGTGACCTTAGATAGTTACTTACCACTCTGAACCCCAGTTTCCTAAACCTCAAATAGATTAAGTGCTCCACTTCAGAACCACACAGCTCACCACCAAACAGCATAGTTTGAAAACCACTTCTGAGGACATGAAGATCTAACAAAGGATTTCAGACATGAGATGCGTATCTTCAGATTTACCCTTCAATCATAATGTTAACAGCAAAAGTAGCCACTACTGATTGAGTATTTACTATATGCTAAACACTTTGAACTTACTGAATATAATGACAACAACAAAAAAAACCCAAACTCACTACCATCGAGTCGATTCCGACTCATGTAGACCCCCATTGGGTTTGAGGCAGTAAATCTTTACGGAACTAGATAGCCCAGTCTTCCTTCTGCAGAGTGGCTGGTGGATTTGAATCGCCAACCTTCTGGTTAGCAGTCAAATGCCTTAGGCACTAGGCCACCAGAGCTCCTATAACAGCAATAGCAGTGACCATATGTTATGTGCCAGATGTGGTAATTAGCACTTACTTGCATTATCTTATTTGAGGCTAGTTTTTATTATCCCCATTGCAGAGGGGATGAAACTGACACTCAACTCAAAGACAAGACTTGCCTAAAGTCACAGTGAAATTGGTGGCAGAGCCAGGACTGGAACCCAGACTGCTGATGTTTCGGCCCAGTTACCATCCTTCCCTGAGTCACTGTAACTCCTGGAAAGCTGCAGAGGTTCCCTTGCATGGCGTATCCTGAAGCTGGGTCTCTCTAAGCATGAAGAAAAGCTGGAATCAAAATTCCAAGTGCATTCTGACTTCTGTGCATAATATTTTAAATGACAAATCAAGCTGCAATTAGAAAGCTTCTAACCAAAATTCAAGCTATATGCAAACAGGCTGATGTCAACATTCACATGGGTTGGATCAGCTCAGGGAACCAAGACTCAGGGAGGCGGTCTCCAAGCTGGGGTGACCAGCCTACTTGGCCTAAGGGACTGGAGGCAGAAGCCTGATTTCTCTGCCAAGTGCCTGCAATTATAGCAGTTTGCTCTGTACTGTAGACTCCTAGAGAAGAGTCATCTGTCACTAGGTTAAACTGATTAGGAATCACTTTCTCTGTTTCAAAGTCATTCCTGAATCTCAGGTGTGTGCAGAGTTGCCGCCCAGGTTTCCAAATCATCAGGGACCTCAACTATTCCAGGGTCTTCCAAGTTACCCTAGGCAGTCCTAGGGATTTTGTTGCTACTCTCTTCCCTTCCTGCCAGGTTTGCTCATAGCATATGGGTGATAGCAATGTCCACTCCTTTCAGGCCCTACCTTGAAAAGTCTGGAAATAGGTCAGGAGCTTCTCTCAGATCTCGTTTGGGAGTCATGAGGTCCCTCTGGAACTTGTGTTAGCCTGGGGAGTGCTAGAAGGCAGCCCCCAGGGTGGCCAGTGACTATCCTGTTATGAGATGGGGTGTCCTGACCCATTGAGTTGCTCTGTCTGCAACAATCTCACTAGTTTGTCTAGTCATACCTGACTCCTGGACACCAGCAAGGTCCTCTCCAGTAACTCCTCATCTTGACAGTTTGTCACTTTTCTTCATATATTAGTCCACTTTTCTGTTGTGTAACAGAAAAAAAAAAAAAAAAAAAAATCAACCTTAATATCCCAGTGGCTTATCACCACACATATTTATTTTCAAATGCATGGGTCTACAGGTCACCTAAGGTTTGGCTGATCTAGAGTGTATTCAGAGTGTATGCAGGAAAGGGAGAGAAGACTGGGGATGACAAAAGCCACATGATCCAGGTAAGGGGCTAGAGACAGTACCAACCTCACGATGCAGGAAAGGGAGGGAACAGTGGGGATGACAAAGTGGCGGGATCTAGGTAGGAATTAGGTTAGGAGGAGGGCGGAGAGGTTTCAAACAGCTAAGGGAGAAAAACTTGCCTGTCAGTTTGTCCTACTGTGGTGGCTTGTGTGCTGCTGTGAGGTTTGAGGCTGTGCCACCAGTGTTTCAAACCCTAGCACAGTTGCATATGGTGCACAATTTCAGTGCAGCTTACAGACTGAGACAGACCAGAAAGAAAGAAGAGGTCATCCATTTCTCAAAGAATTGGCCAGGGAAAACCTTATGAATAGCAGAGAAACAATGTCTGATACATTACTGGGCAAGTTTATGAATAGCCCTGAAATGTTGTCCGATACAGTGCAGGAAGGTGAGCCTCTCAGGTTGAAAGGCACTCAAAATATGACTGGGAAAGAGCTGCCTCATCAGAGTAGAACCAACCTTAATGATATGCATAAAGGAAAGCTTTTGGGACCTCCATGTGCTGACATGACATGACTCAAATTGAGGAGAAACAGCTACAAACATCCATTAATAATCAGAACATGGAATGTATGAAGTATGAATCTAGGAAAATTGGAAGTTGTCAAAAATGAAATGGAACGCATAAAGATCAATATCCTGGGCGTTAGTGAGCTGAAATGGACCAGTTTTGGCTATTTTGAATCAGACAACCATATATGATCTACTATGCCAGGAATGACAATTTAAAGAGGAATGGCATGATATTCATCATCGCAAAGGATGTTTTAAGATCTGTCCTGAAGTACAGTGCTGTCAGTGATAGGATAATATCCATACACCTACAAAGAAGACAGTTAATATGACTATTATTCAAATTTACTCACCAACTACCAAAGCCAAAGATGAGGAAATTGAAGATTTTTATCAACTTCTGCAGTCTGAAATTGACTAAACATGCAGTCCAGATGTGTTAATTATCACTAGAGACTGGAATGCAAAAGTTAGAAGCAGGGAAGAATCACTGCTAGTTGGAAAATTTGGCTTTGGTGACAGTAATAATGCTGGAGATCACATGATAGAATTTTGAAAGACCAACAACTTATTCATTGCAAATACCTTTTTTCAGCAACACAAACCACAGCTGTACATGTGGACTTCACCAGATGGAGTACACAGGAATCAGCTTGACTACATCTATGGCAAAAGGCATTGGAAAACCTCAATACCTTCAGCCAAAACAAGGCCAGGAGCTGATTGTGGAACAGATCATCAACTGCTCATATGCAAATTCAACTTGAAGTTGAAGACAATTAAAACAAGTCCACAAGAACTAAAAATATGACCTTGACTATATCCCTCCTGAATTTAGAGACCATCTAAAGAACAGATTTGATGCATTAAACACCAATGACCGAAAACCAGAAGAATTGTGGGATTACATCAAGAAAACCATCTATGGAGAAAGTAAGAGGTCACTAAAAAGATGAGAAAAGAAGAAAAGACCAAAATGGATGTCAGAAGAGGCTCTGAAACTTGCCCTTGAACAGAGAGTAGCTAAAGCAAATAGAAGAAATGACAAGATAAAAGAGCTGAATAGAAGATTTCAAAGAGCAGCTCGAGCAGATAAAGCCAATTACTATAATGAAATGTGCAAAGACCTGGAGTTAGAAAACCAAAAGGGAAGAACTCACTCAGCATTTCTCAAGCTGAAAGAACTGAGGAAAAACTGTAAGCCTTGAGTTGCAATATTGAAAGATTCTATGGGCAAAATATTGAATGATGCAGGAAGCATCAAAAGGATGAATACACAGAGTCACTGTACCAAAAAGAACTGGTTGATCTTTGTCCATTTCAGGAGGTGGCATATGTTCAAGAACCAATGGTATTGAAGGAAGAAGTCAAAGCTGCACTGAAGGAATTGGCAAAGAACAAACCAAAACCAAACAAAACTCACTGCCACAGAGTCAGATACAACTCATAGCGACCCCTCCTTGGGTATCTGAGGCAGTATCACTATAGAAGTAGATTGCCCAACCTTCCTTTCAAGGAGTGGTTGATGAGTTTGAACCACAGCCTTCTGGTTAGCAGTCAAATGCCTTAGGTGCTACCAAGGCACCAGGAATAGATGGAATTGCCACTGAGATGTTTCAACAAATGGATGCCCCACTGGAGGCACTCACTTGGTTATGCCAAGAGATTTGGAAGACAGCTACCTGGCCAACTGACTGGAAGAGATCCATATTTGTACCCATTCTAAAGAAAGGTGATCCCACAGAATGTGGAAATTATAAAAAATTATCATTAATATCACATGGAAGTAAAATATTACTGAAGATAATTCAAAAATGGTTGTAACAATATATTGACAGAGAACTTCCAGAAATGCAAGCCAGATTCAGAAGAGGACACGGAATGAGGGATATCGTTGCTGATGTCAGATGGATCTTGGCTGAAAGCAAATAATACCAGAAAGATGTTTACTTGTGTTTTATTGACTATGCAAAGGCAATCACTGTGTGAATCATAACAAATTATGGGTAACATTGAGAAGAATGGGAATTCCAGAACACTTAATGGTAGTCATGAGGAACCTGTACATAGAACAGGAAGCTGTCATTTGAACAGAACAAGGGAACACTGCATGGTTTAAAATCAAGAAGGGAGTGTGTCAAGGTTGTATCCTTCACCATACTAACTTAATCTCTATGCTGAGCAAATAATCTGAGAAGCTGAACTATATGAAGAAAAACATGGTATCAGGGTTAGAGGAAGAATCATTAACAAGCTGCGTCACACTGATGACACAACTTTGCTTGCTGAAAGTGAGGATGACTTGAAGCACTTACTCATGAAGATTGAAGAATATATGGATTACATCTCAATATAAAGAAAACAAAAATCCTCACAACTGGACCAATAAGCAGTAGCATGATAAATAAGGAAAAGATTGAAGTTGTCAAAGACTTCACATTGCTTGGTTCGACAATCGACGCCAATGGAGACAGCAGTCAGGACATCAGACGATGTATAGCACTAGGCAAATCAGCTGCAAAGGACGTCTTTCAAGTGCTGAAGAGCAAAGATGTCTCATTGAGGACTAAGGTGTGCCTGACACAAGCCATAGTATTTTCAATCACCTCATACGCATGTAAGAGCTGGATAATGAATAAGGAAGACTAAAGAAGACTTGATGCTTTTGAGTTGTGGTGCTGGCGAAGAATGCTGAAAGTACCATGGACTGCTAAAAGAACTAACA
>NW_006921779.1:1250638-1252037 GCF_000298275.1 Orycteropus afer afer | reverse complement strand
TTTTTTTTTTTTTTATGGTTGCAGAAAGGAGCTCTGATGGTACAGTGGTTAAAGCATGTGACTGCTAACCAAAAGGCTCAAACCCACGAGCCACTCCAAGGAGGAGAGATAAGGCAATCTACTTCTGTAAGGATTTACAGCTTTGGAAACCCTATGGGGCAGTTCTGCTCTGTCCTATATGGTCACTATGAGTTGGAATTGATTCAATGGCAATGGGTTTGGTTTGGTTTGATTTGGTAATTGCAGAAACTGCAAAGTCACATGATAAACGGCATGGTCATGTAGTTCTAATCTAGGGAGGGAGTAAAGAGTTAGAACAAAAAAAAATATCCTTTGAATTTTCCTCGGGACAGCAGTATCAGGATAACCTGATACACCTGAGAGGGCGGTAACGTTGGATACCAAGGCTGTTAATGTACTCCCATATCTGGAGCTGTCTTAGAAAAGGGATGTAGATCTGTGGTTCCCTCTGGAGAGATGGACCACTGTGACTCTTGCAACCTCCCTGGAATCACTGACACAGCCATGCTGGGAGGATGCCTCAGGAAACATAAAAATAATAGAGTGACTTGAACATCTGGATTTGCAGGACTAGAGTAGTGGGTTGTTCTGTAAGGATCTTTTAAAAACACAAAAAAACAGAAATTTTTTCTTGTTATTTGGGTGAATTTTATAAAGCAGTTTAATTTTACATTCAACAGTTCATACACATTTTGTTTTGTGACACTGGTACATTCCCCGCAATGTAACAGCTCTCTTCCCACTTCCTCCTTGTGGTTACCCTTTCCCTGTGTCCTTCTTGCCTATAAATTCCTGCTCTCCCACCTTTCTCCCTGTGCAAATGCTGCCCTTCTAAACTCCCATGGTTGATTGTTCTAAGGAGTGTGTGATAGTTGGAGCTGTATGCCAACTTGGCTGGACCACAAATCTGTGTGGTTTAAGCAGTTGTGATATAGGTTATTCCCAAGATGGGATCAAAGTATATATTTTGAGCAGCCAAACCATTGAAAAGGAGTTTCCCTAGGGGTGTAGCCTGCTTCCAATATATTTAGGGATATCCTGGGGAAAAGGACACTCCTCTGTGGATCGGGATCCTGTTGTGCTGCCTACAACTGTCCATGTGCGAACAATCCACCATTTGGCCTGGAGATCTTGGATTCATCATTTGTTGGAGTCAACAGCCAGTGTAGCCTGCCAACCTTGAGCTTGTCAGCCCCTGAAGCTGGATAAGTTGGGAAAAGCCTCCTGCTTGACATTTGATCCAAGAACTTGGGACTTGTCAAAGAGTTCTGGCAAGATGGCGGACTAGGCAGAAAGACTGCACAGACCCTCTTCAACAAAGAAAAGGGAAACCAATAAACACAGACACAGAAGATAATCCTGAACCCCTGAACCTTGA
>NW_006921779.1:1217706-1246997 GCF_000298275.1 Orycteropus afer afer | reverse complement strand
CAAAAGACAGGCATATGAGTTGAACATTTACCTCAAGTAGATACACTCCTTGGAGAGAACAATCATTGAGAGAGAAGGGCTGCCTATGCACAGGGAGACAGCTCAGGGGACAGGAGTCCATGGAGGGGTGGACACTGGGAAGAGGTAACTATGGGAGGAAGTGGGAGGGGAGCTTTTGTATTGTGGTAAACTGTGGTCAGTGTCATGAGACAAAGCATATGTAAACTGCTGTATGGAAAGTGAATTTGCTCTGTAAATCTTCACCCAAATCACAATTAAAAAAAAAAAAAGAAAGAAGTGTATTTGCTCAGCTTGTAGTCCTCCTGTCTATTGTTTGGCTGAGAGTTAAGTCAGCAGGAGTGTGTTCAGTTTCAGACCTGAAGGATGACTAGAGTCCATAGTTTCGGGTGTTTTACCAGTTTTGTTTTTCTTAATTAAATAATTAATTTTATTTGGTGTTATTGTACACAGCAAAACACAGACCAATTCAAGTTTCTATGTGTACAATTCAGTGACATTGATTACATTCTTCAACTTATACAACCATTCTCACTTTCCTTTTCTTAGTTGTTCCTCCTCATTAATATAAACTCATTACCCCTAAGGTTTCTATCTAATCTTTTGAGTTGCTGTTGTCAGTTTGATCTCATACAAACAGATTTAAAGAAGTATCCTAAAGAAGTGACAGCCAGGACACACTCATATTCAATGCAGTGGCACTATTCTTGGTAGCAAAGAGATGGAAACAACCTAAGTGCTCATCAACAGATGAATGGATAAACAAATTATGGTACACGCAATGGAATACTATGCAGCAACAAAGAATAATGAAGAATCTGTGAATCACTTCATAACGTGGATGAACTTATAGGAAATTATGCTGAGTGAAATAAGTCAGTCACAAAAGGACAAATATTGTATGAGTCCACCATTACAAAAAGTCAAGGAAAAGTTTACACATGGAAAGAAACATTTTGTGGTGGTTATCAGGGATGGAAAATTACTAACTAGGTAAGAGATCCATATTAATTTGGGTGAAGGGAAAGGCAGTATACAAAAAGTGGGTAATCAGTACAATATCACTAAGGAAAGGGAAGATGCAGAGAGGAGCATGAGAGTTACAGGTAACAAAAGTAAATACTATTACATAAAATAATAATAATAAATGAAAGAGCATAATTCTCAAGGAAGACATGATTTACTAGTTTACTAAACTATTGTTTGGTTTTAAGACTTCATGGGATATTTTTGGTTTAAGGTTTAAAGATTATCTCAAGGTATGAGTTTCAGGGGTTCATCCAGCTTCCATGCCTCCAGAAAGCCTGGATTTCATGAGAATTTGAAATTCTGTTCTGCATTTTCTTCTTTTCCCCAAGGATCTTGATGGCTTAAAAAGGATTCATATGACTAAAGGTCCCAAGATGTCCCCAACCCATTTCACTCAAGAAATCTCCCAGACATCCCAGATTCTTGGCTCAGAGGCACTCTATACCAGACCTGGAAGGGCATTTGCAGGGCATCTAATCATATCCACTTGTGCAGATGAAGAAACTGAGCCCAAAAGAGGAAAAGCACAAGAGTCAGTGACAGGAATCCCTGTCTCCCACCTCAGTGCTTTTTCCAGCACCCTAGGATGATCCTTGCTCTGCTTACCTAGTACCGCTCTGATGGGAATATACCACAAATGGAATCACTTGAACAAACGGGAGTTTATTCTCTTATAGTTTGGAGGCTAGAAGTCCGAGTTCAAAATACCAGGCTCTAGGGGCTGGGTGAAAGCCCCTCCATCTTGGGCTTCAACTCAGTCTCTTTCTCCCAGCCCACTGAAGCTAGAGGCATCTCTTCACTCAAGCAGCTACTAGCTGCTGAAGCTAACAAGCCCAAGGTTGACAAATAAAATGGCACAGTCCCGGTGGTACCAAACCACACAGCAGGCCATTAATTCAAATCCATTGAAAGTCCCAGGATCAGCAGAGCATGGCAAGCTGCTGAACAATGACTTGGCTACATGCAGGGTTCAAGCATGCCATAAGCTAGAGACCATTCCCCAGGGCTTCTCCTTATATACAGGAAGCAGACCACATTCCCTAAGGCAGCTACTCAGCTGCTCACAGTAGATTCCACCATGGAGTTGATTACCAATCTCATCATGGGGAATACTACTACATCCAGCTGCCCAGTCGCTCAACCAGGCCTAGCCAAGTTGACACACAAACTTAACACCACAATCCTCAAGCCTCTTAGCCTCCCTACCTGATATTATCTAGTCCCTCTATTGACCTTGACCTCAGTCTTAACTTTGGCTTTTCAAGAACACTGGCAGAAATTGCTGGGCCAGCTTGTCTGTTTCTACTTGAGAGGAGCGGCATTTTCCCAAGGAAGATAAACAAGTTGGTGACAGAACCAGGGAGAGGAGCTGACCAAGAAAACCAGGGCCTGAACATGGCCTGGCTGGGCTGATGGAGAGGCATCTGGGTTTTAGCAACCAATTAGCACCCTCTGTTCTTAGAGCTGACGGAGACTGGCTGTTGAGCAGCTGGAAGGGAGAAGGCAGGCTGGTCGGCTGGTGAATGAGCACTAATTGGGTGTCAAGAACGCCAGGCCCCACCGGCTCCCTTCACCTCCCCAACAAACTCTTGGAGACCACCACAGAGAGCCAAGGGGCGGAAGGGAGCTAATTGGTCCAGCCCGCCCTGAAGTCCCTGTCTCCACATTCTGATGTCCTGTCATTCAATTTCCTTTGTCTTCCATTTCGAGAGTTTGGGGGAAATTGCCCATGTCCTCTGAGAAGTTTGCTACAAACCTTGGGTGGGACAGAAGCTGATTTTTAAAGAAGCTCGTAGCAGAGACATTTTGGTGCATTCTCCCTAAGTGGCCCCACTTATCGACTGTGGAGAACTGAGGGGACAGCCCTCCTACATGCTCCTTCACACTCCAACTGTCCGTATTTTTAGACAAGAGTTTCCAAGTTCTCCAAAGGCTAATGAATTGCTTTTTGTTGTCTTTACCTGGCAACATCACTGTTCATTTAAGAGGCAAACAAAAACTATAAAAAAAAAATTTTTTTTTCCTACACTTTACCAATCTTAAACCACACTTACCCAGAGGGAAGCAGGAATGAATTTGAACACATATGTGGGCACAAACACACAGATGGCTAGGTACTCTCATTGTAAGAAATCCCCCCAACACAAAACGTTGAACTCAGGAATATGATGAATTCACATGATGAGGTCAAGGGTTTTCTTGGCTATGAACTTTATGGAATCAGATCACCAGGGCTTTCTTCTGGGGCATTGCTGGGTGGGTTCAAACTGCCAACCTTTAGGTTAATAGTTGAGCACAGACCATTTGCACAACCCAGGGTCCTCCCTCCTCAGAGAGCTACATAGAAATTCCTTTTGGCTAGAGGCAGGGAGGAGAGCAAGACAGAGGAGGTAAAGAGGACCTGTTCCAGCTTCTCCTCAGCCCCCTAGGAGGGTCACCCAAGCAGAAGAAATTGTGAACAGCCTAAAAATCATTCCCCACTTCAAGTGTGACCCAGAAGTAAAGCCATATAAGAGGCCATAGACCAGGGTGGTGTGGAAACTGATGACCAGGGGTCAAGATGCCACTTCCTTTATGCTCTCTTCCAGTGATTTGCTTCTGCCTGAGAGTGCTAGTGGCATAATGGCTAAGGCATTTGACTGCTAACCAGAAGGCTGGTGGTTCAAACCCATCAGCCACTCTTTGAAAAGAAGACTGAGTAATCTACTTCCATAGAGATACCACCTTGGAAACCCAAGGAGGAGTCACTATGAGTCAGAATCGATTCAATGGCAATGAGTTTGGTTTGATTTAGAAGATCCCAGAATTGCAAAATTCCCTGTGGGTGAGGATCCCTGGAAGATAGATGTTGATTGTCACTCTCCCAAGATCTGTGAAATGGAGATTTAGAATCAGAAATTCAATTTAGTTATGGGAAAAATTTCTAAGCTAATACACCTTACACATCTGAATTTGTAGACAAATATCTGTGACCTTAAGACATTTTTATATCACCTCCTCAGAGAGGACTTCTGTGACCACCCTACCTAAAATAGCCCTTCCCTCCATTCAGTCTTTATCTTCTTAGTCTGCTCTTTCTCTATAGCATCAATCATTATCTGACATTACATTATATGTCTAAATGTTTATTTAGTTATTGCCCTTCATGAGGGCAGGGATATTGTCTATTTTTGTTCCTGCCATACTTCCAGTGCCTAGAACAGGGCCTACCACAGAGCAGTCTCGACAAATATGTGTTGAATAAATGGGCATATTGCATGCTCCATGTTGACATCTGTTAACAATGGGATATTGCAGCCCAGCTCTACTAAACATTGTCACTACTTAACCAATAGGAGGGAGCTCTGGTGGCATAGTGCCTAAGGCATTTAACTGCTAACCAGAAGGCTGGCAGTTCAAACCCACCAGCCACTCCTCAGAAGGAATACTGGGTGATCTACTTCTCTAAAGATACCATCTCGGAAACCCAAGGAGGGGTCACTAAGAGTCACATCGACTGGATGGCAATGAGTAACCAATGGGAGACCAAAAACACACAAACAAACAAACAAACAAACTCACTGCCATTGAGTTGATTCCAACTTATAGCAACCCCTATTGGGTTTTCAAGGCTGTAAATCTTTACGGAAGCAGACTACTCTATCTTTCTCCCACAGAGCAGCTGGTGGGTTCAAACCACCGATCTTTTGGTTAGCAGCCAAATGCCTTAACCACTATACCACCAGAGCTCCTTACCAATAGGAAGAGGGAGCATTTTTCCAAGTACTCTAAGTCATAGGATTAGAAAACTCCAGGCACAGTGGAAATTTTTCTGGACTTTAGACTTAAGAGAGTCTGAGGGTTGAGTCTGAAGCAAGTTGGGAGTAGAGCATGAATCTAGTGAGAAAAAAAAAGAAAAGAAAAAGAAAACACAAGATAGAACCTTTAACTTTGAGTCAAAGACCAAGTCATAACACATTCTGCAAAGTGGTTATCCTTTTTCAATTTAATTTGATCCTATTCTCTCTTTTATTTCAATTTGTTATCCTCAAATTTTTGTTGAATTATCATAAGCATCAGGTAGAGATAGAGGTAAGGAGAAGAGGCAGTTATGTGTGAAGTATAAGGCCTGCTCTGGAGGAGCTTAAGACCCAGTCAAAGAGACAGGACAGGTTGTGTTTGTTTTGACCTCTTCTCACATTGGGAGAACATTTTGAGGCTTGTGAAGTACTTTCCCATATATTTTCTTATTAGGTCTCCCTGTTACCTGTCCTGGCAGACAGTGTAGGAATTCACAGTTCCATTTTATAGATGAGGACATGTGACCTCAATAAAGAAAGTGACTTGTCCAAAGGCCCCCACAAAGAATCTTGGCAGAAGCAGGGATCTTATACCGTGTCTTCTGATCTTACACCTCATGGTATTTTATTTCAGTAGTCTCAGTCATGAAGGATAAAAATTTCCCATTGAGGACATGAGACACATAGATAGGAAACAAACAGTAGACACAGCAGAGCACCAGAATCCACAGGTCTTTGAGAAAATCTAGCCCCGGCTCTGTAAAATTTTTCACTACTGTCACCTTCTCATGAACAATCCTCCTTTATGACTGGAACTTCGACAAAACAGAAACTTGGAGATTCCCAAGCAGGAATCAGAAAGCCAGAGCCTCTTCATTGGGCATCCACATACTGGTCTTTGTAAGAGAAAACTGCTGACTGCACCCCCAGAGACTTTGCCCCAATTCATTATCAAACCGCTTGCAATTATCAAAGTGGGCTCCTCGAGTTGACCTTTAGCTGGGAAACAGCTATATTTAGAGAAAACCAGCCCTTTGTAATTACCCCCACACAGATTGCTTAAAGGTCGGCAGTAGACGTGATCCGTAGGAGGGGCTGCTTCCAGGATCCCTGGATAATTATCCAAACCTGACAATAATTAGCAAACATTTTCTGCAAATGAATCCATGCCTGTTGTTCAGCTCCAGAAGACCCTGGAGTGCCCTCCAATGATACTATCTGTCCCTTGGGGCCTGAATTTACCCCTGCTAGATATGATAAGGTCCCTGGGTGGTGCAAACACTTTGCACTTGATTGCTAATCTAAAGGTTGGCTGTTCAAACCCACCCAGAAGCACCACAGAGGAAAGGCTGGAAAATCTGCTTCTGTAAAGACTACAGCCAAGACAACTCTATGAGGCAATTCTACTTTGTAATACATGGGGTTGCCATGAGTGGGCAACAGATTTAGTATTGGTTTTAGATATAACGGCAACAATCCTCTCATGCACATTCTTTGCCATACTTTCACAATTCACAAAGTACTACTTTATGTCTTGCCTCATTTACTCTTAGAATCAGCCTCGTGAAATATACATTCCTACTTTACAGAAGATGAAACTGAGGCTTAGATAGATTAAGTGGACTTTTTCAGAGACACATAGCTAAACTAAAACTTGTACATAGACCTTCTGACTCCATATCCCTTGTTCTTTCCTAGAATAATAAGTTATTTAGCAAATATTTATTGAGTACCTAATAAGTGTCTGGTCTTATTCTGGGCTATGGAAAGAAAAGAAAACCTTTAGCATAGTCTCGGTTATTCAGAAGCACAGACTACCTGGTGGGAGGGAGAGAAGGAAGAATGTGAGCCAGTGGAGGCCTAGAGGCAGCAGTATCACTAATGAGTGTCCATAAATTTCCCTGTGAGAAGAAAGTGGGCATGAGAAATCCAAAGACAATGGACAGAGACTCCAGATTGGAGGTAAGAGAGCATAAAAATGGAGTCAACTGAAATCTTCAATTAGCACATTAAAAGTAACTAAGTAATGAAGTCTTCACCTCTGTCTGGCACGTGTCACCTGACCCAGTGTGAAGGATTGGGGATGTAAATGATAATTTCTCAAGAATAAATTTCTTGGGTTTATCGGATGCTCCTGGAGCCCTAGGGGACCTAAGAAATCCACAGAATGGCAGCTTGGTCAAGGAGTGTCTTTATGCCCCACTTTCCCTTCACCTAGAGATACCGCATTTTCATCTCTTTTACATGTTGCAATTCCATGTAGAGAGCCAGGAAGTAAAGGATTCCACGACTTCTAAAAATTTAAAGACTACTTGTTTATAGACTTAATCATAGATACAGTGTTTCAATATGTTTATAAAGTACCATGAGTATTAAGAAGGACACAGGGTAGTCACAGGGAAGAGATGGGAGGAGAGCTGTTTCTTGTAAGGGATTGTAATTGGTGCCATGAAACCAAATGTGTATGAACTGTTGAGAGTAAAATGAATCTGCTTTGTAAATTGCACCCAAATCACAATAAAAAATAAAATAAAATAAAAATTACCATGAGTATCGACTTCATCATTTCTTATTTAAGGTGTGGGGGTGAGGAGGTCGTCATTAATAAAACCGGAAGAAAACAAAAAAACCTCACTGCCGTCAAGTTGGATCCAACTCATAGTGATCCCTCCTTGGGTTTCTGAGGCGGTGTCACTATGGAAGTAGATTGCCCAGTCTTCCTTCCAAGGAGTGGCTGGTGAGTTAGAACTGCCAGCCTTCTGGGTAGCAGTCAAATGCCTTAGGTACTATGTCACCAGAGCTCCTTGCCATCAATGTTGTTATTGTTATTTACCATCAATAGTTTCTTTAAAAAATAATTTATCTCAACTACCTGACCAATAATCAGGTTCTAACAAGTTGAAATACACTGTAATGATAAAAAAAAAAAAAAATATTAATAATTAACATCTATTTAGACCTTACTGGTAGCATAGTGCCTAAGGCACTTGACTGCTGACCAGAAGGCTGGTGGTTCAAACCCACCAGCCACTCCTCGGAAGGAAGATGGGGCAATCTACTTCCGTAGTGATACTGCCTCAGAAACCCAAGGAGGGATCACTATGAGTCGGGTCCAACTCAATGGCACATAACAACAACAACAATGTATTAACAACTCTTCTAAGTACTTTATGGATAGTAATTAATTTGATTGTCCCTCAGCCCTGTGGATGTATTATGGGTACTATTATCATCCATTCTACAGGTAAAGTAACTAAGGCACAGAGTTCCCAAGAGGTGAGTCACATGAGGCCATACGCTCAGGTTGAGTTATGCCAATTGTACGAAGGTGGGATGGTGGTTCTGTGGAGAAACAGTAGCCAGTGTGAAAGAGATGGAGAAGTTTTGGTAGACTCCAGGATCCATCTCAATCAGCAGAGTGATAAGGATACACAAAAGATGTTGAGATATAGCCTTCCAAATCAATAAAATCTTAGACACCTCTCCCATCTGACTGTGACCCACTGGTGAATTGAGCTGGAGAACATGGACCTCTAGGAATAGAGCACCAGGTTGCTGCTGTGTCCCCTTCTCATTCTGATGTGCATTCCATGATGTGCGTTTGGTGATGGAGGCTCCGTTGAACAGCCTATTAGTTATCTAGCACACAAGAGCACACAAAAATGGTGGGTATAGCAACTTCATTACAAACCTTCGTTGGTGAGAAATGAATGAAATGAATATCCCACAAACATGATTTTGAACTTTACACAAACCAGGGTGGGGAGATAAAGGAGAGAGAGAATGGCAAAAGTCTTAATAAATTCTTGGGATAAACTCCACTATAAAATTATTGTGTAAGCCTTTAGGGAATATATTTGTCCAATACTTTAAAAGAACTCATCTATCTACAAATAGTATTCATTTTTCCATTATTCTTTCATTGATGCAAATCCCCAAAGTCCTGCCCTGGCTGCACTCTCTCAAGTCAGCTGGTATTTACTGAGCAGCCTCCCAATGTCAGGCACTGGGCTAGGCTCTAAGGGATACAATAGTAAAAGAAAGACATGGAACTTACAGTCTAGATCTGTATTGTCCAATATTGTAGCCACTAACCACATGTGACTCTTTAAATTTAAAGTTTAATTAAATTAAATAAAAAAATGAGTTCCTTAGTCACACTAGTCACATTGCAAGTGCTCATATGGACTGCATTGTATTGGACCATGTAGACATAGTATATTTTCATCATTGTAGAAACTTCTTTTGAATGATACTGGAAGATGAAGAAATGCCTATGTTGGGTAGGAGGTAATCCTGCTTTAATTACCGGTAGTTCTGTACAAATAATGGTTGCCTGTCCTTTTTAGTTGACACATTTGAATTGTGACGTTGGTGAAGAATATTGAGTATACTGTGGACTGTCAGAAGAACAAACAAATCTGTCTGAGAGGAAGTACAGCCAGCATGCTCCTTAAGAGCGAGGATGGTGAAACTTCATCCAACTTGCTTTGAACACATCATCAGGAAAGATCATTTGCCGGAAAAGGACATTATGTTTGGTAAAGTACACCAAAACCAAACCAAACGCACTGCCGTCAAGTCAGATCTGATACATA
This sequence comes from Orycteropus afer afer, assembly GCF_000298275.1. Taxonomy (NCBI): domain Eukaryota; kingdom Metazoa; phylum Chordata; class Mammalia; order Tubulidentata; family Orycteropodidae; genus Orycteropus; species Orycteropus afer. The sequence goes on along the minus strand of NW_006921779.1, from coordinate 1,237,573 downwards.
GCGACCCCTCCTTGAGTTTCTGAGGTGGTATCACTACAGAAGTAGATTGCCCAACCAGAGAGTCAGTAAAAACAAGGGAAACCCTCCATGAAGTGGCTGTACATGGTGGCTGCAACAATGGGTTTAAACATAACCACAGTTGTGAGGATGGCACAGAACTGGGCAATGTCTCTTTCTATTATGCATAAGGTCACCGTAAGTTGGATCTGATCCGATGGCAACTAACAACAGCAATCTTTTAAAGTATTTGCTAATTCTTGTTTTCTAACCAATCCATACTGGCTCAGTTTGGGTTAATGTGAATGAGTGAAGTAGAGTAATTCTCAGATACATTTGGATGCCATGAGCATCCAAAACATTTTTCAGGAAACCATAATATGTGTACACGCCAGCCAGCAATGGCAGTGCACTTGCTCATCTGAGCCTGTATACACATGGACTCACATACATTCAGACACACAGCTCCTACAAGTATCTGCTCAACTTGAAAAGTGCAACCACTGCCGTTGAGTCGGATCTCACTCATAGCGACCCCTCCTTGGGTTTCTGAGGCAGTATTACTACAGAAGTAGATTGCCCAACTTTCCTTCTGAGGAGTGGCTGGTGGGTATGAACTGCCAGCGTTCTGGTTAGCAGTCAAATGTCTTAGGCTCTACGCCACACATACAATCAGATAAACACAGGAATGCACGTTCATTAACACATATACACTCACAGACACGCACACCCTTACACATGTGATTTCATGCACAACCATATTTCACTCTTGCAGATACACTCATATTGCACACACACATACATACACAGTGTTTTACACAAATGCATCCTGTGTTGCTGGGTTGTCACACATGATTGGGTTGGCTACAGTTAAGTTCTGTGGTGCTTTTTGCTATCCTGATACAAGACAGAAACAGATGGGCCTATTTTTCTTGAATTTTCCAGATTCAAGATAAATGCTCAGAAGCAACACAGTAATCCTGTCCTTGGGATCCATCCATTCATTTGGTGTTCAGCAGACATTGATTGAGGACCTAGAAACTGACAGAATCACAGAGGAGGTTTGGTAACTAGACTACAAAGATTCCACAATGAATGTCAGGCTAGGCCCAGGGTGAGGATGTCATCTTGGAGAGTGCAGGAGCCAGCAGCCCATACCCTGGGGCCAGACTTGCAGGCAAGGCCCAAGTCACTGTTCTGTGTATCCCTGCCAAGGACACAGGCAGTAGTTGAATCAAGGAGGTGAGGTAAGAGGTGCACATTAAATTTCTTGGTCAGACCAAATGCTCTGAGAGAAGTTGATGAGAGAAGTTCAGTCTTACTTCATCTTTCTCTTACCTGTTTCTGACTTCTCCCTCATGGCCAGCACTTGCCATCAGCATATAAACAAGCTCAAGTTTTCCTCTCTTAAAAAACACTTCAATTTATTTCCCATCTCTGCTTGCCTAACTTCCAACTACTGTCAAAAGTCTCAATCTCTCTCTGTCTCTCTCTTTTTTTTTAATAGAATTGATCTTACCATTTGTTGTTGTTGAGAATTCACACAGCAGAACATACACGCATTCCACATTTCTTCATGTACAATTCAGTGACATTGATTACATTCATCAAGTTGTGCAATCATTCTCATCCTCCTTTTCAATTGTTTGACCCCATAACATAAACACACTGCCCCCTAGATTTCCTGTCTAATCGTTTTGAGTTGCTATTGTCAGTTTGATCCCTTATAGATAGATCTTAAGAGAGCACAATGGTCAAGGGAGACATTCTTCACTAGTTAGGCTAAGTTATTGTTTGGTTTGTAAAAAGACTTCAGGGGATATTTTTGTTTTAAGGTTTAAGGTTTGAAGATTTTCTTAGGGCAATAACTTCAGGGGTTCATCCAGCCTCCATGGCTCCACAAAGTCTGGATTCCATGAGAATTTGAAATTCTTATTTTGCATTTTTCCCTTTTCTGATCAGGATTCTTCTATAGAATCCTTGATCAAAATGTTCAGTGATAGTAGGCAGCCACCATCCAGTTCTGGTCTCATGACAAAGGATGCAGTTGTTCATGGAGACAATTACATTAAAAGTCTCTTAGTCACAGCAAAACTCTTCCAAAGAATGATCTACATACTGCCTTCACTTCCCCATGCCCATTTATTCTTGAGCCTACTGCAATGGGACTTTTGACTGTTCCCCACACCACTGAAATTGGGCTCTCCCATAAATCAACAGTGACCACTCTGAGTGGCCACTGACAAATCTGAGAGTCACCTATCACACTTTACCTTGTCAGGCCACTATATTTCACTTTATGTGGTTGTTAATTCCTCCAGAGTCCCTTCTAGTTCTCAAACTCTACCATGTGCCAAGCATCGTGGGGAACGTTAGTATATGTGAGCCTCAGCCCTGTCTTCTGGGAACTCAGGGTCCAGCTTGCTTTTCTGGTGAGACCCTTTTCTTATGCTTTATTGCACCATAAACATCTTTAGTTTGGGAGAATATTGTGTCTGCCAGAAAGGGGAGTGCAGCAAGCCCCTTATGCTGCAGCTGAACCTCAAAGTTTAGGCTTGCCTTCCTTGCCCATCAAGCCAAGGGCAGTGGAGGGAGTAACTGATGGATTTTGGGGAAGGTAGACAGGATCCAGGGTCTTATAGGTCCTGCTCTCCATATTTTGGAATTGGGCTAATCCCAGTGATGAGTCACCAAGGGCAACTTTGCCTCAGACCTCAACTCCTTACAGAACCATCGGTGACAGGAGGCAATGGAACACAGGAAGGTACATGAGCTTCAGACTCAGGCAGACCTAGGGTTAAGTCCTGGTTACAATGTGACCTTGAGTAGCTAAGAAACTACTTAACTCTGAAACTCAATCTCTTCAACTATACAGTAGAATTACTGTTTAGAATTAATAGATAATGTATGTATAATCTCACCAGTCTTTGATTACAATATCAGGTCACGTTGACTTCTAATGACCAAAATGAGGTAGCTCCAAGCTTTACCAGCCACTCCCAGCTGTCAACTCCTTTAGGGTCTGTTTCAGTTGCTTCATCCGCAATCTGCATCTGGTGACTGACAGAGGGGAGGGTATTGAGGCTTGACAATTTCTGCTCAATGCAGTTGCTCTGATGAGCAAACTCACTCCCAAGCTCCCTGCCAAATTTGCCAAGTCTTTCTTGGGCTGGAATCACAGTTCAGTCTATTCCTCTGCCCAGTCCTGTTTATGCTCTCTTTCATTCACAGATGTTGATCCCTAATAACCATCTTATATCCATAGTGCATAAGGCACTTGACTGCTAGCCAGAACGCAAGTGGTTCAAATCCACCAGCCACTCCTTGGAAGGAAGGTTGGGCTATCTACTTCCGTAGTGATACTACTGCCTCAGAAACCCAAGGAGGGGTCACTATGAGTTGGGTCCAACTCAACGGCAAATAACAACAATCCTAAACTCCACTTCTGGTGGTTCAGCAACCTGTAACAGGAAGCTTCACCCCTGCACTGTCCATCATAAGGTGGTCATTGTCCATGCCAAAAGGGCTGCCTTTGGATGTTTCCAAAGCCATCAACCTTTGGATTCCAGGCACAGGGTCCTCCTTTGTCTATTTGCCCAGAGGCTCATAAAGTGTCTCTGGTTTTCTATCCATTCTGCCCAGAATCTTACCAAATGTCTCATGAAAAAAACAAAGTTCGGTCCATCCCTGACATTCTCCCTCTAACCATAATGCTCAAATCCAGGCTACGTGGGGGGAATGTGGGGAGGCAGATAGGAAACATTGCATTTCACCCGCTCCAACCTCCTCCCAGTGCACTCCCTCTTCCTGCTATAAAACAAAAAACTGCCATGCAAATCAATGGCTATAAACCAGACCTAGAGTGGGAGGGAGGGGGAGGGGAAGAGCTGGGGGAGGAACAGGAGTCAGCCCTATTCTGCATGTAAAACACCTAGCCCCATGCCTGGTCCACAGCGAGTGTCCAATAAATTATAGCTATTATCATCATTATTATTATTATGAACCACGGAGCCATTGCTAGTCATTGGTCTGTTGGCAGCAGGAGGCATCGTGAGCTCTGCTGCTCCCTGATCCATATCACTAACCCAGGCTAAATGGTGGTAATTATGGCTTTGAGGAATACTAGTGATAGTGCCAAGTTCCAGAACAGTTACAGCAATGAGTCAGGAGGTCCCTAGCTCAGCTCTGGGCTTCAAGGCTGAGCAGGATTGGGACCTGTGGGCCACATGGCAAGGAAGGTACAGTAGCAGCTCACTATCAGGGAGACTGTCCTTTCCTGTCACCCAGGAGATAAGAGCCCTTAATGAACACACTGTGGAGAAGGGACACACCACTAGCGTGCAGAGGGACCACAGGACTCCAGTTCCAGCAGCCTGGGCCCTATGGGAGCCCTTCTGTGGCTCCTGAATGTCTCCCACATGGGCTTTGCTCCATAAGCAGCCACAGATCTCTATGCAGCCTGGTCCAACGCAGGCCCAGAGCTGTGTTATGCTAACAATTATCCTGCCAGGAAGGCTTCACAGCCCAGCAAGACCTTCCAGGAGTCACTCAGGGCTGCCTGCATAGACTACAAAAAGCTTAGCTTCATGTGGGGTTTGTGGCCCAAGGAGTTGGTGTTTTACCCTTTAGAAAAGGAATTCCTGCCCCATCCTCCAAAAACTGCCCCTACCCTTACCCTTTATAAGGCTCTCTGGTGGCGTAGTGCCTAAGGCATTTGACTGCCAACCAGAAGGTTGGCAGTTCAAACCTACCAGCCACTCCACGGAAGAAAGATTAGGCAATCTACGTCCACAAATATTTGCCACCTCCAAAACACAAAAGAGGTCACTATGAGTCACAATGAATTTGATGGTAGTGAGTTTTTTTTGTTTGTTTGTTTGTTTGTTTTTTAAGCCTTTATAGCCAATGGGCAAGCAGACAGGGTCAATAAAGTCTCAGCCACTGAGACCACTTACTGCTGGGATGAGTCTGACTTATGATTCTCATTTATGTCAGAGTAGAACTATGCTCCATTTGGATTTCGATGGCTGACTTTAAAAAAAAAAAGATAATGAAGGCTTTCTTCCAAAGTTCCTCTGGGTAGACTCCAACCGCAAACATTTTGGTTAGCAGCAGAATGTGCTAATTGTTTGCAACACCCAGGGACTCCAACAGGGGTTTAGCAAATCCTAATGAATCAATAATGAGTGGAAGAATGCATGTAAGCAAATCAGCAAATGATAGGGCCCCCCTTTTTTTTTCTCCTCCCCATCCCTGACCCTCATAGTTATGCACTCCTGTGTGTCCTGCATTTCCTCCATGCAAATGTTGCCCCTCTGGTGCCCCGTGGTCAATTGTTCCAAAAGATGCATTTCCATAGAGCATGTGGGTGCATCACCCTGGGTTGAGTGGTCTCTGTGTACATCTTCTTTACTATTGGGCTGAGAGCCAGCCCCGGGAGTGAGTTTTATTCCAGGTCCAAAATGTATCCTAGGGCCATAGTATTGGGGGTCTCACCAGACTCCATCCAGTAATTCTGGTCATTATGGTGTTTTTGGATTTTGTTCCATGTTTTTATTCCCATTCTATCCTGGATCTCCAGTTTTGATCCTATCCTGAGTGGTTGACATTGGTAGCTGGGCACCATCTAGTTCTTCTGTGATAGGGCCCATTGAGTACTACATGTCATTACAAGACAAGCCCCTAGGAAGATGCACTCACTTTTATAAGCACTTTATAAGCACTTCTTTTTTCCATCAAGAGCATGGCATGCCCTTTGGAAAACACTTAAAGTCTTAGAACTAGAGATAAGCATATTGTCTTTTTCATTTTAAAGTAAACCAGCCAAGTCTTGATGATCATTTTCTATCCCAAAACTTCAAGAGCAACCTCAAATTTGAGGTCTGAGACTATCTGGGCCAAAGTGTCCAGTGAAGACACAGGGTCCTGCAGGTGGTAGTGAGCTCCTCATTGTTGGGGTTTATAAGAAGAGATTAGATATGGAGAGAACTTTCCTCTGATAGGTATGGTCCTTTCTAAGCCTGAGTTTCTAAGACCTCCATGCAAGTGGAAAACCATTAGCCAGCCTCTTTTTCCTAGTTTTTCCCTTTGGGTGACACTCAATAAATAATAGATACATGCTGTTAGAGCTTAAGGTGTGCCCAACCCAAGCCATGGTATTTTCTATAGGCTCATATGCATGTGAAAGCTGGACAATGAGTAAGGAAGACTGAGGAAGAATTGATGCATTTAATTTGTGTTGGCAAAGAATATTGAAAATACCAGGGACTGTCAGAAGAACAAGCAAATCTATCTTAGAAAAAGTGCAGCTGGAATGCTCCTTAGAAGAGAGAATGGCCAGGCTTCATCTCACCTACTTTAGTCATGTTATCAGAAGGGACCAGTTCTTGGAGAAGAATGTCATGCCTGGCAAAGTAGGGGGTTAGTGAAAAAGAGGAAAACCCTCAACAGGATGGATTGACACAGTGGCTACAACAACAGCTCAAGCATAGCAAGTAGCGTGGGGAGGATGGCATGAGACTGGGCAGTGAGTGTTTCATTCTGTTGAACAAAGGGTCACTATGAGTTGGAATGGACTTGATGACACCTAACATCAGCAAATAAGCCATTCATCTGTGAAATGATGGGATTCCCCCAACACAACAATTCCTTCCCCTCACAGTGTTTATCATAATTGCAATTTGAATTTAAATGTGAAACTGCTTGACTAAAGCCTGGTTCCTCTGCCAGGATATTGATCAATGTCTCTGGTCTTATTTCAAGAGGCTGTACAGCACAGTGGTTAAGAATTTCAGCTCTTAACTATCTGGGTTAATACTCTGCCTCTGCCACTTACACTGTATGATCTTGGGCAAGTTACCTAATCTCTCTTAACCTCAATATTCTCATCCATAAAAAGGATGATAGTACCTACTTTATGGGTTGATGGTGTTAAATAAAATAATACAACACCTACACTTTGTACAGTACCTGGTACACAGAAAGTAACAAAAGTTATTATTTTGGTAGTTCTCTTTATAAGAGGAAAAAGTATGTTTTTTTTTTTTTCTCTCAGAATTTAAAAAATATTTCCTATTATATTTGAGCATAATTTGAAGATGAGTCAGGTGACAATCTAATCCTCTTTTCTTGTAGGTAATCAGGTTTTTCTGTCTCATATTTGTAGGGTACCCCCTTAAGCTTGAAACTTCCTCCAGGTTTGTTCCCAACCCTTGGTAGATATATTCCTTTTGAAGACATAGTTATTTTTTTCAACTCAAGGACATTTTATTCTGGTATTTATTATTATTATTATTATTATTATTATTATTATTATTATTTCATCTCAATAAAGCCCTCTTTAGGAATTCCATTAAGTGGATGGTAGATTTTCTAGATGTTGGGTAAATGTGGCCTTCCATGTTGTGGAATCCATAACAGGTATTTTGGCCTAAGAACCTAAAACACAAGTCTGATTCTATGATTCTATAGTTTAAAACCCCACCCTCAATAAGCACATGAAAAGATGTCAATATCATGAGTCATCAAGGAAATACAAATTAAATATGATGAGATATTATAAACTCACCAAAATGGTTAAAATTGAAAAGACGTAGTCCTCCTTATGTATTGCTGGTAGGAATGCAAAATGATACTACTTTGGAAAACAGTTTGGTAGAAGTTAAATATACACTTACATGACCTAGTAATTTCACTCCTAGGTATTTACTCAAGAAAAATGAAAATCCTTGTGTCCACACAAGAATTTATACATGAATGTTCATGACAACTTTATTTGTAAAATTAGAAACTAGAAAAGAACCCAAATATCTATCAATAGGCAAGTGGAAATTGTGGTATATCCATACAATGGACTAGTACTTAGCAATAAAAAGGAATGAAGTATTGATATATACAATGGCATACATCAGAAACATTATTCTGAGCAAGAAAAGACACAAAAGAGTATGTACCATATGATTCCACTTATATAAAATTCTACACTAGGCTGAACTGATCTGTACTGACAGAAATCAGATCAGCCGTTGCTTAGGCCAGGGTTTGGGGTGGCAATTAGATGTAAAAAGTTCGAAAGAAATTTCTAGGGTGATGAAATATTCTTTATCTTGATTGTGGTGGTATTTTCGTTGGTGAATACATTTGTTACAACTCATTGACCTGTACGCTTTAAATGGATTTATTTTACTTTATGTAACATATCTCAGTCTACTACCCATCTGTCAGTTTATGGTGGCTAGTGAATTGCTATGATACTGGAAGCTATGCTACTAGTATTTTCAATACCTGCAGGATCACCCCTACTAGACAAGTTTCAGCAGAGATTCCAGACTAAGATAGACTAGGAAGAAAGCCCTGACAATCTACTTCCAAAAACCAGCCAATAAAAACCCTATGGGTCACAGTATAATATTGTCTGATACAGTGGTGGAAGATGAGCTAATAGGTGGGAAGGCACAGTGGCGGCAACCTTGGACTCGAGCCTACCAGTGATCGTGAAGCTGACACGGGACCAGGAAACATTTCATTCTGCATGGGGTCACCATAAGTCAGAACTCATTCAACAGTGACCAACAACAGTAAACATCAATAAAGTTGATTAAAAAAAAACTAAGACCCTGCCCTGCTTCCTGTGCCTAAAGGGTAGAACTCAAACTCTAACACAGTTTGCAGTCTTTTGTGATCCAACCACTGCCTCCTTTTTCAGTCTTCAATTCCATGTGGTCATGATGACCCACTCTACTCAAAACTCCAATCAGCTCTATCTTTGATGAAGAGAGTATTTGGGGGTAGGAAATCCATTATTGTTTAATAAATGCAGTATTCTTGGTAGATACCATATTTCAAGTCCTAGGATCTAGAAAAATAATACAAGATCTTATTGGAAAGAGGCTGGGAATGGGTGAAAAAGATGCTAAGTCCCCTCAGGTTTAACAGCCTAGATATCAGCCCAACAATCCCCAGCAGAGCTCATCAGCCATAGCAATATGTACCTAAGAATTTTTTGCAAGGACAACCTTGCTATTTTCCTGCTTGAGCACAAATTTTACATTTTGAAAAGAGGGAAAGAAAAAAACCTCAGATACTTTTACCCACTCATTCCATGCCACCTGTAATATGTCACTCTGTCTTGAAATCTTCTCTTGCATAGTTGCTTTAATGGATTCAACATTTAGTGAGCTAGGCAGTGGATTATGTGCAAACTGCATTAACCTCTCACATGATTGTGAAGATTGCCTTAATAAAATAGAGCTAAATCCTACTTAATAGCAATAAAACAGGAGCCACTATGTTCCAGGGATGCTAATGACCTTTGAGTCATTCTTTTTTATTTTAGAAGGTTGAACATTTGGAATTTGTCCCTTTTTATGAAACTTTGAAGCTTGGATAACTGCTGGAAAAATCACACAAGTTAAAATAAGTTTCCTGCTCAGAGATAAGTGGGAAGTCAAGAAACTTCCACCATCTTCAAAGAGCTCCAACATATTGAGGTGGGCCTTTGAGAGTACAGATATAAAGGACAAAAAAGGAAAGCACTGATTATAATAACTAATATTTTCCTAGTGCTTTAATGCTTACAAATCTCCTTTTTTTACCTGTAGCACTTAATTCAACATATACAACAGACCTATGAAGTAAGTGCCATTATCCCCATTTAATAGATAAAGGAATTAAGATTCAGAGAGGTAAAATAATTTGGCCTAATGTTCACAGCTAATGGGATGAAGAATTAGTACTTAGATCCATGTCTTCTGAGTTCAAGCCCCATGCAGTCCCTACATTCATTTTTAACAATAATCACTTCTTTATGAAATGGAAGAAAAAGGTAAAGGGCTCTCAGTCACCTGAAACCCTTCACTGCTTCAGCCTCCTCCCTTTCCCAGAAAAGTGAGATTTACCCTGGAAGTATCTGCTATCTCATGTCATAACCATAGTATTCTGTCAATCTTTGTAATAATCACAATAACAATTATTATCATATCAAATATAATGACAATATTATAACAATAATAATATTAATAATAATAACTGCTATTCTCATTGAGCACTGCAATTGCTATCATGTTTAGCACGTGTCAGGTACTGTGTTAAACATTTTGCATATTTTATCTCATTTAATCCTCACCACAATGAGGGAAGTATAATTAATATCTCCATTTTTCAAATGAGGAAACTGAGGATTCTAAAAATTAAGAAACATGACTGTTGTTGGTGTTGTTATGTGCCGTCGAGTCGACCCCCGACTCATAGCGACCCCTCCTTGGGTTTCCGAGGCAGTATCACTACGGAAGTAGGATTGCCCAACCTTCCTTCCGAAGAGTGGCTGGTGGGTTTGAACCGCCAGCCTTCTGGTTAGCAGTCAAGTGCTTTAGCCACTATGCTACCAGAGCTCCTTGAAACATGACTAGTGGGATGTAATATGGCCCCAATTTTCCACCTCTTTCAGTATCCACACCCTTTGCAATGTGACTCTGCAGATACTCCTCTAAAGAACTGGATGGAGCCATGTTCATAGCCCTTGAATAATGACTGGTCTCAAATTTGCTTTGGACAATAGGATGCCACAGAAGTGAAGGTGTCCCATTGTGAGCTTGTGCATGCCCACTCTCTCTCAGCACCCTCCAGTGCCATGAGAACAAGCTAAGCTAGACTGCTGGGGAACAAGAGCCTACATGGAGCAAAGCTGATTTGTCCCAGCCAGACCATTCGAGACCAGGCAGCCCCCAGCTGACCCACTCAGACCCATGAGCAAGCCCAGCTAAGATCAGCCAAGTCTGGCCCAGATTAGCTGAATTCCTCAACCCACAGATTCATGAGAAACAATAAATGGTTTTAGGTCACTAGGTTTTGGGTTATTTGTTATGCAGCAATAGTAATGATATAAGGTGGAACCAGGATTTAAACATAGGTCTTCCAGGACCCATAGTGAACTCTTTTGTGTAGAACATATGCATTCAACTTTGACATTTTTATTTTTAACTTTTGTATTATTGTTACTGAAGTAATAAACTCAATAAATCATTACAATGTGAACATCTGGTTAATCAACTTTGATATTTCTACTGCTATTAAAAGGCACTCTTGTGGTGTAGTCCCTAAGGCATTTGACTGCTAACCAGAAGGTTGGCAGTTCAAACCCACCAGCCACTCCGTGGAAGGAAGGTTGGGCAATCTACTTCCGTAGAGGTACCGCCTCGGAAACCCAAGGAGGGGTCTCTATGAGTCAGAGATGAATCAACAGCACATTAACAACAACAACAACACTGCTGTTAAAAGGGCTCCACCACAGCATTGTTAGGTCTTATCCTTCTAGACAACCCCATTCAGCAGTGTTGGAAAAAATGTCAATATCAAGCTGGGGTATAAGCTAGAGCATCTTGTGCAATGAGACTCTGGGCCACTGTTTGGTGTGGAAGTGGACTCAGATGGCATGGGTTCTAAATCCAGCTCTACCACTAGATCTGTATGACCTTGAACAAGCCACTCATCTCTCTAGGCTTCTGCGAAATCATCCATAAGATGATGAGGTCAAGATGCATTAACTCAAAAACTGATGTTTGTCAACATTTACTGTGTTAAGCAATGTGCTATATGCCAAGGAAACAAACCTTATAAAACCTCCACCTTTAAGAAGCTCACAGTCTCTGGAAAGTTGTTCTCAGCCAAGTATTAGTTGCCCAGGGGACCTCTTTTTTTAAAAAAACTTTTTATTGTGATTTGGGTGAAACTTCACAAAGCAGATTCAATTTAATTCCTAGTTCATAAATAGTTTGTTTTGTGACAGTGTCTACATTTCCCACAGTGTAACATCTTAACTCCCACTTCCTCCCTGTGGTCACCCTTTCCCTGTATCCTTCTTGCCTATACATTGCTGCCTCCTACCTTTCTCCCTTGCAAATGCTGCCTGTCTGATCTCCCATGGTTGATTGTTCTAAGGAGGGCATCTCCCTGGTGTAGGTGTTCAGCTCCTACGCCTGTCTATTGTTTGGCTGAAATTTAAGGCATAGGAGTGAGTTCAATTCCAGGTGCAAAGAGTGACTTGGGGCCTTAGTCTCAGGGGTTTCACCAGTCTCAGTCAGACCAGTAAGCGTGGTCTTTTTTTATGATTTTGAGTTTTTCCACATTTTTCTCCTACTCTATCCAGTAAATCCAATTTTGATCCCTGAGTGGTTGGCAGTAGTAGGTGGACACCATCTAGTTCTTCTGGTCTCAGATTCATATAGCTTGAGGTTCTCACGGTCCATTAGTCCTTTGGATTAACTGTTTCCATGCTTTAATTTTCTTTATTCTTCTTCGTGCCAGATGAAGAGAGACCAATAGTTGCCACTTACATGGCCATTGCAAGCTTTTAAGACCTCAGTTACTACTCACCAGAGTTAGATGTGCAAAAATAATTTTGTATACTTTGTGCCAATTGAGCTTGATGTTTCCCATGGAATGGTCCCTAGCCCTCCTGCCTAGTGACCTACTCCTACAAGGTGCTTATTTGTGGCTAAGAAGTCATCCTAATTTTGCCTCTTGTTATGTTTAAACTGCATTTGGACATTTTTATAGCACATACAAATACATATATAGGAATATCATCTGGCAAACTTACGTATCATTGTGGGGTATATTCCCATTTGCCTATCCATACCTGTCTACCTATGTATCCCAGAAGACTTTTAAAAATGTGTCCACTTCCAGAGATTCTGATTTAACTGGGATGGGCCCAGGAGTTCTGGTGGCATAGTGCCTAAAGCATTTGAGTGCCAGAAGGCTGGCGGTTCAAATGACTAGCCACTCCTCAGAATATATCCCTCCTGGTATATCCTTGATATATCTGTGAATATATGCCTCCTGAATTTAGAGACCATCTAAAGAATAGATTTGATGCATTGAACACCAATGACGAAAAACCAGAAGAATTTTGGGATGACATCAAGAACATCATCCATGAAGAAAGCAAAAGGTCATTAAAAAATGAGAAAAGAAGAAAAGACCAAAATGGATGTCAGAAGAGACTCTGAAATTTGCCCTTGAATGAAGAGTAGCTAAAGCAAATGGAAGAAATGACAAGATAAAAGAGCTGAACAGAAGATTTCGAACGTAGCTTGAGCAGACAAAGCCAACTACCATAATGAAATGTGCAAAGACTTAGAGTTAGAAAACCAAAAGGGAAGAACACACTTGGCATTTCTCAAGCTGAAAGAACTGAGGAAAAATATTAATCCTCAAATTGCAATACTGAAAGATTCTATGGGCAAATAAATATTGAATGATGCAGGAAGCATCAAAAGAAGATAGAAGGAATACACAGAATCACTGTACCAAAAAGAACTGGTTGATCTTCATCCATTTCAGGAGGTGACACATCATCAAGAACCAATGGTATTGAAGGAAGAAGTCAAAGCTGCTCTGAAGGAATTGGCAAAGAACAAGGCTCCGGGAATTGACGGAATACCCATTGAGATGTTTCAACAAACAGATGCCCCACTGGAGGTACTCACTTGGTTATGCCAAGAGATTTGGAAGACAGCTACCAGGCCAACTCACTGGAAGAGATCCATATTTGTACCCACTCTGAAGAAAAGTGATCCTACAGAATGTGGAAATTATCTAATAATATCATTAATAACACATGTAAGTAAAATCTTACTGAAGATAATTCAAAAATGGTTGCAGCAGTATATTGACAGAGAACTTGCAGAAATGCAAGCTGGATTCAGAAGAGGATGTGGAAAGAGGGATATCATTGCTGATGTCAGATGGATCTTGGCTCAAAGCAAAGAATACCAGAAAGATGTTTACTTGTGTTTTATTGACTAAGGAAAAACACTTGATTGTGTGGATCATAACAAATTGTGGATAACATTGAGAAGAATAGGAATTCCAGAACACTTAATTGTACTCATGAGGAACCTGTACATAGACCCGTACATCTATAATTTGAACAGAACAAGGGGACAATGTATGGTTTAAAATCAAGATAGAAGTGTGCCAGGGTTATGTCCTTTCACCATACTTATTCAATCTATATGCTGAGCAAATAATCTGAGAAGCTGGACTATATGAAGAAGAACATGGCATCAAGATTGGAGGAAGAATCATTAACAACCTGTGATACACTGATGACACAACTTTGCTTGCTGAAAGTGAGGATGACTTGAGGCACTTACTAATGAAGATTGAAGAATACAGTCTGCAGGATGGATTACATCTCAATACAAAGAAAACAAAAATCCTCACAACTGAACCTATAAACAGCATCACAATAAATGGAGAAAAGATTGAAGTTGTCAAAGACTTCATACTGCTTGGTTCTACAATTGATGCCAATGGAAGCAGCAGTCAGGACATCAGATGACACTACACAAATGGCACTACACAAATCGGCTGTAAAGGACCTCTTTCAAATGATGAGGAGCAAAGATGTCTCCTTGAAGACTAAGGTAAACCTGACACAAAACATGATATTTTCAATTGCCTCATATCTATGTGAGAGCTGGACAATGAATAAGGAAGGCAGAAGAAGAATTGATGCTTTTAAGTTGTGGTGCTGGCAAAGGATGCTGAGAGTACCATGAACTGGCAGAAAAACTAACAAATCTGTCGTGGAAGAAGTGTAGTTGGAATGCTCCTTGGAAACGAGAACGGCCAGACTTTGTCTCACCTACTTTCGTCATGTTGTCAGAAGGGACAATTCCCTGGAGAAGGATGTCATGCTTGGTAAAGTGGAAGGTCGATGAAAGAGGGGAAGGCCCTCAAGGAAATAGATTGACACAGTGGCTGCGGCGATGGGCTCAAGTACAGCAAGGATCATGGAGCTGGCACGGGACCTGGCCATGTTTCGTTCTGCTGTGCATAGGGTCACTATGAGTTGAAGATGACTCGACGGTACCTAACAACAACAACAACAACTCCTCAGAAGGAAGATGGGGCAATCTACTTCCATAGTGATACCGCCTTGGAAACCCAAGGAGGGGTCGCTATGAGTCGTATCTGACTTGACGGCAGTGAGTTTGTTTTTTTTGGTTTATCACCTTCTTCACTTGTCTATGAACTAATGGAAGGCAGGTATATTCTCCTAACACTAACTTTTACTGAGCACTCTTGAGTCTTTGATCTGTGTTATCATTGATTCTCACAGCAAGCTAGTGAAGTAGATACTGACCATTGCCATTTTACAGATAAGAAAATAAAGCCAGTGACTGCCAGAGCCAGGATTCAGATACTGGCCTATCTGGCCCCAAAGTCAACTCCAGATTACTCCCCTAAAGAAGGTTCAACCTCAGCCAATGTAGAGCAGGACTGCTACGAACAGTTATACAAGTTTGATAAAGACACTTGATCATGGGAGCAAGGGGACAAGAGAAATCCAGCCTCCCTACTGCTTGGTAAGCCATGCATTCTCAAGCTGCTTCCTTCCAGAAGCTCCTTTTCTGGTTCTCACTCAGGTGCTATATAGACAACCCCCACATAAGAATCACAGTTCATTAATGCCTCCTATGATGTCTGCTAATCTAATTTTCCCACTGTATGGAAATGGTATACTCTGAAGTGTATCTCAGCACAAACATCAGAGACTATCACAGATGTGTCAAACCAAGGCTCCAAAGGTGCAAGCATAGAGATCAATCCTTCCTCTCTCCATTGATAAATTATTTCATCCTCTTTGTGTTGACTATAGACTGGGCTGGTTCCTCAAATTAGTTCCTCTGTCTCTACAAGAGAGAAGTCCCAGAGACCCGTATTTTAAACAGTCTTAACTTTTGTCAGTGTTGTTGTTGGTATGTGCCATCGAGTTGGACCCAACTCATAGCGACCCTTCCTTGGGTTTCCAAGGCAGTATCGCTATGGAAGTAGATTGCCTCATCTTCCTTCCGAGGAGTGGCTGGTGGGTTTGAACCACCAGCCTTCTGGTTAGCAGTCAAGTGCCTTAGGCACTACGCTACCAGAGTTCCCTTTGTCAGTGTAGCATATGTAATTATAACTTCCACTTGAGCTCTGATATAATACCAAGTGGTCCTTATCCCTCAAACCTGGCCTTGGGAATTACTAATGACCCCCTGCTGAGCTCTAGCAAGGAGCTTGACCTTCCATCCTAGAAGACCTCCCCACCTCTCCTGCCCTTATTAGGAGGTCACTTACTTATTTCTTTAAAGAGGAACTGGGTCCACCTGACTCAAAGCCTAGAGCTCTTGCTTTTTAAAAGTAATCTTTAAGCTCCTCCACAAGGACATTATTTTTATAAAAGATATTGAGAGAATTCAGTCCAATTCTGTTCTGATACCAACTTCAAACACAGTACTTCTTTTGACCCTAACCATCAGAGCTAAGTCAGATTTCACAGTTAAAGGGCACAGTCCTCCAGACTGCGAAGTTTGCCCAAAACTTCAGATGTCAGCCACAAGCTTGGAAGTCCCCCCAACACCTTCACTTCTGACCTGCTGGCTACAAATTTGGGGGTTCCCTTTATCCCTTCAGTTTCAATAATTTGCTAGAATGACTCACATTCAGAAATGTTATACTTATGGTTACAGTTTTATTGTAGCATAAAGAATACAAATGAAGAGATGCATAGAATGAGGTTTGGTAGGTTCTCAATGCAGAGCATCCATGTCCTAAAGGACATACTACTTTCCCTGTGCATCAATGTCTTTCACCAACCAGGAAGCTTTTGGAGGTTCACTGTTCAGAGCTTTTATTGGAGTCTTGTTACATAGGCATGACTGACTGAATCATTGCCCACATGGTTGAACAAAACCTCCAGCCCGCCCTCCCCTAAGGTCAGACTGATATCACATGGTAGGTCTTTCTAGTTTGGCCAGCCCCCACTGAAGAGTTACCTCATTAGCATAACATGTTAGGCACATTTGGTCTGGAGCTCTCAATGGTAACAAAGCCTCCAATCACTGGGGAAATTCCAATAGTTTAGATATTATCTCTGAGGAACCAAGGAAAAAGACCAAACTCTTTGGGTAAAGTTAATTGTAAATCCCACAGACAGTTATGCAGTATTACAACCACAGACAACCTCAGTGAAACTGTGGGTATTTGACTGGGGATCCAAAACTGGCCCCAGAATAAGTGTCTATGTTTCTCCAAGTAGACACTTCTTAATTTTGACCACAGCAACTCATAAAGTCATCAAATCATGTCCTCTGTGGTCCAGGCAATCAAGGGTAACATTTTCCCTCTCCAAGTCAGGAGCCCCACACCCTGGCCTGGAACCTCCAAGGCCAGTTGCCCAGAGCAGAAGTTCCACCTGACCCTGCCATTGCCCTAGAGCCCCTGATCACCCTTTGTGTATCTATCTGGCTTCAGGGCTGGATGAAGGAAGTCTATTACCAGTAAGTTCTACAATGATTTTTGGAACATAAAAGGAATGGACATGTGTTTTAGACATCACAAAGCACCATAAAAATAATCAATAAATACAAGATCATTTTATGATCATTACCTTGTCATACCCCATGCTATCCTGCTTCCCACCCTCAGCCCCCACCTCCCTTAACTAGTTATTTGTCCGGTTTCAATTTCAACCCCTCCACTTACTGATTGTGTGATTTTGTCAAATTTCTCAATCTCTCTATGCCTGTTTCCTAATCTGTAAATTGGGGGTAAAATAATTCTTACATTGCAGAATTATAAAAAGTTTATGAATATAAAGTGTATATAAATATACACTTACTGATTGTGTGACTTTTGTCAAGTTTCTCAATATCTTCAAAGAGATGTCTTTGCTCTTCAGCACTTTAAAGAGGTCTTTTGCAGCATATTTGCCCAGTGCAATACGTCGTTTGATGTCTTAGCTGTTGTTTCCATTGGTGTTGATTGTGGAACCAAGTAATATGAAATCTTTGACAACTTCAATCTTTTCTCCATTTATCATGATGCTGCTTATTGGTCCAGTTGTCAGGATTTTTGTTTTCTTTATATTGAGGTGTAATCAATACTGCAGACTGTAGTCTTCAATCTTCTTCAGTAAGCGCTTCAAGTCATCCTCACTTTCAGCAAGCAAAGTTGTGTCATCTGCATATCGCAAGTTGTTAATGAGTCTTTCTCCAATCCTAATGTTACACTCTTCTTCATGTAGTCCAGCTTCTCAGATTATTTGCTCAGCATGCAAGTTGAATAAGTATGGTGAAAGGATACAACCCTGATGCACTCCCTTCTTGATTTTAAATCATGCAGTCTCCCCTTGTTCTTTTCAAATGACAGCTTCCTGGTCTATGTACAGGGTCCTCATGAACACAATTAACTGTTCTGGAATTCCCATTCTTCTCAATGTTATCCACAATTTGTTACGATCCACACAATCAAATGCTTTTGCATAGTCAATAAAACACAAGTAAATATCTTTCTGGTATTCTTTGCTTTGAGCCAAGATCTATCTAACATCAGCAATGATATCCCTCTTTCCACATCCTCTTCTGAATCCAGCTTGCATTTCTGGAAGCTGCAACCTTTTTTGCATTATCTTCAGCAAGATTTTACTTGTGTGTAATATTAATGATATTGGTTGATAATTTCCACACTCTGTGGTATCACCTTTCTTTGGAAGGGGTGCAAATATGGATCTCTTCCAGTCAGTTGGCCAGGTAGCTGTCTTCCAAATTTCTGAACATAGCTGAGTGAGTGCCTTCAGCACAGCATCTGTTGAAACATCTCAGTGGGTATTCTGTCAATTCCTGGAACCTTGTTCTTTGCCAATTCCTTCAGCACAGCCTTGACTTCTTCCTTCAATACACTGGTTGTTCATCATATGCCATCTCCTGAAATGGATGAACATCAGCCAATTCTTTTTGGTACAGTGACTCTGTGTATTCCTTCCATCTTCTTTTGATGTTTCCTGAATCATTCAATATTTTGCCCATTGTTGTTGTTGTTGTTATGTGCCGTCGAGTCAGCCCTGACTCATAGCGACCCCTCCTTGGGTTTCCGAGGCAGTATCACTACGGAAGTAGGATTGCCCAACCTTCCTTCCGAGGAGTGGCTGGTGGGTTTGAACCACCAGCCTTCTGGTGAGCAGGCAAGTGTCTTAGCCACTATGCTACCAGAGCTCCCATTTTGCCCATAGAACCTTTCAATATTGCAACTTGAGGCTTAATTTTTTAATTCTTTCAGCTTGAGAAATGCTCAACATGACCTTCCCTTTTGATTTCCTAACTCCAGGTCTTTGCACATTTCATCATAATAGTTGACTTTGTCTTCTTGAGCTGCTCTTTGAAATCTTCTGTTCAGCTCTTTTATCTTGTCATTTCTTCCATTTGCTTTAGCTACTCTCCACTCAAGGGCAAGTTTCAGAGTCTCTTCTGACATCCATTTTGGTCTTTTCTTTCTTTCTTATCTTTTTGATGACCTTTTGCTTTCTTTATGAATGATCTTCTTAATGTCATCCCACAATTCCTCCAGTTTTTTGGTCATTGGTGTTCAATGCATCCAATCTATTCTTTAGATGGTCTCTAAATTCAGGAGGGATATAATCAAGGTCATAATTTGGCTCTTGTGGAGTTGTTTTGATTGTCTTCTGTTTCAACTTGAACTTGCATATGAGCAGTTGATTTTCTGTTCCACAGTCAGCTCCTGGCCTTATTTTGGCTGAAGATATTGAGATTCTCCATCGCCTCTTGCCACAGATGTAGTCAATCTGATTCCTGTGTACTTCATCTGGCAAAGTCCATGTGTATAGCCACCATTTTTGTTGTTGAGAAAACGGTATTTATAATGAATAAGTCGTTGGTCTTGCAAAATTCTATCATGTGATCTCCAGCATCATTTCTACCAAGCTATATTTTCCAACTACTGGTGATTCTTCTTTGTTTCCAACTTTTGCATTACAATCACCAGTGATAATCAACACATCTTGATTGCATGTTTGGTCAATTTC
>NW_006921779.1:1214382-1215606 GCF_000298275.1 Orycteropus afer afer | reverse complement strand
CTACGGAAGTAGATTGCCCCATCTTCCTTCCGAGGAGTGGCTGGTGGGTTTGAACCGCCAGCCTTCTGGTTAGCAGTCAAATGCCTTAGTCACTATGCTACCAGAGCTCCCAGATAGTGAGATTAGGAGTTCCTTTTACCAGAATGAATAGTTAACCTGATAGCTGTAATTCTCAACCCTACTGATTTAATTGAGGTAGTGGTGGTTCAGTGCTAGACTTCTTGCCTTCTGTGCAGGAGACCCAAGTTTGATTCCTGACCATGCAGAGTCACCACTTGTCTGTCAGTGGAGGCTTGTATGTTGTGTGTCAGTAGAGCTTCCACACTAAGATGGACTAGGAAGAAAGGTCTGGAGATCTGTTTCCAAAAATTAGCCAGTGAAGACCCTATGGGTCACAATGATTTGATCTGCAATTAATCATGGGAATGTTGTCAGACCAGGCAATGTTTCATTCTGTTGTGCATGGGTTGTCATAATCCAGGCTGACTCAAAAGCAGCTAACAACAAGAAATTTAATTGTTCTGAGGAAGGACCTGGGAATCAGATTTGTTTTTGTTTTTTTGCTTCCCAGGTGGTTCTAATATGCAGCTAGTATAATGAACTGCTATTCTACTATCCTGCTCTTATATTTTGTCCTAAGTATTCAAAGGAGGGGCAATTCCTTTGGCTTCTCATACCCCATACAGCTCAGCCACAAGGCATGCTGAGAACGGCCAGTAAGCCTGAAGTAATGCCAATGGGAGTGAGGTATTTGGGCTATAATTTATCACCTAAGCATCATGTAAACACAGGGTAAATAAAAGGGGCTGGAAAGACTTATAAGGTGAAGACAGGTGAGAGAGTGTGAACTGAGGAAGGAGACCAAATCAAGCCAAACCCACCATTCTTCAAGACCAAGTCAATCTTCACTTCCTCTGAGAAGATTTTGCCCAGGCACTTCCATGCATCAAGCCTCTCTCTTCAACTCTTCATTAGCCTGCCTTGCTCCCAGGAGTCCCTGGGTGGTACAAATGGTTAAACAGTCAGCCACTAGCTGGAGGTTGGTAGTTAGAATTCATGCAGTGGCACCTCAGAAGGAAGGCCTGGCAATCTACTTGCAAAAAGTCATGTTTTTGTTGTTGTTAAGTGTCGTCGAGTCATTTCCGACTCATAGCAACCCCATGCACAGCAGAATGAAACACTGCCCGATCCCACGCCAGCCCCACAATCCCTGCTATACTCGAG
>NW_006921779.1:1195198-1212917 GCF_000298275.1 Orycteropus afer afer | reverse complement strand
CTCTTGATGTTTCCTGCATCATTCAATATTTTGCCCATAGAATCTCTCAATATTGCAACTTGAGGCTTACATTTTTTCTCCAGTTCTTTCAGTTTGAGAAATGCCGAGTGTGTTCTTCCTTTTTGGTTTTCAGACTCCAGGTCTTTGCAAAAGGTCATAGCCTTGAAAAACCTATAGAGCTTTTACATGAGGTCACCATGAGTAGGGATCAATTTGAAGGCAATTGCTTTGTTTGTTTTTTTGTTTGCCTCACTCCAAACCTACACACTTCTGGTGGTGTAAATCTGGGATCCCAAGTAAATGAGTCTCCCTGAATCATTTACTTGACATCCCAGTGCCCTGCATAGTGCCAGGGACAAGGGGATCATCAAAGGGTGGGTGAACACCTAGCTAAAGTATGAAGTCTGAATTACAGATTTTTTTTTTTTTTTTTTTAATAAAAGCACTGGTGGCGCAGTGCCTAAGGCATTTGACTGCTAACCAGTAGGTTTGTGGTTCAAACCCACCAGCCACTCTGTGAAAGGAAGATGTGGCAATCTACTTCCGTAAAGATTCACAGCCTCAGAAACCCAATGGGGGTCACTATGAGTCAGAACTGACTCAATGGCAATGAGTTTGGGTTTTGGTTGTGCCTTCAAAAGTAAAAAGCTCTCTCACTACAAGCTGATAAACCACACCAGAGGAGTTTGGATGTGGAAGAGAGGAATCATTTGCAATTAGCACACTGTGATGCATAAACAGCAGCCTCAGAGTGGTTGAAAATAGTTTGTTTGCTTGTGTGAATTAACATTCCCTTGCAATATTATGATAACAATGGCTTACCTTAGTTTCCCTGCACTTCTCCGCCTAATCTTATTTACAGTCTTATTAATAGTGAAAAGGAAGCCTGGTTTTACTGGCTTCAAATCATCTTAGACTCCAAATGGTTGAGGTCTGAATTAATGAGCTTGAACTGTATGCATTTGCATCCTAAAGCTGTCCCTGCTTCCCCTACACAGGTTTTCCTTCCAAGACCTTTTCTCCTATGACAAAGCATCTCTCCTCTTGGTAAATTCTATTATTGTCCCCCTTTCTCCAGATAAAAGCAGAGGCACCAAAAGCGGGTGCAATTGCCTAAATTGCACAAGATTCGAGCCCAGGCATCTGCTCCAGTGCCTGTGTTCTTAATCGTGAAAGTCTCCATGCTGGCAGCAGAATCTAGAAAGAAGATTCCAATTCTAGCTCTGCCATTGTCAGCTCTTCCACTACACAGCCAACCTCCCTCTCTTATCTGTAAAAGGTAGACAATGATGCTGGATTATCAGGTGTGTTGAGAGAATTAAGTGAGGTGACGCATGTAAAATGTCTAATGCTTTTTTGTTAATTGCTGTTGAGTCAGCCCTCAATTCATGGCGATCCTATGCACAATGGAACAAAACACTGCCCAGTCCTGTGTCATCCTCACGACTGATTGCAGAACGTACTGCTGTGATCCATAGAGTTTTTAATGGCTGATATTTGGAAGTAGATCGTCAGACTTTTCTTTCTAGTTCATCTTAGTCTGGAAGTACCAGTGAAACCTGTTCGGCTTCAGAGCAACATGCAAGCCTCCATTGACAGATGAGTGGTGGGCGCGCATAAGGTACATTGGCCAAGAATCAAATGCCTGAAAGGCACAAATTCTGCCACTGAACCACCACTGCCCCTACTAGCATCTAATACACAGTGAGAATCTAACAAATGGCAGTGATGTTACTAGCCTTGATCTTGTTGCTGTTACTTATACTATTTGGTCCTAGCTCTCATGTTTTACAAGTGGGAAGCAAAGTGTAGAGACATAGATGTAAGGCAGCCTGCCCAGGGTCACAATACAAGTTACTAATGAAGCAGGCACTGGAACACGGCTCTCCTACCTCCAATAGACCCTCACCAGCTAAATTCCCTAGCCGGGGTCCCACTGTTCCCTCTGCGGATGCCATGAATCATCAGCAGCTGCCTTTCCCTCATCACTTCTGTTTTCTATGCTAAGGAGCACTTGTTCTTGAGGTACACATGCAAAGTGAAACTGTGAAAGTTTTCCTTTTGCTCTACTCCAGTTTACTCAAGGAGCTTCCAACGTGTAACGCCAGTAACAGAAGATGGTGTGAGCATTTGTGACTGTTCCTTTAAATCCTCTCATCAAAACTGTTCAGGGGAACAGAGTGGGTTCCAGCCAGGTTGAGCCTTTCTTTGTGTAATTCTTCCACTAATTCTTTTGCAGTGGTAATGATGATGGGAATGAGGGGTTCTTCTTCTCCTGCCTTCCCAAAATGTCCTCAGCAGCTGCCAGGACCCTACTATAGCATAAAGCACAGATGGAGTGGTGGTCTCTCATAATAATAGTCCCTGTCCCTCTTCCTACATCAACCCTCTGTCTCCTTACCACGATGCTCTTTCCTAGGGCAGGACCATCTGATACCAAGGTCCTTCTGTAATCAAAATCTCTTGGACACAATGTGAGCAATAAAATAAATAACATAGTATTGGATTATTACACAAAGAACAAAATAAATATCCAGGAGTCCATCCTGATATAAATAAATGATTGGACAAATAAATAAATGGGGGAAGGATAGACAAATCTATGCAGAAGAATTTTAAATAATGTATGTAGATTCTCCACTCTCAAGGAGGTGAAGCATAATCCCTACTCCTTATACGTGGGCCACACATAGTGACTTTTTCCCAAAGAGCACAGTATGGAAAGAGGGAAAAAAGAGTCACTTACAATGGAGAAACCTAACAAACACTACTTCAGCCAGGTGATTAAAGTCTACATCAGCAGTGATAAGTCATGTTGATAATGTGTACCCCGATATGATGTGATGAACATGACACTTCATCTCAGTGGTCTTTCTCCTCAAAGCCCATAACTTCAGTTTAATCATGAGAAAAACACCAGAAAAATCTCAATTGGGGGAAGTTCTATGAAAAACCTCACCAGTGATCCTCAAAATTGTCAAGGTCATTGAAAACAAGGAAGGTCTAAGAAACTGTCACAGTCAAGAGGTGTCTAAGGGGACAGGACAATTAAATGTAATGTGGTGTCTAGATGGGATCCTGGAAGAGAAAAAGGACATTAGGCAAAAAACAAGGAAATCTGAATAAAGTATGGACTTTAGTTAATGATGTATCACCCATAGTTCATTAATTGTGACAAATGTACCATATTAATGTAAGATGTTAATAGTAGGGGAAGTTGGGTGTGGGGTATATAGGAATTCTCTGTACTATCTTTGCAATTTTTCTGTAAACCTAAAACTATTCTTAAGTAAAAATTTATTAAAACGAATCAGCAAAAACACCTCCTTGGATAGTTCAGGACAGACCTGTTTATGTCACATTACCTTTAGAATCATGAGTAGTACTAAAGGGACTTTCATCCAGAAGTCTTCAAAGTCTTGGGCTCCTCAGAGGCCTTCAGGGACTGAGTAGACAAGGAAGCTAGTTTCCTCTACCTTATCAGATCTCTTTTCATCTGCTTTATATCCTGAACTTCCATATAGAATTTTTACAAAATAATGGGTTCCTCTGTGCAATAGAATTTGAAAACTACTTAGTTCAACTCCTTCAGGGAGTCACCAAGTAATGGAAAGAGCTGGGGCTGGAGTCATAGACAGTGAATATCTGAGACCATCTCCAAGGTGTTTCCCAGGCTCTCACCTGTGAGCCTGGAGTTCCTCAAGGCAAGGAGCTCCTGGTTCATCTATGTCTGTAGGACCCAGAAGAGTCTTTGAGGTAGAGAGGTGCTCAATGAGTCCTGTGGAATGAATAAACGATGCTGTTCCATCACATGAAAATCCAAAATGCCAGTGTTATTCAAACCTAGAAATTTCTGATGGTATTCCATAAACATGCAAAGTAGAGGTTCCCCAGTCTATATTGATATATTTGATTTTGCTAAATGGACTCTTTATCTTTCAGTGAGCCTATGTCTGCAGATCAGCTTTGAAGGACATGATTCATTTGTGAAGCCATATTAAGTACCTACTACACGCTAAGCCACATTAAGTACCTACAACATGCTATTAACAATTGAAAAAAAAAAAATTCACTGCTGTCGAGTCAGATCCCAATCATAGTGAATCCTCCTTGGGTTTCTGAGGGACTATCACTATGGAAGTAGATTGCCTCATCTTCCTTCCAAGGAGTGGCTGATGGGTTTGAACTGCAAGCCTTCTGGCTAGCAGTCAGATGCCTTAGGCACTATGCCACCAGAGCTCCCATTATTAACAATAGCAGCAATAATAGTTAAGGTAATAAGTATTCATTGAGCATCTACTCTGTGTCAGGCTCAGTTCTGGCACTACAGATACAGCCTCAACAAAATAGGCATGTCCCCATCCTCAGGGAGTTCACACTCCAATGTCTTATCAGAGATCTCTAAATATCATTGGATGATTCCTGTGTGTCAGACATTGTGCTGTTGTTAGCTGCCATCAAGTGGACCTTAACTCATGGTGACTCAATGCACAATGGAACAAAATGATTACCAATCCTGCACCATCCCCATAATTGGTTACAGATCTGATCACGTGGTCCATAGGGTTCCCACTGGCTTCTTTTCAAAAGCAGAAACTTTCTTTCTCATCCATCTTAGGCTGGAAGTCTGTTTAGCATCATAGCAAAGTGTAAGACGACACTGATAGATGAATGGTGGCTGCTCATGAGGTGCATTGGCTGGGAATTAAACCCAGAACTCCCACATGGAAGACAAGAATTCTACCAATGAACTGCCCTTCCCATTAGGCATTGTGCTAATGCATCTTTTCATTTAATATTCACAACAGTCTTATGAGATAAGTACTGTTGATTTTCCCTATTTTAAAATGAGAAAATGGAGGCTTACTTACTTCTCCAAAGTCACTCAACAGGAGTTGAGCTGAGATTTGAGTCCAGACATTCTGATTCAAGATATATACTCTCACACATTAACCCTATGTATCAACCAAGGACTTCCATTGGAAGCAGCAGTCAAGACATTAGACAACGTGTAGCACTGGGAAGGTCTTGAAGGAACTCTTTCAAGTGCTGAGGAGCAAGGATGTCTCCTTGAGGACTAAGGTGTGCCTGACACAAGCCATGATATTTCCAATCGCCTCGTATGCATGTGAGAGCTGGACAGTGAATAAGGAAGACCAAAGAAGAGTTGATGCTTTTGAGTTGTGGTACTGGCGAAGAATGCTGGAAGTACCATGGACTGCTAAAAGAACTAACAGATCTGTCCTGGAGGAAGTGCAACCAAAATGTTCCTTGGAAGCGAGAATGGCCAGACTTCGTCTCACCTACTTTTGTCATGTTGTCAGAAGGAACCATTCCCTGGAGAAGGATGTCATGCTTGGTAGGATGGAGGGTCGACGAAAGAGGGGAAGGCCTTCAACGGGATGGATTGACACGGTGGCTGCGATGATGGGCTCAAGTATAGCAGGGATCATGGAGCTGGTGCAGGATCAGGCAGTGTTTCGGTCTGCTGTGTATGGGGTCGCTATGAGTCAGAAACAAGTCAACGGCACCTAACAACAACAACCACCACCACCCAAGGACACCTCTAGAGAGTTAAGAATGTGCAAAAGAATGAGTGAGCAAGAAGCCATGGAGTCACCATGAGTTAAGAGGAAGAAGATGAAAGAAACGGAGGTAAGAGGATGTTTCCCAGGGTGTTACCACTCTTCTCAGAAAATGTTCACTCACCAGAGAGGAGACTTCCTTTTCTCCTTCCCAGGCATCCACTCATTCATCAACACTTACTGCATAACTACTTTGAACTCAGCACAACACTGGACTCTGAGACTATAGAGATAAGTAAGATGTGGCCCTACCCTCCAGGAAATCGCAGTCTTACCAAGAAATGGATGCAAAACACCAACAATAACATAATCTGGAAAGAGCGGTAAGAGAGGAAAGCACAAAGTGCTGAGAGAGCCTAGAAGAGATGATTCATTCTGTCCTGAGCTGATGCGGCAGGCTTTATCAGTTGCCGTGGAGTCAACTCCAACTCATGGCAACCCCATGTGTGACAGAGTAAAACTGTTCTCCATAGGGCTTTCAGTGGCTGATTGTTCAGAAGTAGATCACCAGGTCTGTCTTCCAAGGCACCTCTGGGTAGACTCAAACTGCCAACCTTTTAGTTAGCAACCACATGCATTAACCATTTGCACCAATCAGGGACACCTGAGGCTTTACGAGTAGTGGATCTTAGCCAGCCCCTGAATAGAGTATGCTTTCCCCAAGCAGCACAGAGGAGAAAACACAGGGCTGCTAGAGAGAGTAGTAGGAGAAGAAGCTACAAGGGATAGATTGTGGTGAATGGCCTGGACATTAGACTAAGCAATTTAGGCTGGCTTCTGCAATTGGGGGGGTTCCACACAGGGTGTAAATCTGAGGAGTGGCACGATCAAGGATGGATTGTAGCAAGGGTTACAACAGCATGGAGCATGTGCATCATTGCTGACATGGCCCCATGGATCATGGGACACACCCTAAACTGAAGACCCTTCTCCAAGGCAGCTCTTATCAACACAGGAGCTGTTTGCTGTGTTCCAGACCCAGGGCTTCACCCTTTGTTGTTGTTATGTGCTGTTCCTTTGGGTCAGACTCATAGGGACCCTATGTACAACAGAACTTCACCCTTGTATACAACTTCTTGTGCTTACACATTCTGGACAAGGTACAATGAGTTTGGCTTACCTCTTACCCCCTGATGTCCAGGATCTTAGCTGGGGAGATGTGAAGGCTGAGAAGACTAGACGACTGGGACCTAATATCATCTGGCACCAAGGCTGGGATGACTCAAAGGGCTGCCCATTGGAGTTCCACAGAGGCATGTTCAAAATAAATGGTCGATGCACCCCACAGAGCATCAGCAGTCAAAAGCTGAGTGTTTGTTGCCTTTTTTTTATCTTGCAATTCGAAAAGGGGAACTATGAAACAATTCCTTGCTGCTCCAAAAGAAAAAGAGAACATAGCCTGCCAATGATCACATTGGACAGCAGAGGGTCATGGTGCCAGAATTCTACCATCACGTCATCCCACCCCCCCATCACCACCCCTGCCCCCACCTGGCTGATGAAGCACAAGTACCAGCTACCATAAATAAATAGAAAATGAA
Organism: Orycteropus afer afer; assembly: GCF_000298275.1. Taxonomy (NCBI): domain Eukaryota; kingdom Metazoa; phylum Chordata; class Mammalia; order Tubulidentata; family Orycteropodidae; genus Orycteropus; species Orycteropus afer. The sequence goes on along the minus strand of NW_006921779.1, from coordinate 1,205,791 downwards.
GCATCTCTTTATTGTTAGCAGTGGGACAGATGTTCAATGTCCCTTCCCCACCATCATATATGCAGGGTTCCCTGGAAAAGACTGACTAGGGGAGTGAAGTTTTGAGAGGGCTTCCTCTCCTGAGTCTCCTGAACCCAAGATGGTGAGACTCTTAGGGCAGGTCCCACATGATCTTCCCTCCTGATTCAGACACAAAAGCTCATCAGAGAGAAGGGTGCCACGATGGGGAGCCTGACAGGATGAACAGGTGGAGTTTTGGTTCTTGACTTTAAGATCCAGAAACTTCACCCAAAAGTACAATTAGATCATCAATCCTCCTCCTGTGGGCAGCACACAGTTAGGAATGGGTTGGGGAGGGGTGACTTTCCAGGCCTGGAGGGAAAGAGAAGTTCTTACTTATCTACACGCAGAGAGAAAATATGAAGAGAGGGACAGACACATTTCCCCATGCACTGTAGGCTTGGCCTTGTGGGACTATAAGGAGAATAAAGCAAAGTTCCTATCCTTGTACAGAGTCACTGTGTAATGCAAATGGTCAACCCGCTTGCCTGCTAATGGAAATGTGGAAGGTGTGAGTCCACTCAGAGGCAGCCTGGTGACCTACTTCTGAAAAATCAGCCATGGAAAATAGTTCTACTCTGACATCTAGGATTGTCATGAGTGGGAATCAACTCCACAGCAAATAATAAAAACCTTTTCTAGTAACTTACAAGAGTATGAGACAGACCTGTACATGAATAACAGAATCCAGGGGGAGAGGTGGGCAGGATTTCCAGGGGAAGATCAATTCCTTGACTTCTTTATCCTAGCTGGGTTTTGAAGGGTGTATTGACATTCTCAAGACAGAGAAAAGGGAAAGATGATTTCAGGCAGCAGGAAGAGCCAAAGTCCAGAGGCAAAAAAGCCCAGGTGGATCAGGTGCCTCTGAGGGGCTGGATGTGCCTAGAACATGAAGAGTCTAGACAGGAATGTGAGGACAGGAGGCTGGGAAGATGGGCTGCGAAGAATGCAACAAGTCTTGTGTAGGATGCCAAGGAGGTTGGCCTTTCTCCCTATTAACACTGAGCTCAGAGAGAAGTTAGAAGTTGCTTGGTTTTGTCAGAGGAGCGCAGATACGTAGGCTAGGGGCTTACAGGGTCAGTTTTGTGTTTTACAAATTCATTCTGAGAATCAGTCTAAAGAATGAATGCAGTCATTCAAATAATTATTTGGCACTGATCATGGCCAGATACCCCTTAAGGGGCTGGAGTAGACAGAATCCTGGTCATCACTTTGCTTCTGGATTGGCAGACAAGATGTTGTTGTTGTGTGCCACTGAGTTGATTCCAATTCATAGTGACCCCATGTAACACAGTAAAAGTGCCCTGTATGGTTTTCTTGGCTGTAATGTTTTTGTTTTGTTTTTTTTTAAGTCAAAATTTCTGCACTGGGTTTACTCTAAATTTTATTTATTTATTTATTTTATTGTGATTTGGGTGAAAGTTTACAGAGCAAACTCATTTTCCATACAGCAGCTCACTTACACTTTGTCTCATGACATTGACCACAATTTCCTACAATGCAACAACTTCCCTCCCACTTCCTCCCCATCGTTTCTTCTTCCCTGTGTCCTTCCCTCCCATGCACTCCTGTCCCCTGAGCCTTTCTATTCTCCCATGATTGATCTCCGCAAGGAGTGTATCTATCTAAAGTAAATGTTCACCTCATATGCCTGCCTTTTGTTTGCCTGGATTGGCTGTAATCTTTATAGAAGCAGATCTCCAGACCTTTGTCTCACATTGCTGCTGGGTGAATTCAAACCAAGCTTTCAGTTAGCAGCCAGCACTTAACCATTGTGCCACCTGGACTCCTCTAGACCATCACAAATAATCATTTCATTTCAACTGTGGCAAGTCTAGAAAAGAAAAGCCCAGGGGGTGATTAATACATGGCTTAAAATAAGAAAGGGAGTGCATCAGGGTTGTATCCTTTCACCATACTTATTCAATCTGCATGCTGAGCAAATAATCTGAGAAGCTGGACTATATGAAGAAGAATGTGGCATCAGGATTGGAGGAAGACTCATTAATAACCTGCGATACACAGACAACACAGCTTTGCTTGCTGAAAGTGAGGATGACTTGAAGCACTTACTGATGAACATTAAAGACTACAGCCTGCAGTATGGATTGCATCTCAACATAAAGAAAATTAAAATCTTCACAACTGGACCAATAAGCAACATCACAATAAATGGAGAAAAGATTAAAGTTGTTAAAGATTTCATATTACTTGGTTCCACAATCAACACCAATGGAAGCAGCAGTCAAGACATCAGATGATCTATTGCACTGGGCAAATCTGCTCCAAAAGATCTCTTTAAAGTCCTGCAGAGCAAAGATATCTCTTTGAAGACTAAGGTCCACCTAACCCAAGCCAAGGTATTTTCATTTGCCTCATATGCATGTGGGAGCTCAGGTGGCATAGTGCCTAAGGCATTTGACTGCTAACCAGAAGGCTGACAGTTCAAACCCACCAGCCACTCCTCAGAAGGAACACTGGGCAATCTACTTCCGCAGACATACCGCCTAGGAAACCCAAGGAGGGGTTGCTATGAGTCAGAAATGACTCGGTGACAGTGAGTATGGTTTCTGGTTCATATGCATGTGAGAGCTGGACAATAAACAAGGAAGATCGTAGAAGAGTTGATGCTTTTGAGTTGTGGTGTTGGTGAAGAATACTCAAAGTACCACGGACTGCCAAGAGAATGAAAGATCTGGACTGAAAGAAGTGCAGAATGCTCCTTGAAAGTGAAAATGACCAGACTTCATCTTACCTACTTTGGTCATGTTGTCAGAAAGGACCACTCCCTGAAGAAGGATATCATGCTTGGTAAAGTGAAGAGTCAGTGCAAAATGGGAAAGCCCTCAATGAGATGGATTGACACAGTGGCCACACCTATGATCTAAGGCATAACAAAGATTGTGAAGTTGGCACAGGACCGGGCAGTGTTTCGTTCTGTTGTACATAGGGTTGCTATGAGTTGGAGCTGACTCAATGGCACCTAACAACAACAAACATAAAATATACTGGGGATATTGGAGACAAGTGGCATTTAAGGTGAAACCTGAAAACTGAGTAGACACATCCAGGCAAAGATGGCAAGAGGAAAGTATTCCAAGTATTCTAGCATGTGCTTTCCACCTGGATGTGGGAAGGAGAAAAACACAAAGTTGATCAATGTTCCTGGAACACAGTGAGTACAAGAGAGGGTTGCAGGAGATGGGATTGAAAAGGCAGACAGGAGTGAGATGGGCCAGGGCCTTAAAAGTCATGGTAAGGATTTTGGACTTTATCCTAATATCAAGGTCAAACCATTAAAGAGTTTTAAGAAAAATAATGAAAAGATCCTGTTAGCATTTTAGAAAGTTTCTCCCTATTACATGGAAAACAGATGAAGAAGCCTCAATGAAAACAGAGAGATCATGGAGAGGTAGATTCAGCAGGATTTGATGATTAGCTTTTTAGAGGTCAAAAGGGAAAGGGAGAGGTGGGATGTGATTCTAAGGATTTCAATGTGGAGAGAGGGGCAGATGGCAACACTAGATTAGCACCAAGTGTTAGAGTTAGATGTTGGCAGGGACTAGGAATGTCTCTGCAAGAATAATTCCTGAAACACTAAAGAACAAGAGAGCAAAGGGAACTTCCAAAGAGGTAGGTGAGGGCCTGGGTTGGAAAAGAGATCAAGAGAGGCAATAGGTGGAAGTCACCTTGGTACCTATGAAATTCACTGTCTGTACCTCCAAGGAAGGGGATCATGGTGGTTCAATGGCAGAATTCTCACCCTCCATGCAGGAGACCCAAGTTTGATTTTCAGCCAATGTACCTGAAGTGCAGCCTCCACCTGTCAATCAGTGGAAGCTTGTATGTAGTTATGAGGCTGAACAGGTTTCAGTGGAGCCAACTAAGATAGACTAGCAATGAAAACTCTAGTGCTCACAATGATCCCCATCGTGGGGATGGTGCAGGGTTGGGCAGTGTTTTGTTCTGTTGTGCATGAGGTTGCCCTAAGTCAAGGACCAACCTGACAACACTTAACAACAATGGCCTTCAAGGGAAGCTGGAGAAAGGGATCGAGAGTCCTCTGAGGCCCTGTCCTGACCCCACAGGGACACAAACTTAGTTCCAGCTGGCTAGGTGAAGCAGAATCAAAAGCACAAAAGTTTCCACTGGCTGACATTTTGGGGAGCTCACAGAATGGTGCATTTCTCACATCCAATGGGGAACTGAAACATATTGTACCCATTAGAAAAGAAATGCAAATCAGAAAGTCAGGCATTTGTGTCCATGACAACAGGAGAAACGTATTTTGGCAAATCTGAGTTCATTTATATTCAAATAAATATTTCAGTCTATGACTCTGGCACTTTTTTGCATGAGATATTTCAGAACCATATTGAATGTTGCTCTCATGCTAAGAACTTAAGAATTAAAATGAGGGCCAATTTCAAAGTCTATCAGGCTCCAAGATTTGGAGTTGGTTTTGCCTCAAGGAATGAAATGAAGTGATAAAGTAGGGGGTGATTCAGCACATTTGTGTATAGCCTTTTTGAACTGGAAGGCCCATTCAGTAGTCTCCCCTGCAGTGCTTTCTTGGTACAGATAGGAAAACAGGCCCAAGCAAGGCAATGACCTGGCCACGGTCACACAGCCATTAATTAACCTGGAACTCAGGTCTCCTGATTATCAGGCCAATGTTGTCTTCAACACATCACACCAGATGGTGGAATAGGAAGTATGGCAGGCAGAAGAAGACTTTGACACATCATCAGTCTTTTAAGGGACAATGAGTGCCTGGGTGGTGAAAATGGTTAACACACTCAGCTGCTGACCAAAAAACTGGAGGTTCTAATACTCCCCAGAGGCACCCTGGAAGAAAGGCCTGGTGATCTACTTCTGAAAAATCAGTTCTACTCTGACACACAGGGGGTCACCATGAGTCAGTATGAACTCAACAGCAACTAGTTTGGTTTTCCTCCTAATTATGAAAGCAATTCATGTCCTTTGTAGAAAATCTGTATGGCACAAAAAAAAAACTTCAAAGATATTATCTCTAGTAAAACCAAACCCTGTAATTCCCCACACAGAGATAATCACCAGTAACATTTTAATATATTTCCTTCCAGCTTTGTTTTGTGCATTTCTTTTATCCAGTCTTTGTATATACAATTTTTCATCATAAACATTTCCCCAAGTCATGACAACCTTTGAACCGCCAGCCTTCTGGTTAGCAGTCAAGTGCCTTAAGCACTATGTCACCAGAGCAACCCCCCATCACAAAAAAAAGGTTAGTGGATGAATAATATGCCACCCTATAAATATGCTATAAATTTATTAACTGATTTATTTAATTCACTGTTGAACCCATTTTTATATAATTTAAATAACACTGTGTTTAATTTTTGTGTTTTGTGCTCAAATTTTTGTGTTTTGTGCTCAAATTTTTGTGTTTAAATCTTTTTTACACATCAGATTATTTCCACATCTACAACAATAGAGGCCCAGGACCTGCCCTCAGTGCCCTTCTCAATGTTTGCATTTTTAAATAGTCTGGTTGGTGGCATGGTGAAGGAGGAGCTGGGACAGGGCAGGCAGAGACATTGCTTCATTTTAAGTACAGTGATTCTCCCAGCAACACCCATGAACCTGAACCTCCACCAAACTGCCTCTTACAAAACATCTTCCAGGCTCTCTTCCCCAAAAGGGTCCACAGTCCTTGCAACAGAACTTGTAGCACATTTAAACCATGATTGTGAGCATAGATTTAAAGTGATCCTGTCACATTATGTGTGGAATATATAGAAAAACTCCATGAACAGTGTATTTCACTTAACTTCCTCAGCAATACATCTATCTGGATCAGCTGCTGCATCCAGGCATTATTCCAGGCACTTTGAGATGAAACAAAGTGAAGGGCATAGTCTCTGCCCAGAGAAGCTCACAGTGAAGGTAGGATATACACAAGGAATAAAAATGCACCTTCATTAGTCAGAACTCTAGGCTGCACGTGACAGATCCCTGTTGCTGTTGAGTCAATTTCAATTCATAGCAACCAACAGGACAGAGTAGAAGTGCCTCATAGGGTTTCCAAGGCTGTAATCTCTATGGAGTAGAGGGTCAGCAAAAAAGGGGAGGACCCTCAGTGAAGTGGATTGACACACTGGCTGCAATGGGCTCAAGCATAGCAAAGATTGTAAGGACGGTACAGAACTGGGCAGCATTTCATTCTGTTGTATATAAGTTTGCTATGAATCAGAATCAACTCAACACCAGCTAACAACAAAAACAACAATCTCTATGGAAGCAGACCACCTCATCTTTCTCTCATGTACCCACTGGTGGTTTTGAGCCACTGACTTTTTGGTTAGTGGTCAAGTGCTTAACCACTGCGCCACAGGGCTCCTTAAGTGACAGATACAGTACTCAAACTAGCTTAAGAGAAAAGGAATTGAGTGTAAGAATGTTGAGGTGTCACCCAAAACCTAAGGAATAACCAAGCTAGGGACTTGAATGGTGTTGGACCTTTTTCCATACCTCATCACTTTTCTTTGTGACAAAAACATTTCTTCATTTCGTTGTAGCCTGGCTTTCTCCCCCTCACAGTAGAAAACATGGGTGCCTATAGCTTCAGAGCTTGAGATGTGCTGGCCTCAGCAAATCGGACACTACTACTTCTGAGTCCAAAATTAGTGTCTTCATTTTCCAGGGCTGCCGTAACAAAATACCACAAAATGGATGGTTTTAAAAGAACAGAAATTCTTTTTCTCACAGTTCTGGAAGCTGGAAGTCCAAACCAGGGTCTCGGTCAGTTCCTCTGGGAGGCTTTGAGTGAAAACTGTTCCATGCCCCTCTCCTAGTTTCTGGTGGCTGCCGGCAATCCTTGGCATTCCTTTCCTGCTTCTGGATGCATCTGCTCCCATTTCACATGGAGTCTATCTTTGCCCGTGTGTGACTCCATTTCCATGTTTGCCCTTCTTTTTTATAAGTCACCATTGATAAAGGATTAGGATTAGGGCCTACTCTGGTATGACTTTGTTAACTTAACTGAAAATATTTGCAAAGAAAAAACATATCTCCCCAAACAATGTCCTATTCACAATATGTCTTTTGGAAAGGGAGATACAATTCAATTCATGACACAAAGGAAGGCATTGATGGCTCATCCCATGTCAGGTGCCACTCCTGGAGCAATCAACTATGCCCAGGGGATATGGGTATGGTATGACTGGTGGGCACTTGACTGCTAACCAGAAGGCTGGTGGTTCAAACCCACCAGCCACTCCCCAGAAGGAAGGTTGGGCAATCTTCTTCTGTAGTGATACCACCTCAGAAACCCAAGGACCCACTGGTGGTTTTGAGCCATTGACTTTTTGGTTAGTGGACAAGTGCTAACCTATTGTACCACAGGGATTCTTAAGTGACAGATACTCTACTCAAACTAGCTTAAGGAAAAAGGAATTGAGTGTAAGAATGTTTAGGTGTCACCCAAACCTAAGGAATAATCCAAGCTAGCGATTTGAATGCTGTTGGACCTTCTTCCTTATCTCATCACTTTTTCTTTGTAACAAAAACATTTTTTCATTTCCTTGTAGCCTGGCTTTCTCCCCTTCACAGTGGAAAACATGGATGCCTATAGCATCTTTCTCCCATTGACCCACTGGTGGTTTTGAATGGGGTCACTATGAGTCAGATCCGACTCCATGGCAGTGGTTGTTGGTTGTTTGGTGGCTCCCATGGTGATCATGTAGGTGGGAAAGGCAGTTCCTGACAAAGCTGTACTGGGGAGAACCATACATGATCCTACCATACAGGGTCTTAATCAGAACCAGAGGTCAGGGAAAGAAGTAAAGGGCCCCAACCCTGGGGGTAAGGTATCAGGAATGGCTTCTTGGAGGAGGTAGTACTTTGATGAAGTAGAATTAATAGATAGTTTATATGAAGAGGCCAAATGCACTTAAATTTTCTCCCTTCTCCTACTGGCCCAGAAGCTTTGCTGGCGTAGTTTCTAAGGCATTTGCCTGCTAACCAGAAGGCTGGCGGTTCAAACCCACCAGCCCACTTCTCTGAAGGAAGACTATTTCTGTAGAGTTACTGCCTCGGAAACTCAAGGAGGGGTTACTATGAGTCAGGACCGACTTAATAGCAGTGAGTTTGGTTTTTTTTTTTTTTGGTTTCCCACTGGCCTGCGTGAGGGAGATGAGAGGGCAGAGAGAGGACAAGAGTAAAGCCCTTAGCAGCCATTCCCAACTGGCTCACTATGTGCCACATACTGTGATAAGCTGTTACATGAATTATCTCAATTCATCTTTACAAAAAAAAAAAAAAATAAGGGAAGAAAAAGTATCTCATTTTACAGATGAGGCAATTGAATGGTAACAGATACTAAGTAACTTGCCCCAGGTCACATAGTCATAAGTGAAAGAGCAAAGCTTTGAACTAGCTGTGTGTGATGCCATGCTACATAGGCTGGCATAGTGGCCCTCTACGGCTCCACCCACCCTGAAGCCCCTGATGGTTGCTGATAAAAGGTGCCTAAAGAAATACCTATTCATTTCCTTTGGAAAATTATTTTGGAAAAGCATGTTAGTCATGGTTCTCTGAACAGATGCTAGACAGGCTTAGATGTGCTAATAGTTCATTACAAGAAGTAATTGTGTATTAGTTTCCTAGGGCTGACATAACAAAATACAAATAGGGTGACTTATAAGAACAGATATGTATTGTCCCACAGTTCTGGAGGCTGGGAGACTAAGATCAGGGTGTCAGTCATGTTGATTTCTTCCGAGGTTTTGAAAGAGAAGCTGTTCCATGCTTCTCTCCTACCTTCTGATATGCTCCAGACATTCCTTGGATTGCAGCTGCAGAGTCATATGGCATCCTTTCTCTGTCTTGCTGTCTCTGTGAATCTTCTGTATTATAAGGACACCAGTCATATAGGATTAAGATTCACTCTACTCCATGTTAACAAGACCACGTGTTACATGTTAACCCAACTGATAACATCTTCAAAGCCCCTATTTCTAAACAGGGGCACAGGATCATACTCACAGTTACAGAGGTTCAGATTTCAGCCTATCTTTTGGGAGGACATGATTCAATCCTTATCAAGCTGTGATAGAAAATGAGGAAGATGCCAACAGAAGCTGGGCTGCAGGTCTGACCCCAAGTGAAGGAAAGAAGGAAGGAAGGAAGGCTAGAAGGAAGGAAAAAATGTTGGGTGGAAGCATCCTAGACTTTCATGTAATTCTAAGGAAAGTTTGGCAGCCAGTTGGGAATTTGGGGGTCAATGTTACCTATCAGAAAAGTCCCTTATCTCCTAGTAACAAGTCTGCCTTAGTATCTGTTTGGATTGAATTACATCCCCAAAAAATATGTGTTGGAAAACTAACCTCCATACCTGTGGATATAATACCACTTGGGAATAGAGTTTTCTTTATTATGTTAACAAGACCATATCAGTGTTGTTGTTGTTGTTGTCATTGTTTGTCATCAAGTTGGACCCGACTCATAGCGACCCCTCCTTGGGTTTCCGAGGCAGTATCACTACGGAAATAGATTGCCCAATCGTCCTTCCGAGGAGTGGCTGGTGGGTTTGAACCGCCAGCCTTCTGGTTAGCAGTCAAATGCCTTAGGCACTATGCTGTATTGGGTGTGTTTAAAACCCAGTCACTTCTGAGATATAAAAAGAGCAGATTAGCAAGCAAGCACAGATGGGGGAAGGTAGATATCATCCCAACCACGTGAAGATAGCTGCGGAAGCAAGGAACAGAAGCCAAAAAGAGATAAGGACCTTCCACCAGAGCCAACAGGGAAAGAAAGCTTTCCCCTAGAGCTGGCACCTTGAATTTAGACTTCTAGTCTCCTAATGGAAGGGAGTCAGCTGCAAGGACCCAGGTAAGGGTGGTAGGAGAGGTTTTCAACAGGGAGACAAACTTGTCTGCTGGTTTGTCCTACCATGGTGGCATGTTGATGTGAGTTTTGAGGCTGAGCCACTGGTGTTTCAAACCCAGCGGGATGCACATGGTGCACAGTTATCAGCCCAGCTTACAGACTGAGACAGACTAGGAAGAAGGAAGAGGCCGTCCACTTCTCAAAGAATTGGCCAGGGAAAACCTTATGAATAACAAAGAAACACTGTCTGATACATTACCGTGCAACTTTATGAATAGTCCAGTTAGGTTAGAAGGCTCTCAAAATAGGACTGGGAAAGAGCTGCATCATCAGAGTAAACCCAGCCTTACTCATATGGATAAGGTAAGGCTTTCCAGACCTCCATTTGCTGATGTGGCACCACTCAAATTGAGGAGAAACAGCTACACACATCCATTAATCATCAGAACTTGGAATGTACGAAATATGACTCTAGGAAAATTGGAAGTTGTAAAAAATGAAATGAAACACATAAAGATTGATATCCTAGGCATTAGTGAGCTGAAATGGACTGGTTTTGGCCATTTTGAATCGGACAACCATGTGATCTACTACACCGGGAATGGCAGTTTGAAGAGGAATGGCGTGGCATTCATCACCACAAAGGATATTTCAAGATCTGTC
>NW_006921779.1:1190136-1192478 GCF_000298275.1 Orycteropus afer afer | reverse complement strand
GCGAGAATGGCCAGACTTCATCTCACCTACTTTGGTCCTGTTGTCAGAAGGGACCATTCCCTGGAGAAGGATGTCATGCTTGGTAGGGTGGAGGGTTGATGAAAGAGAGGAAGGCCTGTAACGAGATGGATTGACACAGTGGCTGCGATGATGGGCTCAAGTATAGCAGGGATCATGGAGCTGGTGCAGGATTCGTTCGGCTGGTCATGGAGTTGCTATGAGTCAGAAACGACTTGATGGAACCTAACAACAACAACAACAGTGGTGGGAAAATACATTTCTGTTTGTTAAAGCCACCCACTTATGGTATTTCTGTTATAGCAGCACTAGAGAACTAAGACTGTATCATCTCTACCACATTCACTCATTGGCTGGGAACAGCTCAGCTCCAGGCAAATGCCTGAAGGCTTTCAGAGCTCTGTCATTGGATATCTGAGAGGTACCTTCTCATAGTCATCACAGAAGGGCTACATCAAACTAAAATCCATTTTTAACCATTATCTGGAAAATGCGAATGTTTTCTACCCATAATGGGGGGTCAATAAATGATTTTTTAAATGAATGGCAATTCTTTGATCCTTTTTTTTTTTTCCTTCCATAACTGATGAGTGCAATCTTATTTTCCCTATTTATCATCAGGAAAAGTAGCCCTGGTGCCACAGTGGTTAAATCACTCATATGCTAACAGAAAGGTCAGCAAGTTGAACCCACCAGCCACTCTACAGGAGAAAGATGAGGCAATCTGCTTCCATAAATATTAACAGCTTTGGAAACTCAATGGGGTAGTTCTAATCTGTCCCATAGGGCACTATGAGTAGAAATTGACTTGACAGCAATGGGTTTTTTTGGTATCATTGGAAAGGTTTAGCTATTTTCTTGCCTTTACCTTCCTTGTTATGTTCCTATTTAATAATGCTAGTTTTTTCTATGGAAGGAAGATGGGGCAATCTACTTCCGTAGTGATACTGCTTCGGAAACCCAAGGAGGGGTCGCTATGAGTCGGATCCGACTCGACGGCACATAACAACAACAACAGTTCTTTCTAGGGAGCTCGGGTGGCATAGTTCTCTTCTTGGAATCTGGGGCCCTCTGCTATTTGTTTCCTTCCCAGGTCTATATATGATTCTAGATTTTATCCCTGAATTATAGAAACCCAAAATTGTAAGGCTTTAAACATTTTCTCTACTGTGTGTATCCAAAGCTCTCAGAACATCCTTTGTCACAATTCTCACATTTCACTGTAATTTCTTGCTAACATCTACCCTAATCAACTGCAAACTCCATTAGGTCTGGGGCTATAACTAACATATTGTTATATTCCCAGTGCCTTAGCATGGTGCTTGGCTCCATAAATCTTTCTTGAATTAATAAATTGCCCAATCACACTTGGTTATTGATTGATTGACTATTTTACTCAATGACAATTTAATAGCATTTTGACATTTCTAATTGATCAATTTCACTTGAGAATATGCTTGATCTTCCCCATTGCAACCAAACTGAAATGTGCCTACACTTTGTGGGTAAGGACCCCAGGAACACTGCAGGCAAGTACGCTGTCTGTCATTCCTTGTCCTACCACTACCACCATCACCACTATGATGCCTTTAGACTGAATACGGGACATATCTTCTACCCCCTGGAGAGCCATATGAGGTTTGCACATGACAGATTTTGCACATGCTCAGAGATGAGATTCAGTAGGCTATACCCAGTCAGTGAACAGGATGGATAGCAGAGTGAGCAAAGAGGAGTCTAAAGGCAAAAGACAAGTTAGAAGACTGTAACATTAAACAAATGAGAAGTACAAACAATCTTACATTCACTTAAGTCACAAAATGGTTCTAAGTCAGTAATTTAAATGTTCTGCGTCATATAATAATCAAACTACTAAACCTGAACTAAAATCAAGTTTGTCCACTCTGCCTACTCCAGGCTATCGCAGGAAGCTTTTAACCTGAGAGAAGCTCTGGTAGCATAGTGCCTAAGGCATTTGACTGCTAACCAGAAGACTGGCAGTTCAAATCCATCAGCCACTCCTTGGAAGGAAGGTTGGGCTATCTACTTCCGTAGTGATACCACTTCGGAAACCCAAAGAGGGGTTGCTATGAGTCAGATCTGACTTAACAGCAGTGGGTTTGGTTTCGGTTTTGTTTGTAACCTGAGAAGATGGGCATGATAGACAGTCTCTCTTTTTTCTCACCTTATGCTTCTACTCTCTTTCCCACATTTGCCACTACCTTTGTAATAGTTAGGAGCTCTGGTAGCACAGTGCCTAAGGCACTTGACTGCTAACCAGAAGGCTGGCGGTTCAAACCCACCAGCCACTCCTCGGAAGGAAG
>NW_006921779.1:1187439-1190036 GCF_000298275.1 Orycteropus afer afer | reverse complement strand
GTTGGGCATTCCTACTTCCATAGTGATACTGCCTCGGAAACCCAAGGAGGGGTCGCTGTGAGTCTGGGCCTACTCGATGGCAAATAACAACAATTGTAATAGTTAATTTTATACGTCAACTTGGCTAGGCCATGGTTTCCAGTGGTTTGGACAAACATTAGACTAGTTGCTATTCCATAATTTAATCTAGTGGAATGTAATGCAATCATCTCCCATAATGTAATCTAATCAATCCATCAGTCCACTGAAAGGGGAGTTTCCTTAAGGTGTGGTCTGCCTCCAGACTATAAAGAAATATTTTGGCAGAACTTTCTTACTCTCTGCTTTCTCTACAGTCTTCCCTTCATCTGACCTCTGTATCTTAAAACACAAGCCTGAAGAATTCTCCAGCCTAGCACCTAATTTATGGATTTTAGACTTGCTGGTCATCCACATAGGAGCTCTGGTGGTGTAGTGGTCAAAGCATTCAGCTGCTAACCAAAAGATCAGTAGTTCAAACCCACCAGTTGCTCTGAATCAGAAAGATAAGGCAGTCTGCTTCCATAAAGATTTATAGTCTTGGAAACCCTATGGTGCAGTTCTACTCTGCACTATAGGGTTACTATGAATCAGAATCAACTCCATGGCAGTGAGTCAGTGAGTGAATGAGAGTCACCCACAAACTTATGAGCCAAAAGGAATTTCCAGCTTCCTATGAATTTTGGACTTGTCTACTCCCACAATCATATGAATCAGTTAAATTAAGTTCTCCAGAGAACTCTGACTGAGACAACTTTTCTGATCTCTCCAGGGACACAGTGCAAAGAAAGGGAAGAAGTAAGGGGAGCCAAAAAATTCTATTTTGACTAAAACCATAGAGCTCTAACATTGCTGTTCTCTGAACTTAGTAGATGTTTAAGGCTGACTTCTTACCTTTCTATCATTTGGTTCTTTGGAGCCCCTCAACTTCTCTCAGCTACAAGTCTCTTGACTGAGGCAAATATATCTCTGTGTAAGCCACTCGCTGACCCTTTCTCAGTCCCTAGGCATTGGATGACACCTCCAGCTTTCCTCTACTGAGGTTTTTTTGCCCCTCCAGGTGGCCCTTCTAGACAAGACCTTACACTGGATCTCTCCTGCATGTTCTCAGGAAAACAACTTGCATGCCTTATGTAGTGTCACAGGGGTTTGGAGCCTGTTATAAGAAGTCATGGTAAAATCTTCAGGCAGGGAGGGAGTCTCCTCAGTCCATATTATCAGCTAATATTACTAATTCCATGGCTTATTATTCTTTAGAAGGTTGATATTCCAAAGTAAATGGAGGAAATATGATGCACATTGTCATAGATACAAAGTGGCCATGTTTTCAGGCTGGCACATTTTCCAAGGCAAATGAAAATTGTTATGAAAACAATTTATACCCAGCAGACATGGATGATTGCCCATGATGACCTTTTGCCAGAGAAAATGAATCTGATAAAGAAAATATGTGATCTCATTAGGACAAATTAGAAAAAGCAAATGATTGCTCTTAAATTATAGAAACTCCAAGACTGGTGAGTATCTCTGTCCTTTTAGGACATAAAACCAATAAAACACAAAAATAAATTGTTTATTCAGAGGAAAGCATTGCAATTTGTGTGAATAGATGGAGTTTTGTTTCTGGGGTGGTTTTAGAATGGGAGTTTTTTTAAACTAAATGAAATTTAATTGACTTATTAACTCTTCTATGAATTCTCCTTTCATAAATCTAGTGACAACTAAGAGAAGAGACAAAAGCATTGAGAGTGGGCAAAATTAACCTTAACTTTCTATAAATTCTATCCAGAAATATTCCAAACAGTGCAACGTGATAGAATTTAGGGTACAACTTTGGAGCTTCCACTGAGAGAATGTGAACATCACATTTGTAAGGGAAACGTGAAAGAGTAGAAGAAGTGAAGACATCACTCAGCAAAATTTTTAATACCTTTCTGCTGTTGTTGCTAGTTACCCATGACTCTGACTCATGGTGACCCTTTGCATAACAGAATGAAGCATACTCTGGTCCAGTGCCATCCTCACAAACATTGGTATGTTTGAGTCCACGGTGACATCCAGTGTGTCAATCCATCTCATTGAGGGTCCTCCACTTTTTTATACACTTCTACTTTACCAAGTATGATGTCCTTCTCCAGGGACTTGTCCCTCCTAATAATATGTCCAAAATATATGAGATGAAGTCTTGTCACCCTGGCTTCTAAGGAGCATTCTGACTGTATTTCCTTCAAGATTAATTTGTTCATTCTTCTGACAGTCCATGGTATATTCAGTATTCTTTACCAACACAGCAATTCAAATGTGTCAATTTTTCTTTGGTCTTCCTTTTTCATTGTCCAGTTATCACATGTGTATGAGGCAATTGGAAATACTGCGGCTTGGGTCAGGCACACCTCAGTCATCAACGTGACATCTTTGCCTTTTAAGATTTTGAAGAGGCCTTTTGCAGCACTTTTGCCCAAAGCAATAACATCATTTGGTTTCTTTTTTCTTTTTTTTTTTAGGATTTGGGTGAAGATTTACAGAGTAAATTCACTTTTCATACAGCAGTTCACATATACTTTGTCTCATGTCATTGA